>NW_002060944.1:3884873-4090286 GCF_000150275.1 Trichoplax adhaerens | reverse complement strand
TACGAAGCCTATAAATGATAGTGCAATTAGAAAATTTAGAGGGAGAGTAGAAGAAGATTTTATTTGAAGAACTTGTTGAATTTAAAAGGCATTCGGGGGTCGATTTGTCGTAAGTTAAAACGTTCTTCTTTTTGAAAGGTTGTTTGGTCGTTGACAGTTTTTAAGTCTGTCATTTATTTTAATAATACTTAAAGCTAAGTATTTGTGCGGTTGTTCGGTTTATACTTCTCTCCATTTTTGTTTTGAAATAAATTGTTGTTCGGTTATTTCCCCAAATTTTACTCGGTGTCAAAGTATTAGCGTTAAGTCGACCGGAGTGCCACGAAAGTAGAATCAAAGTTTGTTAAAGTTTCGTAGCTTGATCTCTACACTTTTCATTTCATTACACAGTAGTAGCTATTATGGAGAATATCCATATTTGTAGTGCTAGGAAAGATAAGTAATGCCTTAACGTGGATGTTGTTTGTAATAGTTCATTACATATTTGATATTGATTGTTATTGCCTGATAGATAACAGTAGGATGATTCAAGTTCTAGTTGATGATAGTTGAATTAGACAGCCTACGAGCTTAGATTAAGATTAAGTATGAGTAAGAGGTTCAAAATATTTACTGATAGAAAAGCTATGTAAGGAGCATCTCAGTTCGAGATGTTTCTCCTAGTAAGGTATAATAATAATACTGTTGTTGTTTACAAATTAGATGGTTTCTATATAAACGGGAACATTTGAGTTGATAGTATGGTAAAAAAAGTTGTAGATGTATTTTTGCTATTAAAAGTTTCATCTTTACAGTCTTTTGCTGTGTGTGCTTAACGTTAAGTAAAAGGGCGTTTAAGTCAGTAGCTACTTATAGACTTTTACTGTACGTTACCTTGTCGCAGAAGTGAAATTGTGACAACAACTTGTTAATGTAATTAATGTTACGTGTCATCATTTTACGTTACAGTTTATAGTGGGCTCACATTATCCAATGACATGCTCGATAAATAAGAATAAACCTTTTAATATCTTTTACCTTCATGGTATTAACTTATGTATTAACTATATGTTATAGTACTTTCAACGTAGGTATGCACTTACACTGTACATTTGTGAGTAATTATTTCAATTATCGTAATTTAAATAAATTGTATATCAAAGTCAAGAGTATTTATGTTTATCACTTTAAACCTAATAGTGGAAATTTTTTTATCTATCAAAGAGAATTGTGATATACCATAAAGCTAACATAATAAAACTGATCCGTATCCTTTCTGGATTTTTTCTAATTTCTTCTGTGATCCTTTACCATTAGCTTCGATCGAGTCGTGAAGATTTCTCGTTATTGAAATGGATAATACAACCAATGTAACTCATACCCCGTTAGAAATTATTGCTATCAAATCTATTATTTTTACTATTGCTGCTATTGCTGCTGTTATTGGTAATACCTTGGTTGTTATAGTCATTTTTCAATATAATTCTACTCAAACTGTAACAAACTATCTAGTAATGAATTTATCTATTTTCGGCATTATAAATGGTCTAGTCTGTTTACCTCTCTATATAGTTAATATTATAGCCGATAGGCAGTATTATGATCAAGTTGGTTGCGCCTTTCATGCTTATCTTGGAGGTATAATTTTTATTGGTACTATTCATAATTTAATGTGGATAGCTGTAGTACGCTATCTTGTCGTTGTAAAATCTAAAAAGTTGAAACCAAGACATGCATACTATTTTATTGGTATTATTTGGGCAACATGTACTTTGACACCGGCTATATCGTTTCTAGGATGGGGTAAATTTGTTTATGTAGAGATTGAAAAAGGTTGTATTCCTAGCTGGATAAGACTGGCATAATTGGAATAGCTAGAGGCATCTATTCTGCTATTTTCCATTATGCTACGCCTTTACTTACTATAATTTACTGTTATTCATTTATATTTATCTTTCTGGAAAAGAAACAACAACGAATGATTCGGTATTCCTTTCAATCACCAACTGCTATGAATAAGTCTAAAGTCACTTTGACAATGTTTATTGTATTTATTACATTTCTAATGTGTTATTTGTCGTGGAGTCTACTAGTATTTATCATTATACCAGTAGCTAAAGTGAGAGTACCTGATGGAGTCTACTTTACATCTTCAATGTTAGTGTTCTGTAACTATATCATAAGCCTATTCTTATATGGATATCGAAATAAGAACTTTCGTGCAGGATATAAGCAGGCTATTGATAAAATCTGTAGATGTGGTTGTTATTGAAATAGATTAAGTACTTTAAAAAATAGCGTTAATCATGTTGTAATAGAACGCGTGTAAAACTATCTCTGGATATGCAATTACCTATTACTGTTATGAGTGGTTAGAGTTATGGTCTACTCTCAACTGTAAATAGATTAATTGTATAACACAAATCTTGTGTCGTGCTCTTAATCACATTTACACGTGAAGATATTCAGTATCGCTGACTACAGAACATGTTATAAAGCTAATTTTCGGTATACTTCTTAATGTGAAATTCTATTTATTAAGAGTTTGCTATTTACATATTTAATATATATATATCATACTTGTAGAAGATCAAAGAAAATTTAATAACGTGATATATGGGTAAAGATATTCTCACATTTTATCAAAAATTGCTTAGCTTTGCTTTTATTATTGATTAATCGTAAAGTCAAAGTTAAAGCATAGCTATTCGGTTTTTAAAATTTTTAAATAGCATAGAGTCTATTTCATTCGGAGATAGATGATAATAGACTGTTAATAATGTAATAATATTATAGTTAAAACTGATGCAAATGATGAAGATATTGTCATTAACAATTAGCGCTCATTTTCTTTTAACACACTTTGGGATGTGGTCGTAGCCATAGTTTTCCTAGAAATTATTTCCTGTTTTTATATAACAGTGATCTAGACCTTAACTGACAAGTATTGGAATTAGTTCCATTAATTAATCAAAATTGCTTGTTAAATATATTGAAAATTATCATAGACTGCATCTCCAGAAAATCTCTACCGTTTAATGCGTTGGCTAACTATTTGTCTATTAATACTAGACTTTAGTAGCAGATGTCTATCATTTAATTATCCTATACTAGTTAATCGAAGTGAGAGAAATTTCTCTCGATCAGCTATCGTATTAAAAACACAATACGATATATAGATAATCTGACGAATTCGAAAGGTCGCTCGTATTAGCTAATAGTAGCTGAAACTTGAGAGTACAACTTAATTTCAAGATTAGTAACTGCACTTATGAGCCAAAATAAAAATAAAGATAGCATCAGCTTAAAAAGTTAGATTATGATTTAAAGTTAATGAGACTAAATTTTGCTTAGCAGGGCATGTAGAAAGAGTATCACTTCTAAAGTAAATTGCCACTAACTAGCTCTACGTATCTACAGTAGGCTGCAATTTCTTTTTCACAATAAGATAAAGTTAAAGTAGGTAAATGGACATATGTTTAGATTGACCTTTTATATTCAGAAATAACTACTCGTAATCCAATAGAACAGAATAGATGCTAAAACGATCATTCATAAAACTATTTTTTAAATTATTTTGTCCTACTGACTACGATCAAATACTTTAGTGTCGTATCTATAGCTAATTAGGCTAAAATAATATAATATCCGATCTCTATCTACCGTGTAACTATGTTAATTAGTAGACAAACTTACAAATTATTGAAGAACTAAAGTCCATAATAATTATATAACAATACATCTGAGCACTACATCAACTGCAATAGTGTAGCTATCATTATTTACAGTGGAATGAAAAGCAAATCTACTGTTAGTATCGTTATAGGATATGAATACTGACGCTCTTATTGTATAAAAAGTATGAGAATAGCTCTTTTACTATAGTCATTAATAATTAATTGAATAGACAATGTACTAAAATCAAGATCGAATGACTACTGCAATAACCGAATTGATTTTGATATTTTATATAATTAAGTTAACGTTCAATGTTAGCCTTCATCTAAGTAATGATTAATTTGATGAAATACTGATTGTTCTTGATTAATTTTCCTTCGTAAACTTTATCATTATTTTTATTCCTATTGAAAGAGAATCGGTTCGAATTAACGTTTGTTTCATCAATTTTTTCACTGATATTATACTATTTGAGAGATACTGTAAGTATCCGGGTAGTATTCATCGTTCTTCAATCTTAGGTTATTCCAATTTCCTTGTTTAAGGTATTACTAGACATGATTTAGATGCTCTATATATATATAATTCGAATGTAGGAATGTAAATTCGATGATATGGATGATCAGTCCAGTAGTTAATATTTTTCTTTGGCTTTAATTCCCTTAATAGGTGATTCGAAATTTCCGTATAGATAATATATATAGGATTTAATCGCAATAAGCATTGATCATTAAAAATTTAAGATCAAGTATCGATTATACTTTAAGTGATCCTAGTGCTGGAATATCTTTGCTACCAAGTTATAAGTAAAAACTTACTAACAATTAGCGTCGCTCAGCATTATAATTTATAGGTAGATTAAAATCATCCAATCATGTTGTTGATCAAAATATATCTTAAACATCCTTTACTACAGTATTATAGTAATAATATACGCGTATATGTCGATTATTATTTAATGCAATCTACGATAGATCAAAATCACAAAAAGTACTTTAACTGAATTATACGCTTATAGTATACATTGTGAGTAATTAATTCGACAAACATCAATCGATTGCAAATCAAAGTCGAGACTGTTGATGTTATTTTGTCGCCTTTAAATCTAATTGTAAATATTATTCTTTAAGTATTCTAATAGAATTGTTAATTCTACGCTAGGTAGCTAACATGATAAAACTGATTCGTATTCTTTTCAGATTTTTTCCCATTTCTTTTATGATCCTTCACAATCAACATTCATCGAGTTGTAAAGATTTTGTCATTATCGAAAATGGATAATATAACCAATGTGACTTGCACATCGTCGGGAATGATTGCTCTCAAGTCTTTTATTTCCATTATTATCGTTGTTGCTGCAGTTATTGGAAATACCTTGAACATTCTTGTTATTTCTCAATATCATTCAACTCGAACTATAACAAATTATCTCATTATGAATTTATCTATTTTTGGCATTATAAATGGACTAGTCCACATCCCCTCTTTATGTACTTAATACCATAGCCGATAGGTAGTATTATAATGAAGTTGGTTGCAAAATTCATTCCTACTTTGGAGGTGTATTTTTTGTTGGTTTTATTCATAATTTAATGTGAATAGCTATAGGACATTATCTTGTCGTTGTAAAATCTAAAAAATTGCAACCTAGACATGCATACTATTGCATCGCTATTATTTGGGCAACATATTCTTTGACAGCACCTGTATCGTTCCTAGGATGGGGTAACAGCGTTTATGTAAAGGGTGAGAAAGCTTGTCTTCTTAGTTGGGATAGGACTGCTATAAATGGAATAGCTAGAGGTATCTATTCTACCGCTATCCATTATGCCATACCTTTACTTACTATTATTTATTGCTATTTTTTTATTTTTCTCTTTCTTAAAAGGAAAAGAAAAAGGCTAATTCATTATTCTTTTCAATTACCAATAGCTATGGATAAGTCTAACGTTACTTCGACCCCATGCTTATTGTATTTATCACATTTCTAATCTGTTATTCGTCATGGAGTCTGTTAGCATTTATCATTGAACCAGTTACTAAAGTGATAATACCTGATGGTATCTACTTTACGTCTTCGGTATTGGTATCCTGTAATTCTGTTGTTAATCAATACTTATATGGATATCGAAATAAAAGTTTTCGTGCTGAATATAAGCAAGCCATTTATAAAATTTATAGATGTGATTGTAATAGAAATGCATTAACTAATTTTAAAAAGTAGTGCTAATTATATTTTAATAGAACGCACATAAATTTATTTCTGGAGATGAAATTACATGTTACTTCCATTCGTGATTAGAGTCATGGTTAATTCTGTTTTATAAACAGATTCATTGTATAACATTACAAATCCTCTGTCGTGTTCTTGAACATACCGTACCGCATTTATACTTAAAATCATTCAATCTCGGTTACTATAAAATACACGATAACGCTAAGTTTTTGGCATACTTTTAACTGTAAAAGCTCTATCAGTATTGTAGAAAATTAAAGGAAATAATGTCATCTGCTGCACTCGAAACTGTTCTCACATTTTATCAAAAGTTTGCTTTTATTATTAATCTTAAACTTAAAGTGAAAGTCTACTTATTAAATCTTGTAAATCTTTAGATGGCGTTCGATTTATTTCCTTCAGAGATAAAAGTATAAGACAGTAAATAACATAATGGTATCAAAATCAAGTTGTTGTTAACGAGCATGATGCCGTTGTGAGCAACACGCGTCATCTTCTTTTAATGTACTTCGATGTGCTCATAGCTATAGTTCTGCCTGGAATTACTTCCTGTTTTTACACAATAATAAGTTAAATCTTTGTTTGCAAGTCTCGGAATTCAATAGATAATTAATTAATTAAAATCGCTTATAACTCAGATTCAGAATTGCAATAGGTATTGTTTCCAGAAATCTCCAGCCAATTGATACACTGGCTAATTAATAATTTACTTATACTGTATTTCTAGAAAAGATGTCTAGCGTTAAATTATTCTCTTCTAGTTAGTTGAAACAACAGAAATCTCTATTAGCCAATTATGCTATTTAAGATATAGTGCATTATAAGGAAATAAATTTTACAAATATATATGTACATGGCAAGATAGGCAGGTAAAAATGATTTAATTTAGTTCGAAGCAAGCAGGCATGATAATGACTATAGAAGAGATAACTTGGATGTTATTTTCGATCTTTTTAGTCAGCCTAATCGCAGTTATGTTACTACTTTGATCTTATATACTATACTTTTTGCTAACAGTGATCTCAGATTTACAATAAGTAAAATAATACGCTATCACAGTAAATATTGAGCATACGCCTATACAGTGCATTCTCCATTCTACCCTTTGCATATCATGGCATTTTAGACTATTGATCATTCTTTACATGAATTTAATAACTTTAGATATACATTACATGATTTACTGTTAATTTCAAGATCTTTACTTTATCGACCATAAGCTAGAAATTTTACTATTTTCATTATATGCTTTCCATATACGAAGTAGATAATGCCTTGGCTACGATATGCTTAACGATTACCTTGAGTTATACCGTATCATCGGGAACTATTCAAATTTCTTTTGGAGTAAGTTTCGGTATGATTCATCTGTTGTATATATCAATCATACTTGTATATAAATGTATTCTTACATAAAATTTAAGTAGCCTAAGATTTTTTGAGTAGACTGAAGTAAGGTACCGTATGACATGTTGATACTAATTGTCGAAATAGAAATTATTGATCTTGCAATAAATTACAGTAAATACCCTACTTAGAATAAAAATAAAATGAAATGCCACTAGAAATAATGATATTTTAAACCTGGTTGCTATGTAGCATATTTCGGGCAGATAGAAGTTACGCTTTCAGGCAATTTCTGATACTACTAATCAAACAAGAAATGATTGATTTACTGTGAACGAAAGAAGAAATACGATATTGTTTAAAGTTCAGGTTAAATAAAATTAAACATGTAACTTAAAACTTATATTTTCCATAAATTATTCCTAAAGAAAGCTATGAACATAATAAATGTGATCTTCTTGAGCGATAGTTAGGCATGTGTAAAATAAGTAGTTACAAACAATTTACAGTAAAAATTGAGTAATCGATAATTAAGAACTGATGTAGTGCGTAAAGTATTGGTTTTAAAATTTCTCTCTAAATAAATTGATGCTACAAAGCGCAAATATTAATGCAACAGTTGCAGCTTGTTTTTAAAATAACGCAATCTAATTGCCTTGTAAAGTAAAAGCAATCTATCTACTAATATGTACATAAAACTAGGAGTCTGTTATAGATCAAAAAGTAAAGCAAAGTAATGTAACCTCTGCTGCACTCTTAGATCAATTTTATCAGCTAAAAGTGATGCATCTAAATAAATATGATGATTAAATAGTCTGAATGTTACAAAGTGACTTTCACGAACTAATACTTATCTTATTTCATCAGATAACATACTTGATACTTGTTGAAATACCGTAATCTATGACGTTATAAATTCTTTCATAGATAAATGCATAGTTTTATAATACTATCTAATTATTGATAACTAATATTTATGTCGATTCATTATAAATTGACTGACTTTTTCATTTGAAGTTTGGATTAAATTGCATCTAAAATAGAGACTAATGGTGCTACTGTTCCTCTTGGTGTAGAAAATCATCTGTATTTAGAGTTGTATTTTGGATAAATGCCAAAAAGGACAACCCTGACGGTAGACTCATAGCTTTAGTTTTCTGTAGTAGTTTAATTCTTTGTCTTTACAAATTTCGATTTATAACTGGAGATAATATGATAAACTACCTAAGTCGTTTCGGTTTGCTAGCAGGAATGGAAAGGGCGATTTGACTTCAGGATTACTGACTATACTTATGAACTAAAATAAAAACTAAGCTTGTGCCTGCTTAAAAAAATCGATCATGATGGAAAATTATAGAAGGAAAGATTTTATGTAGCAGAGTGTATGGAATTGATACCATTTTTATAGTAAATTATCTTTAACTCGCTAGATGCATATAGGCAATTATTTCTTTTCGATAGTATAGAAAATGTTACAGTAGGTAAACTGGTACATGGTTAGATTGACTAACTCACATTTAGAAAATGACTTTTTGCAATCGATTTGAATAGATATCAAGCTGGTTATTAATAGCACACAGAAAGTACTTTACAGAATTAAAATAAAAGAAAGAGTTGATCGATTTAAATACTCTGTACTATTGGCTACGATCAAATGCTTTATTAACTTTTGTCGAGAATAATATCTATAACTAATTAGATGAAATAATACTATATCAAACATTTATATACCGCTTAACTACGCTAATTGGTGGATCGACTAATAAATCTTTTGGAGAATAAAAGTCTGTAATAATGATTGATAGGTCTGAATTCTGTCTTCAAGTAACAATTTCGATCGTGATCTGTAATGATAGGAAAATTAAATCCGCCATGGAAATAGCATTTGGATATAAATAATGACTGAAGTTATTTTAGCAAAATGATGAGATTAACTTTCGTATTATGTCTGTTAACAATTAATTGAAAATTAATTTACTATGATTGAGATGTTTATTGTTATTTGTTTGATGTACGTATACATATAATTGAAAATTTCCTTAAGGCATTATAGATAGATAGTCTAATCGAGATGAGGCCTTGATCACTAGAAATTTAAGATAAAGTGACAATTATATTATACTTTAACAGACTCTAGTGCTATAACGAAGTTGCTATTAAGTCGTAGTGGGTGAAACCATCTAAGATCTAGTATTCCACTTTTCTTATGATATACGATAGTCTGAGGAAAAAATCTCAAATTTTGCTTTTAGTGGCTTTATTATAATCATAGCAGAAAGTTTTATGTATTCTGTTTCTAATGTTAACATAGCTGTTTCGTCTTTATGCATTATCTGATTTATTAGTATAGTAACGCCTATATAATTAAGATGCGACCCGTAAAATAACTTTTATGTGTTACTAACCAGCTTCACAAGTAAGAATAAGCTAAATATAGCTCTAGCTCGATTCTTGCTTAAGACATTTTTTCTTCGAAATTTAATTTTCCGATCGACTGTACTTAGGCAGTAAACTGCATTTGTTTAAATTGTCATAAAAATAGCAGAATAATGTAAGCAAGCTTATTCTCATCAAAGTTTTAATGTTCCAGACTCGTCAATATAATTAATGATATATATCATTATTCTGTAGTACCGCTCACTATAAATTTAAATCATCTCACCATGCTTTGATCAAAATTTTTCATAATCTTTTATTACTATACCGTATACAATAGATTAAAATCGCAAAATATTATAACAATATATCTTTAGTATACGCTTTTATTAAACGATTGCAAGTGATAATTCGATTAATGCAAATGAATTATATATCGAAATAAGCGGCGTTTGTGATGCGATTGTCATTTTTAAACTTAATAGTAAATCAATTTCTTTGTACAAGTTTAATAAAGTTCTCATCAATTTGTTAGCTAACATATCCAACCAGGTCCAATTTGATTCGTATCCTTCTAGATCTTCTTGACTTGTTTAATAATCCTGTAATATTAAGATTGATCGAGTCGTGAAGATTTTGTTATTAAAAAAAGATAATGGAACTAGCGAAACTCATACACCGCTGGAAGGTATTGTTATCAAGTTTATTATTTGTATTATTATCGATATTGCCGCTGTTGTTGGCAATAGCTTATTCATTGTCGTCATTTCTCAATATGGTTCAGCACAAACTGTAACCAATTATATTATCATGAATTTACGAATGGACTTCACTTACCTCTCTATTTAGTTAATATCATAGCCGATAGATAATACTATGGTGAAATTGATTGTATCATTCATTCCTATCTTGGAGATGTATGTTTTATCGATTCTACTTACCATTTAATGTGGATAGCCATCGTATACTACTTTATCCTTGTAAAATCTAAAAATTACAGCCTAGACATGCATACTATTGCTTGAGTATTATTTGGATAACATGTACGAGTATTTTAGTGCCGGCTGTGTCGTTTCTTGGATAGCGTAAAAGTATTCATGTTAAATTGAGAAAAGTTGTGTTCCCGATTGGAGACGAAATGGCATAAGTGGAATAGTTAGGGCATCTATGAAGCTATTATCAGTTTTGCTATACCTTGAATTATTATTACTTATCGCTACTTATTTATTTATCCCTTTCTTAAAGGAAAGCAAAGCGTATGATTTGTAATGCTTTTCAATTATCTACAGCGATGGATAAGGCTAACGTTACTTCGACCATGTTTATCGTATTTATTGCATTTCTAGTCTAGTACGTATCTTGGAATTTATAAGCAGCTATTGTGATGCCAATAGATAAGGCATATTATCACCTAAAAGCGTCTACTTTATATCTCCAGTACTAGTATTTTGTAGTTCTACTATTAATCCGTTCTTATTTGAATACTGAAGTAAGGGTTTTTATACAGGATATAAGCCAGCTATTTATAAAGTTTACAGATAGGGTTGTAATTGAAATGTTTAAAGCAAGTTTAAAAATAGTGTTGATAATGTTGCGATAGAACGAGCACAGTATTATTTCTAGCGATGGAATTATCTGTTATCTCTATGAGTGATTAAAATCATGCTTAATTCTCTGTCATGAATTAATAAATTAATTTCACAAACTTCACTTGAATCCTATGGCTTGTTGTTATTCGTGTTTACACTTGAAAACATTCAGTTTCTGAGCAAATACTATATTGAAAATTTAGTACATGTTTAGGACAATAAATTCTACAGCCATAAAAGATACGATAGATAAGAGATTATTATTTAATTTAGCTTGAAATATGTAAGAATAATGTAGACCGTATGGGAAACAACTTGGATGGTATGTCTTACTGTCTGTAGTCAGTCCACTTGCAGTTTTTTGACTTAATTGGTGATCATAAAATATTAAATGGCTTATAATTAATTATAAAATCAATCAGATTGAGTTAGCACTGTACTAAACTTCTATCTTGTCCACACTAAAAATATACTAGCAAGACAGTTGAAGCTTATTTGTGAAATAACGCTATCTAATTACTCTATAAACTAAAATCGATATATCCATAAAATCTTATGTAATATATGTAACGTAATAAGGACGAGCGAAATTCTCAAAATACTCGTTTTTAAGAAGTTTCTCCTTTAAAGTTTACAATACAGACATGTTAGTAAAGCAGTTGAAGATTATTTGGGGGGGGGGAAATAGCGCCATTTACAGTAATTGCTCGGTAAAATAAAATTCAAATGTCCATTAAGCCTTCTAGACTTAATATATCTAGTAGAATATGATAAAAGAAATTTGAGTATTTGAAATGTTCCTTTTTATGTAAAAGGTTTATTGCAAATAAATTTTATGGAAGTGGAATGAAATCTAAATAAAAAATGATTGTTAAATTATGTAGACAATATGATTAACTGCAAAGGTCGTTTTTGTTTACTAATAGCGGCTGAGAATACAACTTGATTTCAAGATTGCTGACAAAACTTATAACTAAAACAAGAATTAAGATTATATCACCTTAAAAAATTAGATTATGAGATATAATTATTGTATTAGAGGAAAAGATTTTTACTTAGCAGAGTATGTGAATATGGTATCATTTCTGAAGTAAACTGCTAGTAACTAGTTCCACGTATGGAGATTATTTTTTTCGGCGTTATAGATAATGCCACAATAGGAGAGCTGGCATATATTCACATTGGCTACCTTATATTTATTAATAGCTATTTGCAATCCATTTAAATAGATATCAAAATGAATATTATTTGCACATACGCCACACTTTATGGTAATAAAATAAACTAAAAATAAAATTATTTTAAAGTATTCAATACTATTGGCTGCCATCAAATGCTTTATTAGCTTTAGTCGAGGATTTACGTCTATAACTAATTAGCTCAAAATAATACAATATCGGATGTTTGTATGCAATGTAACTACGTTAATGTAATTGGTGGATCGACTAATAGTCATTTAAAGCATAAAAGCCTAATAATAATCAATAAGTTTGAATGCCGCCTTTATGACGACGGATACAGGAGATGATCTGCAATGAGATGAAATTAAATTTGCCATGGCAATAGCATTTGGATATAAACACTGAAGGAATTAATTTAGTAAAAGTGGGAGAATAACTTACATATGTTGGCCGTCAATAATTAATTGAAAAGTTAATTTGTTAAAATCGAGATCCATCAAGTCTAATAACAGAGCTAGTTTTCGGGTCTTTAAATTATTACATCAATATTAACAAACGGAACAGAAATAGAAAATTATTCTTAAACATCGTCTTCCATTTGAACAATGATTAATTTGACGAATAATGGCTATTCTTAATCGATCTCCTTCTTGAATCACAGCTTTACTATCATTCTCTATTGATGCTAAAAAGAGAATTGGATCGAATTAGAGTTTACCGGATCAATTTCTTCGTTGACAAGACATTATTGTTTGAAATATATCATAGGTATGATTACTTGGGTGGTAAAAATTTTTCTATAATCTGATATCGTTGCTTATTTAATGCTTGTGTACGCTTAATTCGAAAGAAGACACTGATCATTAGAAATTGAAGATAAAATATCGATTATACTTTAACAGACTCCAGTGCTATAAAGAAATCGCTATTTAAGTCACGATGATTAAATCTCCTTAAGGTCTTATATCTTTTTTATTTTTCTTATTATACTTGAAGTACGGTAATAGAAGAAAACTCCGAACTTTACTTAAATGATTTTATTACAATTATAGCAAATAGTTTTTACAAGTTCAGTTACCAATGTTAAACTTTGTCTGATTCATTAATGCTATATATATGCACAACTTTATTGATGTAGTTAATCACGAAAATATTCTCCAGTCCTCAGCTGTGTGTTGAATATGCATCCTGTTATATTATATAGCTTATGTGTAGGCCGAGATTAATCCCTGAAATGCCATGGATATATATAAATATTTATGGATATGTTACTGTCATAACATAACTAACGCGCACGAATTACATATACGGATTTAATAACGTTAATCACTTTAATTAGCGCATTAATATTAAGATAAAACTCTTACTATGTAGTTTACTGTTGTGTGTCATTATTAATCTACCGTGAGTAAGAATTTACTAAAATATTGCTCTAGATCGATTCTCGCTTAAGACTTTTCTTCGATGTTTAATTTTAGGATTGACTGTACTTGGGTATCAAGCTGTACTTGTCTCGATAGTTATAAAAATAGCGGAATATTGTAAGCAAGCTTGTTATTATGTTTTAATGTTCTAAACTTATTGCTATGATTAATCATATATATCGTTCGTTATTCTACTGTATATTACTACTTACACTAGTTCAAAATTATCTGATCGACATTTTCATATCCTTTCGACACAATACAAAATAGATTAAAATCTCAAATATTATAATATTTTAACTTTAGTATACACTTACAGTATACGATTACACATGGTAATTCGATTGATGCAAATGAATTGTATATCGAAATCAGCGATATTTGTGTTACGATTGTCGTTTTTAAACCTATTAGTAGATATTTTCTTGTAGTAATCTGATAAAAACTCTCGTACGCGTATATATTACAACCTAATGTAAAAAATTGGCTTACATTCTTTCTAGTTCTGTTTGACTTATTCAACGATCCTATACTATTAAGACTGATCGAATCGTGAAGATCTTCGTTATCGAAAATGGATAATAGAACTAACGAAACTCATCATACACCATTGGAAGTTATTGTTATTAAATCTACTATTTTTATTATTATCGCTATAGCCGCTGTTATTGGCAATAGCTTAGTTATTATTGTTATTTCTCAATATGGACGTAATGCAGCCCAGACTGTAACAAATTATCTTATCATGAATTTAGCTATTCTCGACATTATTAATGGATTATTTCAATTACCACTCTATTTAGTCAATATCATAGCTGATAGACAATTTTATGGTGAAATTGGTTGTGCTATTCATGTACAAATTGGAGGTATGGGCTTTATCGGCTCTATTCACAATTTAATGTGGATAGCTATAATACGCTATCTTGTGGTTGTAAAATCTAAAAAATTACAGTCAAGACATGCATACTATTGCATTGGTATTATTTGGGCAACATGTATTTTAGTACCGGCTGTGTCCTTTCTTGGATGGGGTAAAAGTGTTTATGTAGACATTGAGAAAGGCTGCGTTCCCGATTGGAATGGAAATAGCATAAGTGGAATAGCTAGGGGCATCTATGATGCCGTTATCGATTTCGCCATACCTTTAATTGTTATTACTTACTGCTACTTGTTTATTTTTCTCTTTCTTTCAAGGAAACGGAGAGATATGATTTGTGATGGTTTTCAATCACCTACAGCTATGGATAAGGCTAACGTCACTTCAACCATGTTTATCATATTTATTGCATTTCTAATCTGTATTGCGCCTTGGAGTTTATTAGCATTTATTATCATGCCTGTAGCTCAAGTGGCAGTATCTGATGGCGTCTACTTTACATCGTTAGCGTTAGTACTATGTAACTCTGCTATTAATCCAGTCTTATACGCATATCGAAGTAAGGATTTTCGTATAGGATATAAGCTAGCTATTCATAAAATATTTAAATGCTGTAATAATTAAAATGTTTTTAAGTAAATTTAAAAATAGGGTTCATAATGTTGCGATAGGATGAGCATAAAACTATTTTTGGCAATGCAATTATCTCTTATCCCTAAGAGTGATTAGAGTCACAATTAATTCTCTATCATGAATTAATAAATTAACTGTATAAACTTAACGTGAATCCCATGGCATCTTAATCGTATTAACACTTAAAGATATTCAGTTTCGCTTACTTTCGTTGTGAGGTCAAAATTTCGATATTCTTTCAATTATGAAAGTCTATAAATAAGGGCTTTATATTCATAGATTGATTTATCATGCCTATAGAAGATCGAGGGAATGTAATAAATGCTATTTGTAAAACTTGAAGGCATCTCACATTCTATCAATACTTCCTACCTTTACTTTATTATTAATGCTAGACATCATTCTCCAAATAAAGTACCATTATAGAAATAGTTAGTCTACCCATCAATCAGCAGGGAACTTTTGGAGACATGCTTTATTGTGACTCTACAAATGAATTCAATTAATTAATCTTTTGAATTTCAACACTCGTCAACTAACATCTGGCTTGCTCTTAGGTGAAAATAGGAAATATTTCTTAGTGGAGCTATATGTATAAACTTATCCCAAATATGCTAATAGAATATTAAGCACAAATAGCTCACAACAATATTCTGACCATCAAGAGCATGTTTGACTTTAATACTATTATGCTAATTACAGTCTTCTAGTTTTATCGTTGAAAAGAATAGGCTGCATATCATTTAAAGAATTTTTCAAATTTACTAGCTATACTACAGAGTTTAGTTCACGATAAAATTATTCTATTATGGTTAATCCATGTAAGAGAAATCTCTGCTGACCAAATATCATATTGAAAATCTAGTAAATATTTAGGAGAATAAATTCTACGGCCATAAATGACACAATAGGTAAGAGATTATTGTTTAATTTTGCTCGAAATATATAAGAATAATGCGGACGGTATGGGAAATAACATGGGTGCTATGTCTTGCTATCCGTAGTCTGTCCACTGACAGTTTTTTGACTTAATCGGTGATCATAAAATATTAAATGGCTTATAATTAATTATAAAATCAATCAGATTGAGCTGGTACTGTTCTACATTTTTATCTCGTTTACACGAAACTACAGTCAATATAGAAATTTGTTTTTTAAGTCTACACTAAAAACATATCAGCAAGGCAGCTGGAACTTACTCGTATTTGTGAAATAACATGGTCTAATTGCTCTGTAAACTAAAATCGAAATGTCCCTTAAATCTTGTATAGTATATATAATGTAATAGGAACAAGCGTAATACTCAGAATATACGCTTTTAAAGTTGTTTTTCTTTAAAAATCTGCATTAAAAATATGTCAGCAAGACAGTTGGAGCTAATTCGAGAAACAACGCTATCTAATTGTTCTGTAAACTAAAATCAAAATACCCGTTAAATCTTTGCAATGTATCTAATATAATAAGAACTAGTACAATACTCGGAATTCTTACTTTTAAGAACTTTCTCTTTCAAATTCTATGATACAAATATGTTAGTAACGCAGTTGGAGTTTATTTGGGAAGTAGCGCCATCTAATTACTCTGTATACTAAAATCCAAATTTCCGTTAATTCTTATGGACGTAATATATTTAGTAGAATATAGAAGAGGAAAATACGAGTAATTAAAATCTTCCTGTTTGTGTAAAAGGCTTATTGCAAATGAATTTTATAGAAGTGGAGTGATAACTAAAATAAAAACGATTATTGAACTATGTAGATAATTTGATAATCGACAAAGGCTTTTTCTATTTGCTAATAGCAGTTGGGAGTATGACTTGATTTCAAGATTGCTGATGGAACTTATAACTAAAACAAGAACTAAGCTTATATCATCTTTAAAAAATTAGATGATGAGATATAATTATTGTATTAAGCGAAAATATTTTACTTAGCAGAGTATGTGGATATGGTATCACCTCTTAAGTAAATTGTTAGTAACTAGCTCTACGTATAGAAAAGATAATTTCTTTTCGATATTATAGATAATGTTGCCGTAGGTGAGCCGCTATATATTTACATTGGCTACCTTATATTTAGAAACGGCTATTTTGTAATCTATTTGAATAGATATCAAGATGTTTATTATTTGCACGTACGCCATACTTTATGGTAATAAAATGAACTAAAAATAAAATTATTTTAAAGTACTCAATTCTATTGGCTACTATCAAATACTTATTAACTTTCATCGAGAATTTTGTCTATAACTAATTAGGTTAAAATGATACAATATCGAATGTTTATCTGCAAAGTAACTACGCTAATTTAATTGGTAGATCGACCAATAAATCATTTAAAGCATAGAAGCGTAATAATAATCATTAAATTTGAATTCCACCGTCTCTATGATGACGATACCGAAGATGATCTGCAATGATATAAAATTGAATTTACTATGGCAATAGCATTTAGATATAAACACTGAAAGAATTAATTTTAGTAAAACTAGAAGAATAACTTACATATGTTGGCCGTCAATAATTAATTGAAAAATTGATTTGTTAAAGTCGAGATCCATCAAGCCTAATAACAGCTAGTTTTCATGTCTTTAAATTATTACATTAATATTAAACAAAACGGAAAACCAACACAAAAATATTCTTAAAAACCGTCTTCCATTTGAACAATGATTAATTTGATGAATGCGTATTATGACTATTCTTAATCGATTCCCTTCTCGAACCACAGCTTCACCGTCATTCTGTATTCCTATTTAAAAGAGGACTATATCAAATTAGAGTTTATCTGATCAATTGCTTCGTTGACAAGATATTATAGGTATGATTAATTGGGTAATAATAATTAAATATAATCATTCTACAGTCCGATATTATAGCTTGTTTAATGCGTACATGTAATTTGAGAGAAGATTATACTTTAACAGACTCCAGTGCTATAACTAAATCGCCATTTAAGTCACGATGGCTAAATCTATCTAAGGTCTTATATTTTTTTTCTTATTAAACGCGTACACAAAGTAATAGAGGAAAATTTTGAACTTTTACTTAAATGATTTTATTACAATCATAGCAAATAGTTTTTACAAGTTCATTTACTAATGTTAAACTTTGTCTGATTTATTAGTGTTATGTACGTATGTGTACAATTTTATTGGTTTGTTTAAGCATGAAAGTATTCTTTAGTCTACTGGTATGTATTGAATACGCATCCTGTTATATAGGTTATATGTAGGCCGAGATTAATCTTCGAAATACCGTATATAAGGTAAAACTCATACAGCTTACTTTTGTGTGTCATTATTAATCTACCGTGAGTAAGAATTTACTAAAATATTGCTTTAGGTATGTGACATACCGTGAGTAAGAATTTACTAAAATATTACTCTAGATCGATTCTCGCTTAAGACTTTTCTTCGATGTTTAATTTTAGGATTGACTGTACTTGGGTATCAAGCTGTACTTGTCTCGATAGTTATAAAAATAGCGGAATATTGTAAGCAAGCTTGTTATTATGTTTTAATGTTCTAAACTTATTGCTATGATTAATCATATATATCGTTCGTTATTCTACTGTATATTACTACTTACACTAGTTCAAAATTATCTGATCGACATTTTCATATCCTTTCGACACAATACAAAATAGATTAAAATCTCAAATATTATAATATTTTAACTTTAGTATACACTTACAGTATACGATTACACATGGTAATTCGATTGATGCAAATGAATTGTATATCGAAATCAGCGATATTTGTGTTACGATTGTCGTTTTTAAACCTATTAGTAGATATTTTCTTGTAGTAATCTGATAAAAACTCTCGTACGCGTATATATTACAACCTAATGTAAAAAATTGGCTTACATTCTTTCTAGTTCTGTTTGACTTATTCAACGATCCTATACTATTAAGACTGATCGAATCGTGAAGATCTTCGTTATCGAAAATGGATAATAGAACTAACGAAACTCATCATACACCATTGGAAGTTATTGTTATTAAATCTACTATTTTTATTATTATCGCTATAGCCGCTGTTATTGGCAATAGCTTAGTTATTATTGTTATTTCTCAATATGGACGTAATGCAACCCAGACTGTAACAAACTATCTTATCATGAATTTAGCTATTCTCGACATTATTAATGGATTATTTCAATTACCACTCTATTTAGTCAATATCATAGCTGATAGACAATTTTATGGTGAAATTGGTTGTGCTATTCATGTACAAATTGGAGGTATGGGCTTTATCGGCTCTATTCACAATTTAATGTGGATAGCTATAATACGCTATCTTGTGGTTGTAAAATCTAAAAAATTACAGTCAAGACATGCATACTATTGCATTGGTATTATTTGGGCAACATGTATTTTAGTACCGGCTGTGTCGTTTCTTGGATGGGGTAAAAGTGTTTATGTAGACATTGAGAAAGGCTGCGTTCCCGATTGGAATGGAAATAGCATAAGTGGAATAGCTAGGGGCATCTATGATGCTGTTATCGATTTCGCCATACCTCTAATTGTTATTACTTACTGCTACTTGTTTATTTTTCTCTTTCTTTCAAGGAAACGGAGAGATATGATTTGTGATGGTTTTCAATCACCTACAGCTATGGATAAGGCTAACGTCACTTCAACCATGTTTATCATATTTATTGCATTTCTAATCTGTATTGCGCCTTGGAGTTTATTAGCATTTATTATTATACCAATATCTAAAGTAATAGTACCTGATGGCGTCTACTTTACATCTTCAGCGTTAGTATTCTGTAACTCTGCTATTAATCCAGTCTTATACGCATATCGAAGTAAGGATTTTCGTATAGGATATAAGCAAGCTATTCATAAAATTTGTAGATGCCGTTATAATTGAAATGTAGTAAATTATTTTTAAAAATAGGGTTCATAATGTTATAAAGGAGCGAGAGTAGCACTATCTCTGGCAATGAAATTATCTGTTACCCATATAAGTGATTAGAGCATAGTTAATTTTCTATTTTGAATAAATTAATTACACAATGCCAAGGAAAGACAAGAAAATCTTAACATTAATAGTTTTTCTTATATACGTATCTCTATGTATGATATTAACACAAATCCTGTGTAGTATTCTTACCCTTGCTTACACTTTAAAGATGTTCTGCCTCGCTTACCATAAGACACGCTATAAAAATTAAGATTTCTGTATATTTATTATTGTGAGATTTCGTAAATAAGGACTTCTTAATTTATATATAACCTATGTTAACCTATGTATATATATATAATGCTTATAGGAGATTAAAGGAAATGTAACATCTGTTAATTTATTTTTGAAGGTGTTTGATCTCACGTTTTATCAAAAATGTAAATAATCTCAAGGGATTACAGTGTTAAGATCGGGCTATATTTAGTTGTAATATAAAACTTTAAGGGCATTAATATTTACATTTGTGAAGTAATTCAAGAATATCGGTATCAAGAATTATAGGTTATAACTTTTTAAGTTTAAAAATTATGCTCGTACGCTAACATTGTTTGTTATGTCTTCGCATTTTGATCAAGCTCAATTAAACGCAACAAAAATGCTATATTCCACGTGTAACTACATTATCATAGCTTAGCTAATATTACCGTTAAGTTCATATTTTAATGCACTAAATGAGGTCCCTGGCTGATCGTTCTGGTTGTGTGTATTAGTACATGATTTCGGAGAATAACTTACAGAGTATACCTTTGTCCACAAAATACTTTAAGTACAATAAGTACGCGGTTTCATAATGCCAACCACACTCCACAAGTAACGGTACTTTATTTTGTACTATCTTTAAAGAATAAAAAAGTAGATTGAATGCACTAAAAAGGTGTAACATTCTATTTATTATGGAGAATTTGACTAATATTTTCAGGTAAAAATCAGCTTTATCGTATTTCTAGGCTATCCAAAAGCGTTACGTCATTGTATTAATGATAATAATTACTATATATCCTTTTGGAGTATTAAGAGTTATAAATGTACAATATTATAATTAATAGTTAATTTTTATTCAATATTGCATTAATTTATTTGCTATTATAGTATGATACAATCTATATCGGTCAGAAAAATTTTCAGTAAAAAATTTCGTAGTACATTGCATTAACATGCTTCAGGAGTAAACAATTATTTTATAAGAGAATAAACGCGGACATGGTGATTTTAATTAATTGTAACTAATCGATTTATTAAGAGTGACTACTAACGATTTAATTATAACGGCAATATCTTCCTGCATACCTTCGTGCTATACAAAATTTTTACCACTGGCTACCAACGATTCATTTATAATGACAATATTTTATTGCATGACCTCGTATTGTGCAAAAATGTTTTTTACCGTTACGCATTCCGTGTACATAGTACTAGTTGATTATTATCAGCCGCCATGTAGAGTTGAAATAAATAGTATGCAATCATTTTCTTCCAAGTGATACTCCAACTCTCCCTGTAATTAGATTATGTTTCAATATCATCGTACGTGTATATAGGTGTGAATACGAACTAGCAGTTTAAGCATCATTATAACTGCAATACGATTTATGGTAAATAAATACATATACATATTCATATGTATATCTACCCTAATAGATTATCAATTTTCATTATCTTACCAGTAATTCCCAATCTGATTCATTAATTAATACTAAAATACCAGGTCGCCTAAAGTTGCAAAGGTAGTCTGTTACTTTATTATGAATACTTGGACTACGCACATTTAAACATGCAGACGATTACCGGAGTTATAAAGCTAATCAAACTATGAATTTCGAAATTATTGACTAGGCTGCTCTCTTATTAGTATTTTACTTACACACTATCTCCTTGTACAAAGAGTTCAGGTCTTTCCTGCAAGAGGTTCTCTTTAATCCAGCTAATGAGCTTCTTCATGTCCCCTATGACAAATACACACAGTAACATAAATGCACATGAATTTTGTTGGCAATAATTCTTTCTTGGGTAAAGGATGATTGTAATGATAATTATAATAAAAGTATAGCAGTATTAAGCCAAGTTAATCGAGAAATCCCTACATTCAATGTCGTCAGATAGGTCCACCTGGTGATGGGTAATTTTATTAAAGAGCAATTCGGCTCCACCGCTGCCATCATATACGCGTACATACAGAGAGAATAATATATAAGACAAGCATATACGTAGCATTGAACTCTTTTTCATTATACTCGTACATGGATTTTAATTAATACGCTAGTCTCCATAGTCCTTTGTGTTGCAAATACATATATTTAATGTACAGTATATTATAGTCATGTAAATTGCTATCATACGCAACATATTCTATCAAGGTCTTTCAAACATCGCAGCATACTGTACTATACAAATTAGCTGTCTGTAATATACAAAATTCCGGAGCTGCACATTTTTTATCTGCTACATAATTCACTGGATGCCATTGAATGTTACATGAATGCTATGTTAGTAACTTTACACTTAAATTTGCGTTATACTTATTTAATCTAGAATGATACATCCTACTACAGGATTCTGCGAGTATCATGATCTTGCATTGCAATGAGCTGCAGGTCCTTTGCAGAACTTGCAGCATTCAAGCTGGTGCCGCACATTTTGTCTATCTATTGCACAAGCTACCTACTGCTGCAACTAGACGTAACTCTACTGCTTTCACTGTTTGCATGATATTCTATTCACGGTGAAAGCATTTCTAATTTACTTGACTTACCTAAACTTGATGTCGATTCTCATTTCAGGCAATCTTCTTATGGTTGCTAGCGTTGGACTAAAACCAAGAACAGCAACAATATACAGTACTGTAGACTGTATAGTAGAATACGACAAAGTAGTACGGCAATCGTGAATGCATACTATGGTAACGTATAGAAGGCTTGACCTGCATGGTAACTCCAGTTGATCTAAGCGTACGTGCTGGTTGGGCATATACTGTGCGTCTGCATACGTACATCTGTACGCCTGTCCGTTGCCGGTCACATTCAATGCCTGCTGTAATGGCCACCACAGCATAACACAAAAGCTGTCAGAATTATTGAGACATTGGAAGTTAAAAGGCAGTAATATTACTTTCGAATTGTACTTTATAAAATCACGAAAAGTCAAAATTTGCTATAAAGATGGTATTAATAGCGTGGAATCGCTTGTGTAGGATCCCTACGGTTACATCGCAATTGGTAAGTTGAATGTATGAAATTTGCCTTGGCAACTTTATAGACTTTGGTCAATATGTGTAATAAGTAATTTGCATGAGATGGCTATATTATGTGCTATGATTGATTTGTTATACTGTACTGTACAAGAATAGATTTTAAGACTACGTAATTCTTGATGTGGAATTTGTACACTGTCTTGCATGTTTAGAAAGCGGCAGTTTGCAATATGAAATTGTACTGTTCTGATTCTTTTTCAAATCACTTAGGATGGTGGTTTGCGAAGTGATCAGCTAAACAAATAAGCTATTTATTAAAGTTATATATCTATGTTACTATCTTATTAGAGTTACTCCTACAGTAGCTGGTAAAAATTGACCTTTTCATTCATCAACCTGTGCCTGTATACTTCCACTAATAGCACAACATGCCATCATGATACGCGAATTTCAATAGCTAAATTTAGGGCTATAATGTAGGCTATGCTGTCTCACATAGTTAAATCTTACACAGCCATATTAAGAGTTACAGACGATTACAATACTGTACATATCAATTAAGAGCCTAAATGAACTGATTTATTCCTAGTAAGAAATCTTTTGCTTACAGCATGCAATGTTAAAGTAGTACTAGAATGCAGTATTTATTCCGAAATGTTGCTTTTAATACTATCTGCAGTATATTTGCGATCATGGAATTGCTCTGTTCGTTTGCAGTAATGTCCTTAGTATCGGTTTCATCCTACCATTCCTAATGGGAGAACACCTGTTTATAATTTATTGTAGATACTCGCACAGTATTATAGTTTTATTAACGTGGTCTTCGTTATGATTTGCCTTCTGCATAATTAGTTGCTCGGGAGAGTACATGTAGTTAAACTGATTCGTATAGTGGTAGTGAACGCGTATAGTACTCTTATAATGTATACAGTATAAAACTACATCACTACTACAGAATATGTAGCAGACCCAAGTCAGTAAAGTCCATAATGGAGTCGTTACCCCGGATATTTTATAGAGACTACGTTATTGATGGCTAAATTTTGTAGTTATGCATATCCACACTTAAAGATGACGATGATTTATAGCAATTATAAGTGTGCTGAAGTAAATAAGAGATTACAGTGACGAGATGCAGTAAATGCACATATATGTAAAGCTAAATTATTGTATTAATTAATAATAACACCGAGGTACATGATTTTGCAGCATATAGCGAATACTAGAGACCCTGAGAAACCCTTAGTGAATACAGTAATGTGATCCGGAAAAGATGGTTAATTTAAATTTTGCTCTGGAGTTACTATTTTTGTACAATTATGACACTAATCGTATAGTAGTAACTTTTGAGTATTTGCATAATGGTCGATAATAGTTTTTAATCGTATAATATTTTAATATTGATGGTTCTGATAGTATAATATAGAAACTTATCAGACTACATACACCGTTTGAGAGATTGATAACGAAGTACAATTCCGCTGAAAATGCGTTTCTTAATTGTAAATTTCTAAATCCTATTACAATTTACTCACTACTCGCGTAAATCTTCATTTTAATCACAGGTTGTAAGATGCAATGGTAATCTGAGTCGCAGCTGTAATAGAATCCATTGCCTTCAATCTAGATCGTATGCTACAAAATCTAAGCCCGGTAAAATTAGATATATCCGTATACACTGTATTATTGAATGAAGCAAAATTGTAACTGTCGCGTTTTCTATACCTTATCAAATTTTATACTGCGCGTATATTAGCTCTTACCGTGAACAGGGAAGGTCCTTTAGGTAGGAGATTGTTCCTACTGATTATCCCCATGACCACTTTTGCTTTGGGTACTTGGCAAATATTCCGTTTGCAATGGAAATTGGGCCTAATTAAAGATCTGGAAATGCGAACATCAACAAGGGCAGTTCCTTTGGCATCCGTGTACGTTAGCAGCTTAAGCCTTTACTATAATATTAGATAATGATAGCTGTTGGTGTTAATTTACGATACATCACTTATTTATGAGATAGAATTCAACACATTTACTTTAGGCTAGTCTTAAGTTTGTATCCTAGCAGTCTTAATACTTTCCTTGCCTTTTTTGTCTTTAATATTAAGTTATTTATAACATTAACTGGAATACAATTTGAAGATATCACTATTACTCGTTTTTAGGATAGATAATCTGGATGATATGGAATATTACCGGGTTATTATTACTGGCTATTTTGATCATAGTCGGGAGCAGTATATTGGTCCGCGATCATTACATAAAGACACTGCTGTTACCAGTATGCAACCGAGTGAGAGTGGAATGAATGTGATTACACCTTTCATATGCAACGAACCTGAGTAAGTACAAAAAATTTACAAAGAAAGTAAATAATCACGGTCTTTTAATCGAGCCTTATTGTCATTGTAGCATTACCATACTAGTTAATCGCGGTTGGGTACCTAGAAGTAAGGTTGATCCTTCAACAAGACAGGAAGGACAGGTTTAATATCTGAGAGAAATAGATCAGTTAACAAGGATTGTCCTTTTCTATATTAATAGTTAATAATATGTTCATTTCGACTAGATTGAAGGCGAAACTACAGTAACTGGAGTAATACGACATAGTGATAGGGTTAGTACCCATTGTAGCTTAAAAGGCATTGTATAATTCTACATTTTGATCTTTCGAAATTGCTTTTGAATAATCATTTTTAGTATCCTTTGTATAATATGCATTTTCAATACTATTTCTGTAACAAAGAGACGCCCATTTATGCCCCATAATGATCCTGAGAAAGGTCGCTGGTTCTGGAGGGAGAGTAATGCTTTAGCAGCTTTACTTGGGACTAGTAACGTGTTCATTGATGCTGACGCAAGTAATGCGGACATTTAATTAAGATATCAATCATGCAAATGTTGATAGTAATTACAAATTTTATGGACGATTAGCTCCTATACCTGCAATTTATAGTATTATTCGTTTGTCGTGCCTACAATTTAATCAGGGTCTACTTTGCCTGGGGGTCCAATTGGAGGCCAAACCCGAGTAACTCTAAGAAATGAACACCTGCAATATATATTTACGTGGTCTGTATTTAGTTTTATCAAAGTGAATCTGTTTTTATAGCTGTCTTTTTACTCATTTTGAAATGAGATAAACCTTTAAACTCTTTTTGTTTTATAGGTATACTTTATCCCTTATTACTTTCTACCTATACGTAAAATTTTGGAAAAAACCGAAACCAGCACCGCCTCTAAATTTAAAGAATTCTATATCCCATTTTGCTAAAATACGGTAGATTTCTATAAGCGCTTGATTATGTTCTCTTAGAAAGATCTATGATGTCAATTATTTTCAGCGCTATTACTTGGCTGTATAGGTCATAACAGCTTGATTGTATGCCATCAATAATTTAAATAACTTAGGATGTCCATACTGTTTTTTTATAA
Source organism: Trichoplax adhaerens (assembly GCF_000150275.1). Classification (NCBI taxonomy): domain Eukaryota; kingdom Metazoa; phylum Placozoa; class Uniplacotomia; order Trichoplacea; family Trichoplacidae; genus Trichoplax; species Trichoplax adhaerens. Next base: position 4,063,367 of record NW_002060944.1, on the reverse strand, counting down.
TGTAGCTAATATTAAAAGTACCGCTATATAGATTACAAATAATCATATCCATGGCTATTTAACAAGTATGTTATTCTGTAACAGAAATTGGAATACAAGTTGAAGTCGATCAACACAACTATTTTGTAATCCATTATCGACCGATGCATGCATACTACTACTTTACGATAAAGATTGCTACACAAGTTATGTAGCAGCTATGAATCATTTAATTAAATTACGATTCAATATGTAATCGTTGCAGAATTATAGAGTTCACTGTAAAGAATAAAATCTATGTATAACAAATGTTACAGAAAATCGATTGATTAGAGTGCTTTCATTCCAAAGATTTGCAAATTGCAAAACTTTCTACAACTTTTAATGATTGCATAATAAGGCAAGATAGTCTAATGCAATGTATATTTATTATAGTGAATTTATCAAACTGCAGTCATTATAATACAATAGGAAATTTATTAAAGGGATGCCGTAAAGTATACAACAGTGGGCAAAGAGAACAGGTTGCAAAATTATACCGTAGTTTTGTTTTACGATAGTAAATGATTCTGGAAATAAGAAGTCTGAATTATATGTAGTCTATTTTACAAGAATCAGAAGGGGGCTGATGTTATTACGTTAGAGTATCTTCATATGTGTAATTTTCTATTATAATTCCGATTACACTTTATTAGTTATTACAAATAAAATGACATCTAAGATGCAATTTACCGTCTGTACATTAAATCGATTTACAAGCAGTACAGTACGTCATTCTTTATACAGTCATGAATCCTATAGACTCGTTGAATAATTATTTATAAGCTGAATTATAATATTCAGTTTCCAGTTGTTGTAAATCTTGACCAATGCCATGCTTTATTTTCTGCAATTCACTATTGGAATGTTGTATATATTGTTCAAACTGCTTGCGCTTAGCGTCGTTGGCTTCATTCAGAGAAGTAAAGTCGTCCAATATAAGCGATTCTTTCAATTCGTCAATAAGCTGGACTAATGACTCTGCAGCTCGTGTCTATAAAAAAATTAAGTTTACAACATTATCACTAAATTAGACATTAGCATACTGTAAGTAACATGGATCACGTCGTGGCCAAATAATTTATTAGTGATGCTCTTAACATAGATATCATTTGTGCATACAGTCATACCGTGATCGACTAGTATACAATTCATAAGCTAAGAATGTTAGAAGATTTAGTCTCGTTCATCTCGATGACATGGCAATGAACTTACTATATTTGATGATCGAACATGCATTTCGTATCGGTCCATGACAGACTGGGCAGAACCATTCAATTGCGATTCTTCTTTCACCTATGCAAAAAGTCAACCATTCAATTTAATTCCAAACTTGTAGTCCAATGAAATAACACGAATAATGAATTATACGTCAAATACAAATTATTTTGCTTTCTCAAAGACGACATAATGTTGTATGGAAATTTATTTGAATCTAAAACAAATTGTATCATATCTTTATAGAAGATCCGTTATAATATCTACTCTGGTATATACTGTATAGTGAATGAACGGAATAGAGTCAATTTTTGTATCCATGTTCCAACATTATTATGAGTCCAATTTTGTCTACCAATCTCATTGACCCATGGAATCAAAGAATAAACGACTGCTAATAGACAGTACAGTACCTTGGATGCAGACAGAATGCTAGTAAAGTTATCCAAGATGGATTTCACGTCATCTTTCACTCTTCGTAGGTAATTTTTAGAGTTAATTTCTTGTAATCTGCTTTGTTGTTCACCTCCAACGGGACTCATTTTGCTTTGGAGAACGCACTTTGAATCAATTGAAATTCTATCTTAGTTAGTCTTGCCCAAGCGTCAAGATCGCACCAGCAAGCGGCAAATATAGACTGTAGGTAGAAAAAGGACAACAGGACAGTCCGGTTGTCCAGTAGTCCACAACACGTCCGTTCGGTACTGTATCGTACAGTGTACAGTGTACGGTATATCGAACGTTTACACTGCATAGTACTGTAGAGTAAAATGATTACTTCCCTCGGACGTGCGGATTTCCTGACCAAATGAGGCCGTCCATATCGGAAAATGACTACTTAGTATGGATCTTGTGTGTCTGTTTTCTCAGTCACTGGTACTAATTTGAATAGCTTTGATGATCTTCTACAACTCTTTCCAAGCGGAACTTAGTAATAGAAGATTGAACGTAATATTAGTTAATTGATCGAAAAATGACTACTTAGTATGGATCTTGTGTGTCTGTTTTCTCAATCACTGGTACTAATTTGAATAGCTTTGATGATCTTCTATAACTCTTTCCAAGCGGAACTTAGTAATAGAAGATTGAACGTGATATTAGTTAATTGATCGAAAAATGACTACTTAGTATGGATCTTGTGTGTCTATTTTCTCAATCACTGGCACTAATTTGAATAGTTTTGATGATCTTCTACAACTCTTTCCAAGTGAAACTTAGTAACAGATCATAAGATTCATATTAGTTAATTTAGGAAAAATCGGTCAATTTAAAATCGACCATTTGCATACAAAAGTACCGTCATAACGAAGTGTTTGGTACAATACTGCATTATTTTGAGGAGATGAGGCCGAAAATGTCTGTCCATCCAAGAGTAATCAGTCCAGGTCTTCTTCTGGTCGAGTGCTGTACTGTACTGTACTGTACACTCACTGTACAGTACCGTACAGTACTTTTTGTGATTGTGTACAGTACTGGTACTGTGCGACTTTTCATGATGTACTGTATGTACAGTACAGTACAGTACCGTACAGTACTTTTTGTGATTGTGTACAGTACTGTACTGTGCGACTTTTCATTATGTACTCTACTTTACACGTGTCCTACTGATTTTACTACAGTATACTGTACGTGTATGGGCTCAACCCCGAGCGGCCTAGCCACAACCCTATGGTTGCATTGTACAGGGGTACTGTAGCTTTGATCCACGCGTGGATATTACCAGACCGACGAGACTGAAGATCTCTCCTCTGCCTTTTTCGATAGCAATGGTGAGTAGAATCGTGGCGATAGAGAAAGTATCTTGATCAAATCTTCAACATCTTATGCCATAACTAACTCTAAGAATGATTCTTGACATGCTAATTTGATAGCGGACGCAGTCATGAAAGATTTTTTGACTTTACTTTGCTTATTGCCATTTTTTTTTCATTCCAGTTGGACTGCGTAGTAGTGTAGTGGTCAATTCCTTGTTCGATAGTTATCCTTCAGTAGAATCAGCTAAAAATGCTTGTTAATTCATGGTCTACTGCTGGTCTACAGCAAAGAGTTCTTTTTTATTGCACTACCGATGTTATATTGCTGAAGTCATTCAAAAGTTGCTTCTATGTATACAAGAAATTGCCTGTAGTTACCTTCAACATCTCTTGCCATGTCTATACTTTGCTTCATCACTGTAGAAGAAGAGTAGAGCATCGATTAATCGTGGTCGTGATGGCAAAGTAAGCCTAAACCTCTGACTTATATTTTAAAACTGTTTAGGCTAAGACTAGAAAAGGAAAGTCCAAGGTAGCCCCTGCTCCTTATGTAGCCAAGAAGCAGGCTACTAAGAAAGTAACCAATCCATTGATTGAGCGTAGACCGAAGAATTTTGGTATTGGTAAGTCATTTCATTTCGACAGTGTCCTAAGTGATCCAATTAATGACTAGAGTAGGATACGAATAGAATCAGTGGTAGCCTTAAAGTTAACAAATATCTAGCTGCAACTGGATCAATTAGAAACATCTAGGTATCCTTTCAATTGTTTCCTATTTCCTCCGTCATTTGCCTTAATAGGTTGCGATATCCAGCCAAAGCGTGATCTTACACATTTCATGAGATGGCCCAAGTACATCAGATTGCAACGACAAAGATCGACTTTACAAAAGCGTCTGAAAATTCCTCCTAGTATTAATCAATTTTCCGATACCTTAGACAGACAAACAGGTAAGAAGAATCAATTTAATTCTACCTATAAATGATCCATTTAATATTCGTTATAGTCTTCATCTTACGATCCTATCCTATCATTGTAGCCGTCAAATTGTTCCGTTTATTGAACAAGTATCGACCTGAAACCAAGCAAGCCAAAAAGCAACGCTTAACAGAAATTGCGGAAAAGAAAGCTAGTGGAAAAGATTCTCAACCGAGCAAGAAACCTTCAGTCGTTAAGTTTGGACTCAATCACGTTACTTCTTTGATAGAAGGAAAAAGAGCTAACCTTGTTGCTATTGCCCACGATGTTGACCCCATCGAGGTTAGATGTCTAGGCTCTGATTTTACTGAACGTACATTACAATCCAAAAGTTTTTGATTAGCTACCCTGTGTAGTGTGTGATCTAGCTTAGATTTACCTTTATATTGCATGACGATTTGCATCGTATTATGAATTTGTTAGGTAATGATACCTTTTAACTTATAAATATCTTTTCTAACCATGATCTATCAATTTTACCCTTGCTTACAGCTTGTTGTTTGGCTGCCTGCCCTATGTCGTAAGATGGGAGTACCTTATTGCATAGTCAAAGGAAAAGCTAGGTGCTAACAATAAGACACTTTTTATTATTGCTATACGTAGCAACAAATGCTATAATGATGTTCCTATGCCGACTTTCAATTTAAAAGTAATTGTAGTACTTACTAGAGTTTAATCTTATATAGATTGGGAAAAGTTGTTCATCAAAAAACTGCAACCTGTTTAGCCGTTACATCTGTCAACAGGTACGGCACCGTCAGTGTCATATCCAATCTCGTTCTGATTACTGATCTTTTATTTATTATTTTCGAATGATACTTATTACAGCGAAGATAAGAATGCCTTAGCTACTTTGGTTGATGCCGTCAAATCCAATTATAATGATCGTGGAGACGAGGTACGATTTGTAAATAATGTGTTATTAACATTTTATAAGTTATCTTACAATTTGTATATGATTTATGATTTATGACAGATTCGTAAGCACTGGGGTGGTGGTGAAATGGGTGCCAAATCTATAGCTGCCATGAAAAAAATAGAAAAATCAAAAGCAAAGGATTTGTCTGCTAAAATGGTTTAAACAACTGTAAATTGTTATTAGATTGATACCAACTTTACCAATAAAGGAATGTTGTAAAAAGTTTTAACTTTGGGTGGTAAAATATTTCGAATTGTATCGTATACTTTATCTTAAGATTCCCGAGCAATGATACATTTTACTTGGCTAAGGCCCTAAGGTGCATTTTTCTGTATCTCTAATTAAACGATGGATGCAATATTATTTTTATTCCCGATAATTGAGTTAAAATTTCTAGTAGTCTGTAGTTTTAACTGTAATCTGTAGTAAGAAGGGATAGTCAGATTAGCGTGTTGAGCGTTGATTAAGTCAAGAAAAATTTCTGAATGGAATGGAATCGGTACGCCTCAAGTTATTTATACGTTAGAAAATCCATCCATAATTGTTTTTAAAATCGTTCACGATTATGTAAACTTTCCTTCATCAATTATGAGGACCTCGCAAGGCAAATGCTCCTCTAACTGGGCAACTAACAAGCTAGTAAATTTTACGTTGCTATGTGGTACTGCATGATGTTAGTAATGAGATCAAACTCTTCTGAAGGCTTTCAATAAGAATCAAGGCGGCTTTTCTCGTTCATAAAGCTAAGCTCTGAAGCTCTGAAAGGTTTAGTTTCAATATCTGAAGAGCAGTTTGGAAATTACGATTTCCAGTACAGTATTGTATTTTATCATGCCTAAAAAAGCTGCAAATAGTATTTTATACAATTACTGCAGCTAAATGCATATGGAAAATCAACTTATACCCGTAATATATTAATTATACAACTACTATTATTTAAAGTTGTTTATAAAATGCATTAGTCAATTTGATATAAAGAGATCTTTTATTTTTCACTATTACCAACTTTGTAGCGTTAACATATAAGAAAATTGTATAATCAAAGTTGATCGATTTTAAATTGTTGCAGCGTGGGCAAATCTCTAAAATATCCTTAAAATTTTATAAGGAAATGTTACGAGTTGCTGTCGAATTTTTTATTATTACTCTCACAATTCGTTTATTTTCATGTGCGAATACATCCATGAATATGTGCCAGGAGCATGTCAACATCGTATAAAATCGATAATTTAAATTGGAAAATAATTACTAAAATATCTTCGCACCAAAGTACAGTATATAATATATAGTAGACTCATTACTTGTACAATGTACAAAGTAAATACAGGCTTTTAGAAGCTTGTCGTTATAGAATCGGTAGGTCATATTGTAAGTATACCTTTCTCGTATACCTTCGAGATCATTTTATAAGTTATTGCATACGATTAAAACTATAATTTTATAAACCATATTGCGATCGATAGCCAATGAATTCATCCCAGCCTTTACGGCATTTCGACCTAATCCATTCATCCTCAGCATCATCTACATTAGTAAATAAATGATTTCGTTTTAGATCGATATCATGCATTCTTCAAGTATACAGTGAAGTGAGAAACGACCAAAATATACATCGAAATACATCACTGCCGTATTTACCTGCATTTCTTAAGAACTTTCCATCGTAATCGGTTACAACTCTTGTTTTAGGATCATAAAATCCATCTCCACAATCATAGCAACCTTCAGGTATGCTTGGTGGAGGCTCGTTATCGGTCAGTTGAGAGCGCCCTAATTGATTTTAATCATTAGCAGGTGTTGAACTTTTGAGATTATGCTACCTTGCACTACTCCAATACGCAAGTTGTGCGTACTGTGTACGGAGACGCATGATCTATTTATCAATCTCTTAGTTTATACTTAAATTCTCATCGATCTTCTAATTAAATGACCGTTTCTAATTTTAATTTTCTTAAGGGTAATATTATTGCTTTAAAAACTAAAAAACGGCTATAGGTATACAACTAAAGGAATTTTTTAGAGGTTGTACCTGCAGGTTTGAGTCCATTACATATTTCGGTGTAGAAACGTCTATCGTATCCATCACAGTATAACCACTCGGTCTGATCGTAATCTAATCCATCTTCGAATGTATATTTTCCCTGTCGTATGGGTATTAGTTACATACAGGTTATTCATCAGTATATACAAAACAGTATCATTTTACAAGAATTTTAGCCTCTTTATTAATAGCACAGGTAACCGCTAATGATTTTAAAGATGCAGCTGTATGCAATACAGTTCCGCACTAAAGATGAACAATCAATAGCGTAAAATTTGGAGCTTTAAGATCGATCACGTTGATATCTAAATTCCTTATTGCACTGATTTCTTCCTCTATATTACTTACATTAACGGCAATGCCATTAATCCAAGTAGCTGTGTAACGACTACCAGTAGTAAAATATAGCGTTCCTTCACCATGAAATACTCCATCTTTCATTTCTCCTACGTATTTTGTTCCTGTAGGGAAGCTATATTGGCCTCTCCCGTCCATTCTATTATGTCACATACCATAATTAGTAAAACATAAAATTTACTATTACGATCTTGACCGAAACCTTTCGTCATAGCTGATATTTTTGATCTACTGTATTGCACGATTGTCAATAACCTAGTTGATAAACCTAGTTACAAGGATTTTATTTATATTAATTACCGATAACTTTCATGGAATATCTAGTCGTTCTTACGAGTGTATGGATAATTAAATGCAGTAGCATGATACTTTGAACTGAAACTACCAGATTTTGAGTTAGTTGTTTTCTAGTCATAATTGGCAGATGTAATAACTGGCTATGCTATCAATACGCGTATATGTCTACAGAAAATAGAGAAAATAATGGAAGAGCTATCCTGACATTCACACTTTAAATGAGTATCTCATTACAAGTAGATGGGAAGTAACGGGATTATACCATAGCAATTAAACAATAATAATGATATCCAGAGAATTGAAATAAGTACAGTGCTGTAGTCAGCTTTCAAAACCTTAACAATAATGACGTATCTTACTGTTTTACTATGATACAAAGGATTTAATAAGACAAATATTTCACTTGAAATCAACAACATGTCTAAACTTAAAGAATTTGCTAAGTAGAATTTATAGCTATAAACAGCTGATTTGATCAATACTTTATAGCTCAAATGGATGCTAGAGAAGTCCCCAGCTCTGGTTGAACTAACTGCCTATAACTAAGTATCTTGGGGTCGTAGTGTATCATGAAATAAATCTATTAAATTATCAAGTAATTACCAGTACCAGCAAATAATGGAATGTTGAATACGAAATGATTCTAAGTAGGGTAATGATAAGTCCATTTCTTCAAAAAATGGATTGCAAACTATATTAAAATCAACGGAGATGAATGAATCCTCTGCTAGAGCAGATAGCTCTATGGTTGTGAAATAAACCTTACTACTGAATCTATTCTCTTAACACAAGGGTGCAATTGCGTTAAGATGATGAGTTTGCTATTTTACTATTAATGGTTAGATTAAATTTTATATCCGCTAACAAGAGTAGAGAATAAATTAATAGTAGTATTTGGTGTCAATAAATATGGTTTATCGCTGTTGGCATTGTGTAGACCTCCTAAATCAATTTTTATGTAGCAAGTTAACCTAATGGAAGATGTCCGTCTAATTTTAATCAGATCTAACGTATTACGTATCATAATGAATTAATTGAAACTAAGATGCGGGTTTAAAACATTAAAAATTGAATTTAGGTGCCGGTAATTCTAGGCGACACAAAAGGCTATGAGATCAATCTTAAAATTTCTAAGTAAAAAAATAATAATAGTTCTAATACAAGTTGGGTTAAAATCATACCTTCCATTTTTATGTTCTCCTTCATAACTGCTACCGATATACTCCATACTTTGGTAAGTTTATTATTATAATTAAAAAGAGAGTTAATAATTTTATACTAAAAGTAACTTATAGAATTCAATCCCACAGTATAACACTAATATCGTACTACTAATACTGATGATGTTAATTTATAAAATGATTCTATCTCATATTCTAATTCCGCCCGCTGATTTTAACAGGGTAGATGCGGCGACGTCTATTGCCTAGTTAGTGAAGCGCTTGATCGATACTTTAATAAAAGCTAAAATATGTAAATGCGAACAATTAGTAGCTCGCTAAAGGCTATATGATTATGTTATACTCTTGACCTTCTCGAGTGTACGTACTGTACAGCTCTTTGATAATAATATGCCCCTCTATACTATATTGTGTATAATATACAAGTTCGTCTCCATGGTAACAGCGTTACCAGAGCTTTCGCTATAGAAAAGTTATAACTATATTTACCTAGTTTCTGCGCTGTGGAATAAAGTAGAGGAAATACTCCGTTATAGAGCTGTGAATTTATAAATTATTTGCATTAGAAGTAAACTTACTAGAATCATTCGTTTCGTCCATGCTCTGACGATTCGATAATCCGATTATCTATCTATTTATCATCCAAGCTGAACATAAACTCATATAATACCTAAGGAAGCGATAATTATTCCGCTATGGGATGTGAGTACCTTATGTAATCTATTCTTGATAGCATAACATCATAGTATATAGTAGGATTCTGTCAAAAGAATTCTTATTGATATATTTTAGAAGTGTATATATACAGTAGAATTGATATTAAGCTGTTTTTCTAATTCTACAAGACTCCATTTTGCATATTCTGTTAATTATATGATAGCAAATTCACTATTTAGCCGGCAGTTATCTGTGATCAAGCGTAATTAGTTGTTATTGCTCGATATTAGCAGTCCAATCACGGGTGTTTACTTTGGTTAAGGTAGATAATTTCAGAAAGTTTGCAAGTGTATTTTCTCTTGTTACATGAAGAGCGTGTATGACCTATTTTTTCCCGTAAATTATAATTGTAAACCTGTCTCTTTAGTAATTGCAGGAGTAATGGAGACATAGATATACGATAGAGATGAATGTATTCAAAAGGACTGGTAAACAAAGAGTGAAAATATTAACCTAGATATATGCTAATAATAGCATTTATAGATAACACTACAGTCATTTCTTTAAGTTATTAAAATTTTAGAAAGGGATATGACTATATAATGTAACGTGCACTTTATTTACTCGTATTGTTTCTTTAATATAGCGATCCAAAAGATGAACTAGTTTTCAAAAAACTATCTCATAAATCTTTTAATTCAATTCTTGAACGAGTATTTTATTACTAAAGAAAGCTTTCTTATGTTATGCTTGATGCACTGCTAATTGTAATCATTTTAAGTAAACTAACATCATAGCCAAGCGCTCATTATAGAGTTAAATTCTTAATTAAACTTGATTTCATCGTTGATTAACAAAATTTACATTTTTATTATGCCATCATATTCAAGTTGCTTTCGGAATACCTGCATCCTGGCCAGTTTAATTCATTTATAATACATGGACATCTAAAATAATCCTTTAAAGACCGATGTCTTAACTTTTTAACTATTTGGCTTATTTACTTTCATAAATTTGATACTCTCATTGCGAAACTGTGGTTTTCCGTGAATGCAACGGCCAATAGTATTTTATTCGTTGAGCTTTTCCAGCTTACATACTGTACAGAAATTCGAATTTAATAAATAAATATTGAAGCATCTTATAACATGGCTTATAAAATGTCATCCAATGTTAGTATCTTTGCGAGATATGATGCAAAAAAGGATCGAAATAAGTCTTTAATAGCAAGTGTTAAGGCGGGCACTGTAACAAATATTGATTATTCTAATTACAGAAACTTTAGAGCCTGTATCAAGGCTTGCGCGATGCTCTACTTTCCTAAGCTATTCAAAGAAGAAAAAGGTAAACGAAAATGTATTCTTAAAAGCGTACTTCGTGCCACCATTATAGAAATTAAAAATGAAGATGGTTCTAAAATAAAGAAACTCGATTACGATTATATTCATAATGCAAGGTGCAATTCGGATACTTCTGATACAGTAGCGACAGTAAAGGACTTTTTGGATTCTGTATTAAATTACGAGTTTCAAGGTGTAATTTGCGGCAATAATAAATTTACTGCTGCTAATGCTAAGGAATCAAGGGTTGATTTTGTACCTTTCTATCATATATGCAGTAGAGATATCCACACTAAATATGTTAGTAATTATAACAAGGCTACCAAAAAAGCGTTGGAAAAAGTATATAGTGATAAAATAGGAAGGCCTGTTGATTTAAAGAACTTTTCTTGCCCTTTTTCTCAAAGTATCAAAGGTGAAGATCATAACTCTGATCCAGAAGTAGATCATGTATTACCTAAAACACAAATTCATGAGAAACTATTGGCTTCTGTTTATTTATTAAATAAACTAAGATCAGTTTGTGGCGATCAAGAAAAGAAGGACTATGATGAGTTTTTACTGTCTAAAAATAAGTTTTACGTTTTAAATCTAACATTTAGAAGAGATAATAAAAGCAAAGTATTTATCTTTGCCACAAAAATTCTCGCAGTGCAAGTACAAAATGATACCCGCAATTTGATGTTTATGTGCAGTTTATGTAATGAGAGAAGGAAAAAAGGTGGATGGAAGGACGAGTTAGTTGGATTATCTTCTTTTTATCCTATTAAAGACCTAATAGAGACTACATTGGGAAAGGCGGATGTATCGAGAAGGTTGATTCTCGAAGAAGCTGTAGTCTTCAGAGAGAAAGTTGTTCGAACCTACACTATAGATGAAGAGAAAGTACAAGATTTTAAGAAATTCCGTAATTATCTCGGTGAAGTCATTCAAAAGTATCCTGAGTCAGTTAAAGAAATTTCAAAATTAGCGATGGATACCATAACGCAAAAGATATCAGAGCTGGACCTTTAGTCTCACAGTTTCCTTCCGGCAAAAAGCAGTACAATGAATGATGCTGCATAAGAATTCTGTATTCTAGTAACTTTTTTGGCACTTTTAAATAATATCGTATTGTGGATCTCGAAGATCAACAAGTGTTTAAATTATAACGTTTTAAATCTAACATTTAGAAGAGATAAACATACTAATCCAAGTAATAAAATAAGCAAAATATTTGTCTAAGCCACAAAAGAATTCGCAGTGCAAGTACAAAATGATACTCGCAATCTGATGTTTTTGTGTGAGTTATGCAATAAGAAAATGGAAAAAAAGTGGATGGAAAAAAGAGTTAAATTAAGAATCTTCCTTCGATACTATTCGTGACTGGATAGAGACCACATTGGGAAAGGTAGATATATAGAGAAGCTATAGCCTTTAGAGAGAAAGTTGCTCAAAATTACACTGCAGATAACGAGAAAGTTTAAGATTTTAAGACATTCCGCCATCATCTAGGTGAACTCGTTCGAAAGTATCCTGAGTCATCAGATGAAATTTCAAACTTATCGACGAATACTGTAGAAAAAGAGTTATCAAAGATATATCTGACAGCTTCTTTCCAGTGGAAGCAAGTACAATGAATGATGGATGATGCATAAGGACACTGATTATAGTTATCTTTTTGTAGCACTTTTAAATAATGTTGTAGGTCTTAAAGATCAACCAATACTTAAATTTTAAGACCTGACTAAAACAACTACCAAGTGTCTAAATAAAAGAAATCTTCTAGTTCAAAGTAGGTTTTAAATTTTACTTTCCATTTTTTATATTCTACTTCATAACTACTGCTGATGTACTCTATAAGTCAGGAAGTGTTTCTTATAATAAATTAAGAAGGAAATGAATGACTCATGCTAAAAGTAATTTATAATATTCAATCACACAGGAGAATGTCAATACAATATTACTACTAATATTGCTAATCAAGGAAGTAGTTAATTGTAATAGGAAGTAAATAAAAACCCTCAAGTCTAAAGTAGATTTTATATCTTTCCGTTTTCATACTTTACTTCATAACTGTCGCTGATATGCTTTGTGATTCAGTAAGTGTTTTATCGTAAGTTAAGAAAGAATGAACAACTTCATACTAAAAGTAATTTACAATATTTAATTACGCAGTAAAATGCCGATATACTACTACTAATGTTGTTAACATGGAAAGTGATTGGTTCTTATACGAAGTTAATACAAATCTTATAACCTAAAATAGATTTAAATCTCGTATTCTCCTTCATAATTGCTGCTGATATACCCCATAATTCAGCATGTGATTTTTATGTTAAGATTAAAAAGGAAACACAAAGTTGATGCTAAAAGTAATTTGCAATATTCAATCACACCACAGAGTACCAATATAATACTACTACTACTAATGTTGCTAACTTAGAAAGTGATTAATTTTTAACGTAGAGTAATAGAAACCTTCTAATCCAAAGTGGATTTTAAATCTTTTAATTTTCATATTGTTCTGAACTGCCACTGTTATATTTCATAATTCAGTAAGTGTTTTTTATAATAAGTTGAGGAGGGAACAAATCACTTCATTCTAACAGTAATTTACAATAGAATTGGCGATTAGAATTACTACAGTATAGTCGAGTAACATATCGTATTTTAACAGTAGAATTAGGGTTTGACTGTATTTAGCAATGTCTGGGTGGTTAGCATTTACAACATACTAGTAGATATCTTATACAGATTAAATGATTTCATATACTATATATATGGCTGGTATTACAACTGCTGTACGTAAAGTAGGCACCTTGGACTCGATTGTAGCTGAGTAATATTGTCTTCAAACATAGACATTGACAGGTAGCGATATAAATCTATGGATCTAAAAGTTGTAAACGAGCAGCGTAAGAAATAAATACAATACAATTAGATGTGTTAGAAGAGTCCGGTTACTTACGCGTAAATCGCCAGCTGTGGCGATTCCAAAGATGAATTTAGTCTAGGAAGAATAAGGTAAACAGTCAGCAAAGCGGTTGTCTTAAGGCTAATAATTAAGTACGAGTATAATAAGTTAGATGCGTTCATATGTGCTAGTCGTATTCAGTAATTTGTTAGCGCGATCCCTTCTTGTTTATGCACTCTTGCCTAATTTAGGGTTATCTTTTTATGAAACATCGCATCTACGAATTAGCTTAAGTTTAATCAAAATTATTTTATTACCTACCAGATTATTTATCTTCAATAAGACAATTGCAATATTTTATTTTACTAATTTTAAGAAAAGTAGGTAAATAAAAGTAAATTTACAGTAGCGTATTTCGTGTCATCAAAAAGCGAAAAACTGACCATGACAGTAACGTGAAAAATCTTGAGCGTATGCTGTATTCGGATACTTTGCATATGTTGTCATAGATTACTAGAAATACTATCAATCTTTAATTGTTTGATACTGTCAAGATTCCTGCATTACTGAGAGATAACAGTGGAATTAGTACTATAACAAATGCACTTGGTCTTCTGTATTCCTTAAATTAAATTCTTAAATCGGGGAGGAATTATTCAGTTCAATCATTCTTAGATATTTTCATCTATATATCTTTGTAATGTAGGATATGGTATTTCTGATACAGTATCCGTAGTAAAGTAACTCGTCAGTTAATAAAATTTTAAAATTAGAAGGGATACCACAGTAATAAAGTTATCAAAACTGGGTCTTGAGCCTAAAACATCCCTGGAGAGCAGATAGAATTTTTAATAAACTTTAATAACAAAACTAGCACAATAAATGATGCTATATAAGTCCACTGCATTAAAACTACTTTCTGTAATACTTTAAACAGTATAATATTATGGGTCTCTAAAATCAACTAATGTTAAAATTGCAAGGCCTCAAGAAACGATATTTTTAATTAATATACATACGCTTTAAGTGGAATGCCTATGCTAAAAAACGTTGAAATTTTTACATGATAACGCTCGCGTTTCTGCTTTTAATTTATTTTTATCACGTCAATAAACAACGCGGAGTCGGAAATGCTGTACGTCAACTTTCCTTCAGAAATAATGATATTCGTATAACACATTAAAGTATTCATCGATTGTAGCAGTTTAATAATTAAAAGAGCTATAAAAAAATTACATTAAACTTGAAAGTTCAAATCAATTACATCAATTAATATTGTACAGCAAAATAGAATGTTTACACGTATAATAATGATAAGTACCTTAAGTACGTATGATACACTGTATATATATATATATTTATACATATTATGAATGTAATCACGACAAATTTTACAAGTTGATTCTAGAAATTGTTTCAATATGAATGGAAAGATAATTTTGAAAAGTCTGCGGCGTAGATAATATAATACCACCTACTTAGGTTTTTAAGCTAATGAGACATGTGATTATTCTGATTGGTCCAAATGCATAGAACTAGAAACATTCAATATCCATGAGCTTATATGAGTATATAGGCGGATATTTACACGTAGAGTACACAAAAGCAATAACACGGCGCATCAGTAGTGTTTTGTCTTTAGCATGGTAAGAGAAATAACATATTTCTCAATATTTACAATATAATACAATTACTTTCGATATTGAATTTAACTTAAATAGTGAACAAAGCTATCTGATATAGTTACATCGTCTTAGCGTTCATTCAGAATGACTATCTGTGCTCAAGAATGGATGTTTTAATGCTTCAGCAGCAGTAATTCGAGAAGCAGGATCTAAATCTATACAACGTTTTGCTAGATCATAAGCTGAATCCGGAAACATGATTTCGTTAGTTGTCGTAGGGTTATAAGTACTAAATTCATCAGAATTGACATTGCTGGTACTACTTGAAGTCAATACATTGCTACGATTACGACGAAGTTTAGTACACACAGTCTTGAGGTCTAAAGGTGGGATTTCTGGATTATTAGATATCCTTTTGCCTATCGATTTTCAGATAAAGAGCAAATTATGTTTGATTTAATGCATATAATTATAAGTAATAGTAGTGACATGAAATTACCAAGACTTTTAGCCGTAGCAGCCATTTCTTTGCTTCCAGTGATGCTCATAATCTGTGCTAAGGCAGTCATGTCATCCTCGGCTTTAAAGAATGGGTAGTGAGCACTTAAAATACTCAACAACACAACTCCAGCAGACCAAATGTCAATGGCTGTGTTTGTAAGTGTAACAGTAGGTGAAATACTGATTAAAATCACATGCCAAAGGATACAAAAAGTCAGTGATACCTGTTGTTTGATGGGGATATCTCAGCAATACTTCCGGCGGACGAAAGCCTGGTGTACCTTCACGAGGGGCTTTTTGCTCTCTCCTAAAATATAGCGTGTTAACAAAACTGCATTGGCTACGGGATTGTTGAGCAATCAATAAAAGAAAACTGAGGGGTATCTTACTTTGCTATACATAGGTTACATATTTGATCAGCACCGTGTAAAGATGTACAATCTGTTGCTTTTTGTGGGCACTTATTTTCTATTCAAATATTATAGAGACCGATTCAGATGCTTTGCAGAACAAGTAAAATTATATTTATATGGTAATAATAATAAATTAGCATACCATTATGTACTACATCCGTTGGCATTTGGGGTGCATTTTGAGCAAGCCCAAAGTCCAACAAGAAATATCTGCAAGTAATCCAATATGTTATAACAATATTTATCACTGAATGAGCTATAGTAGCAATTGATATTGACTTGCATTTAATCAGTATCATTGCTTAGATACTTTAACAATGATTTTAACGAATACTAAAATCACTGCAAGAGTGCTTTATATTGAATAAATTCTTACTTTCCCGTATCGCTTGATAATAAAAAGTTGCTTGGTTTAATATCTCGATGAATTATTGAATGGGAATGGACATGTTTTAATGCAATAAATAAGTTTCTCATATAATTTCTAGTATCTGTAGCAGACATTTTATATACGTAGTCCTATGAAAAAACAGTGAAAAGCAAATATACCTAATCAATAATACCTTCATAAGAGTGAAAAATACTACTATAGTATTGCCAGATTTATATCAAACTAACTCCAATGGGATTTATACCTGAAATTTTTCATGTGGAATGTACGGCATTACTAGAGCAATATTGTCTTCATGACGAATACAGGCTTTAACATCAATGATATTATTTTGCCCTCTGTAATATAGTTCAGATAATAGCTTAATAAGGTTGACAATGCCATTTACTTAAAGTTAGCTGAAGGGATAAAGCATCCTAATATAGGAAAATGAAGATACACGATATTTTACCGAAGTTCATGGAGACAACGTAATTCGTTTTCTACCCTTTTAGGTGAAGACGTAGGCACCAAATGTTTCAAGGCGAAAAAATTATTGGGCACTTCGAGTAATTCTGCCAGATACACTTTACTAAATGTACCTAAGTATCATCAGGATAAAAGCATACTTAAATTGGAGATAATTAAGAACAAGTGTATATCATGAGAAAGTAATGATAGTTTATCATTTTGCAAATGTACGAATTTTTGATAATTTCTAACTGACCTTCGCCAACTTTTCTTATAATTTTAAATAGATTGCGTAGACTTGGGATACTATCATATACACGATCTAAACAAGGTTGCCTTTCATTATCTATAATATAAGAAAGTATAAGTTAGAAATGTGATCAAAGAGCTACATTAATGTAAAGAATGCTATAGCAAGTATCGAGGACAATACTAACAACATAGATCATTCTGATTATACATTTTTAAAGATTTTCTTATTTTACGCTAAGGCTTATCAATAGAAAATGATTTGTTTGTTATGAAATGCAGTATTTTTATAGTCGATCAATTGGGTAAAGTGCATGTATGAGCGTATTACATACCTGTGCTTTCGGATTTGATTTTATTAATACTTTTAGCTTGGCTTTTACTGATTGAGGTGTCTCTGTTAGACATTTCTATTTACAGTGCATCGCTGTATGGTATTTTAGACGATTATTCAAATCTAATACATGATTCAAAATACAAATTGGAATCGGTTAGTAACAAGTAATTATGAAAGTATCGTTTGTATCATTAAGATAATGAAGAGCATATACAGGTGTTAAAATGGTATTGCATCAAGATTGGATCATGCCTACTAGGGAAATATCAATACTCCATGTAGGCGTAGTAAATAATTCTCAATTTATTCGGCTTGTGGATCAATCAAGCCTTGATGTAGTGTTATAAAGTGAATAACAAGTACTATAATTCTTGCAGTGTAGTTTGTGATTTTGCATCATCAAGATAAAGAATAAGAATGTTAATATTAAGGGGAAATGGACTTGTTCAATTTAGGCTTTGCAATCGGTTCTCTGTTTATATTTTAAATACAGTATGAAAGTTTTGATGTGCTGATCATGAGAAGTGTTTTATGTATATTTCTAACTACGTATATGGTTGTCATACCGTTATCTAGTTAATATTGTCCTAGTCGATAGTCAATAGTATAAAATGAATCCTTTGTTTCTCAAATTGTCACAACATGCCATGAAAAATAGTGACCAAAAGTATCTATTAGTGATATTAAAATAAACGTGTAATGCCTAGTGCAAGAGTAGGTTAGTCCAACTGTAATTCTACTTGAAAATTGCATTGATGAGCCATGATGTTATGCAATCATTTTAACCAGATGTGGATGATCAACTGCCAAAAAACTTCTAATACTTGATGACAAATTGGACTAACAACGATAGACTGCAACTGTTCTAATTTAAGGAGGAAAAGTTCATAATAAAGGTGTATAAAGCATGATCTCATTCCATTAGTATTATCTCCTACTTGATGTAGCAATTTCTCCCAAAGTCTACTTGATTCAAGAATCCAACTAACATTCATATTAGGGCATTTGATCGTTTGATGAATCGATGGATTATTTTACTTGTATCTTTACCATGTCTAGTGTAAGTAATGCCATCATAGAAGAGTCATTTTTAAGTCTTCTTGTAGTGCTTATTCTAGTAGATACTATGCCTACAGTCTATCATGAGCTAAGCCATATCGACTACGAATCTATCCATGTCTAGACTTGGTTGAACTCGGCCGATTTGAATTAATTAGAATGCACAACAGCTGAAATCGGATCCATTTTGGGGGGATCAACATGACACTGTAAACTATCTACCAATTCAATTAATATGACTACCATACATTGTCAAAAAAGGAATTCAATTTTAAAATAATTTTATCTTGTGTTCCTTTTTCCCTCCTCGATGGTAGATTGATAGTATAGAGAGAATATGATGGCTTTACCTTGCTTTAATTCTTAATATCCATGCCATGATAGCCACCAAAGTTCCACTTGACAACTTGTCTCCAGTTTAATGCCTAGGCGCGATATTGCTGCCTGTTGATCACGATCTTGCAAGCTACAGCCGGAACTCGGAAGGATCAACGGAACAGGCCATCGTTTCATCACTCAGATGGACGGACATTCTGTCACCAAGGAGAACACCACTTGCGCCTTGCCTTGCCTTAATCAGAGTTTACTTTAGCAGGCCATAGCAGCACTACCGAAGTGACTTTATTTACTGCATCAAATGAAATCTTAACCATAACCTTAGCCATATCAGGAACTTCTAAGACAGTAGAGTATTATAGACGTTAAAAAATGCCTTCTTTGAGGTCTATGGCAGCACTAAAAAGCTGTCGAAAATCGACCATCGAACTATCTCCACCGACGGACTACAGTACAGTAATTTTGAGCTATAATACTAGATGAATACCAGTCACAGATAATGCTTTGCGTATCATGACAGTGATGATAGAGGAAAATTCATACTCTATACTAGACTTGTGTTGGTCCTCGCTCAATGTTGTTGTTGAATTGATAATATCATCGATCAAATGGGCAAAAATGAATCTCTATTTCCTTCCCCTAGGGCAAATTAGTCCAATTTTTTTTGTTTCAATGATATAGTGGTTGAAAGTACAGTATCACTCACTGCACAAGCGTGAGCCAAACGAATTTTCCCTTGCATATAGCAGTGCGGTGCTGGAGCTTGTAGTCGATGACTGGCAGAAACTGGCCCTTACTGTATACAGTACAGTACAATCAATCGTTGTGCACTGAGCAAAAGAATATTCTTGACACGTTATTACTGGATTTCTTCTACTGTACTCTACATCATACTCCATGATTGACCACAGAGAGAGAGAGTATATTATCCATCGATCAAGGTATCATGATGGTGGCTTTCTTTTTATTGATGGAAAGTTGTCCACTATCTAACCCTATGCGAGCTCCAGTCTCCATGACAGTGGTAATCCTGCATAGGGCTTTGGTCGACATTGAGAGTCCGGTCATCCATCCATCCCTCGTAACACGCTCAAAATCGCTTGTGACGTTGCATACCATTGATACTATACTGACTCAGCAAGAAATCGGTCCGTCCGGGATGGCTGTACGGCGTCACCGTTTGCAAACGTCATACTGTACGAGTGGAAGTCGACGAGCTGTCCTACTGCGCATACCGTTTGGGTACCGTACCGGTACCCGAGATCTGTGCACTCAACGTCACTGGCGTCGGTCGCATAGGAAACGTTCGACTAACGTCACCCTAGCGTAGTACGTTGTGGACATCAACACAACAACATTAACGCCCAGCCCAAGCAGCAAGAAATCCATCATGTCCGCCATCACCTTGGAATCAATCCTCATTCCTTCCGCAGTCTCCATGATTGGAGCTTACCAACTAACCACCTTTGCTGGCCGTGTTGGTGGAGCACGCCGTCGACTCAAGGTCGACTATCCTAAGATGACAGGTAATGGAGAATTTGAACGATATGCTCGTGCGCAACAAAACAGTTTGGAATTTTTTAGCATCTTTTTGGTGGTGTTGTGGACTTGCTCGCTCTTTTTCCATCCTATCATGGGCGGCTTGCTTGGCATCTACTATATCAATGGTCGTCGTTCTTATTTCAATGGCTATATTAAAGCTGTTGAAGACCGTATTCCAGGTTTTATGAGCACAGTCAAAGCTTTACAATTAATGTTATTATTCTCCATTATTGGCATGGTTGCTTTGGCTGTCAAGAGGCATCAAGGATTTGATCTATTTCAATATGGTCGTCATTTTGCTGAACCTCATCTCAAGAAATATAACTTAGAGTTTCTTTTACAGTATTAATATGGAGTCAATCATTCCTGTGCCAATGCTGACAAGGGATAAATAGCAATAGCCTTTCCTGGCATGGATAAAGTGTCATTCGAATAGCCTTGATGACTCTCTTCACCGAACCACTTGGTATTTATCCAACCCCTTCCAAATAGTCTAGTAACCAAACTACATCTTAAGCTAGTTTATTCGCAATGCTACTTTTCGGCAAAGATAGATTAATACACTAATGGAACACTGCAATCGGATGTTAATTGAAGTATATGAATAAGCTGTCTTAGCCTTTCTGTTGCTATTCCATTCTATTAACATAGCCTTTGCTTGATTTATGCTCAACCACCTTGAATACCCAATACTTGAAGTAAAAATGATGGAGCACTTTTACGGTACATGATCATAGCCTTGACTCTATGCTAGGATTGCCGTCTTCTTGTACTTAATCATCAATTGTACTATTTGCTGTTTAATAAGAATAAATCTTAAGAGGATTGACCACTTAAAAGCTGCCTTTTCTTAGAAACAGACTTCTAGACAATGTCATTGGTGTTGTTTGTATCTTCAATGCTATAAAATTAAAATTAAAAACTCTCTTAAAGCTCAACAACTGGCTTGCAAATCATCTCTTGAACAATCCATCCGATAACCATGACCAAAACGTTTGTATGATCACTAGACTTGCTTTAGTTGCATAGTATTAGTGCTGAGTACTGCTAATATGGTGGATCACTTTGTAAATCAAAATCTCTTCTAATCCATTCCGCATTACAACAATATCATTTACTGCAAACACCTCATAGTACATATTGTATAATATACATAGGTGCAGTGCATTGAAGTGGAAAATGCAATGAGCTCATTATTATATCATTACTTTTATCGTCTCTGAAGTTATCTAACCCTAACCCTAATACGATACGATAAACTTAGCGGTTCCTTGGCTGTTGTAGAAAGTTCATTTGTACAATCAAAGTAATTAAATTATTGGATTGCACAATGACTTTCGATTGAATCTGCACAGTGGATCGCAATGCTACCTTGCGACTAGATGTTCTATCTGCAAGGACGAATGGATAAACTGCAAATAAAAACATCTACACTACAGCCAGAATAGCATGACACTGAATCGGTAGGGGTAGCTTATTTATTTTATTTATATTGACACGATAGAGATCTAGCGAGAAAATAAATTCTTTCAAAGCATTGACATGCATTAATACAGAGAGAAAAGTGGTGTAGAAAAGTTAGTTTCAATTTGATTAGTGACATACAATCTGATAGTTCGGTCTGTTATTGAATATAGTGAATTAGTACAAATCCATCTCTATAGGGCTGGAATCAATGGGCTAGCGCAAAATAAAAGTAACATTACATTAACAATTTTAAGCCGGATAGTCATAACAGATATCATCCGTCATGAAATAGATTAGTCCACCTCAAACACGTAAGTAAGTATTAAAGCTTGATTGCTACAGCCAAAGCATGCCATATCCATCATTTTACTAAATAAACAATGTACAATATTGCATAAAGGTATATAGTCGTAATTTCCGTATGAATATTCAAATAATAAATTTGGAAATGCTACTTTAATTTTCAATCAATTGGCTAAAACATTCAATTAGGACATTCCCGATAATTTAATCAACATAAAATATTTGCGTGTAAAACATTTATTTTTAGTCATTTAAGAAAATTTATCTCCTATGAAGCTTTTTCTTCTTTGTTTTCGTTTTCGTTTTCTATATTGATATGTGCACATCACAGTTAAATTAGAAGCAAATCAGCAAATAACGAATTAATTTAGTCTTGCTAAAGGGTAAGACATATGTATGCAACACTACTGCTCTAAATTGAATAAATCGTTAACTGTTCAGAATAGATCATGATTCATATTAATAGCAAATCAGTAAATAATTTAATCTTGCCAAAGGGTAGGACATACGTATGCAATACTGTTACTCTACATTGAATAAATTACTAACTATTCAGAATATATCATGATTTAAATTAGTAGTAAATCAGTAAGTCATTTAGTCTCGATGAGTGGTTTGATACATGTAATACTACTATTCTACTTTGAATAAATCACTCGTTACTAACTGTTCAGATTAAATCATGATTAAAGTAGTAGCAAATTAGTCAGTAATTAGTCTTGCTAAAGGGTTTGATATATGCAATACTCCTACTCTAAATTAAAAAAATCACTCATTACTAGCTATTCAGAATAGATTATGATTTAAATCAGAACAAATCAGTAAATAATTTAGTCTTGCTAAAGGGTTTGATGTATGCAATGCAACTACTCTACGTTGAATAAATCACTCGGTACTAACTGTTCAGAATAGATCCTGACTAAATTAGTAGCAAATTAGTAAGTAATTTAGTCTTGCTAAAGAGAGTATGACATAAGTAATACTATTACTCGATATTAAATAAACCACTCGTTACTAACTGTTCAGAATAGACATGACAAGTCAATTGATTCGCCATATTATAATGAAATAAAGCTGGTTTACAGTCACTAATTTTATCTGAGATTCTTTTTAAATTGATGTGATTTAATAACGTCGAGTAATATAGTACTACAAATGCTCGTACTACTACGTACTAACTGCTCATAACAGATCGGAACAAGCCAGTTGACGTAGAACAATATCATAAAATTTCTTTACTAATTAAATAAGTAATTCTATGCAGTTGAAGTAATAATAAAGTCCATTACCATTCTCAGGCTTAGCTTATTTAAATTTTTCGGCAGGCTTGGATCTTTCGATATTATTTTTAATTTGTAATGATCTATTACTTTTTCGTCTTCATTTTGTACCACCCGTGGTATGCGAGAAACGATTTCAGCTAGATCCGTAAAGTTATGACTATCAACAGTTCGTCCAAACGATTCCTAATGTTCAATATTATTACGAATAGAGTAAAGGTCATGTGTAATATTTCTTGTCGTGTAGTACAAAAATCAACTTATCAAAGTCAAATCATGCCCATAACGACGGTTATATTGACAGCCTACCTCCCCAACCTGGGTAGTAGTTCCATCAGTATCATCATATTTAGATCGCATGCTTTTAGGCATCAGATTGCCTTCTTGCCAACCAGTAAAAACTGTTGTCGCGTATTCATAACCTACCTCCTGATGAGTAAAGTATAAATGATAACAATACGATGACATAAATATATTTACATGTCTGTACTATTTCAAAGAGTTCATTATTAAATGATACATCATTAAAATAGAAAGAACATACAATATAGTTTCAATCGTTTCAATTAATTTTTATTCATTACCGCAATTTCATCAAATTTGTTGAACTGTAGAGTTTTAAATCTGGTAAAATAAACAGAGTAGAAATTATAAATCTAAATAATCGATAAGATGAACTATTTCAGACCATGATAAACATTTTCTATCGAATTATTTTATGCACCTACCTTTGTACTGGAGGTTTTAAATATCGGTAAGCAGAACAGTTTCGAATTTCTTCCAGTTGTCGTTCGCATGATACATAGGCTAGGCGTGATTGTATTTCGGCTAAATTTAGTATCTGATAAATGATGTAAATGCAATATTTCGTTTTAACAGTAGTAATCACTAAATGAACATTCTAAACGAATCGCAAATGTTTATACTTTTGGTGGTTCAGAAAAGGGATTAATTTTTTTCCACAAAAGCCACCACCCCGAAAGATAATCTCCATAGTTATCAAGGTCCGTTGGTCCAGAATTAGCCCCAACATCCACAGCAATGATTGTTTGTGCGCCCATGGACTTCATGATATCCGCTATAATTCAAGTAGACATAAATCATTTGTAGTACAGCAAATGAGTAATATTGTAGAACTATAATGTTGCTATATACATATACACTGCATATAGAACACTGCCAGCAAGAAATATACCCCTAGCCTTTACACAGCTCGAAAATCTTTTTAGCGAGTGTGCCTCAATAAAGGGGATTTTAATGATGATGAATAATAGGTGTATAATCACTATTACGATTAGCAATTTCAAATATAAATTAACAGTAAATAAAAGATTAAGTTTTACTCATACCTGGCAAATTGTTGATATATCCTCCATCTAGCAGCAGGTGACCGTCAGTAGGATCACACAGTGGAGGTAAGTACCCAGAGAGTGACATACTTGAACGGACGTAACGCCATAAGGAACCTTACAATCATATTGATGTTATTTACATCCATAACATTAGATAATGTAAAGAAAAGAAAACATCACATTCCGGTCAAACCTTGAGTATGAATCCGCATTTTAGAATCAGTGACATCGGTAGTTACAGTGAAGTAAGGAATCCATAAGTCCTACATACAATAAAGTTAGTAAACAAATGCTATCATCTTCCATGATCAAAACTGTATTCTGACCTCTATCTGGACATCGCCGATGACTCGTTGAATACCGCTATTGAAAGCTTTACCTGTTAGATGCATAATATTATTTCAATTATGAACGAAAAGCTAATTTTTATTTTTGCTGTGCTACAACTTTCCAGTTATTATACCATCGATTTCTAATAGTATTTCTGAAGCCTTTAGCTTACCTGTAAAAGTGGCGGTTACCGGATAAGTTAGATCAAGGACTTTCGGTATAATCGATGACATTTCCTAGAGATAAAATATGATTTATTAGTTAAGAATTTATGATAAATAGAATAAAGGAGACATTACTTCTGAAAATTGTTTAGCTTTCGCTGTGTAGTCGTCTAGGTCGGAATCAATGCAATACAATGCACCCATTAAAGCTCCAATACTGGTTCCGCCAACCATGTCAATGGGGATTCCTATATGTAAATACAATCATCGTTATTTGTGCTTACGTGTATAGCGAAGAAAAAAATTATTTTTAAGTAAGAATAAGAAGGAATGCAAATGTAAGAAATAAGCTACAGTTAATTACCAAATTCTCGCATTGCTTTAATAAGACCTAAATGAGCAAGTCCCCTTTATATAAATAAATAAAAATGATTAGAAAGTTGCTTTAATCGTACAACCGTATACTATTGCTAATTTTATTAACCGAAAGTGGTGATTGAATTACCTTGCACCACCTCCTGAGAGCACAAGTCCGATTGCTGTTCCACTGAGATGACGAGCCAAACGAGCAAAATCGGAATTTCTATTACATAGAAATTACAAAATTTCAAAAATTGCACTTTGATGTCAGTGTTCTTAAAACCAGGGACCACTAAAATGAAAGATTTTAGCGGTCCCTAGTAGAACTAGCTAAGATATGAAATATGTAATATTTGGTATCCCTACACATCAGGAACTGGAGTTTGAAAACTAGATCTGTTGTTCTAATATGTGTAGTAAGAGAGCGTTAGTATTTTGTAGGATTAAAGAAGTGGATATACGATAATTAGGCTCATTTATTAAAAAATTGAAGTATAAAATTGCATAGAATAATGTACACACCAAATCAGATGTCATTAACTTCCCGAAAATTCTTGGTGGACAACGAATCTGAATTTATATAAGGTCAAAAAAGGTATCACAATTAGTAACCTATAAGGAGCTAACAGATAAAGAGTCTTACATGATAGTGAGCGGAACACCATCCACGTTCATTGATCCATTCCACGGTGTTGCGTGGCCGTTGTAATTGCCTTGAATTATGTAATAATATAAGTTCCTTTTGTGCTCTCATAGAAAGAGATTCCAGCTGCTTCTCAATCTGTGTACAAAAAAATATCAAAATAATGCTGCCTTTAAAACGTTTTTTACTGGAATTTACAAAAAGCAATGTTTAGTTCTACAACATACCTTCCCAGGTGCGGGATCTTTCATAGCAACCCCAACGATTAGAATAGTATCTGCCTATGATATCGTTGTATCACATAATGTTATTACATGTAATTTATATCCACTCAGGAGGTACTTGTGGCAATTTTAATTCTAACTAACCTGTCTTACACAACGTCTCGTCCAATTGGTCAAGGAACTATCAGCTTGATACAATACTATGCGGTGAGCATCTTCTTGTTGTGCCAACCAATTTGTCAGCCTGTATTCATTAGCCCTACAAAAGCGGATTACAAAATTAAAATTGCGATTAGCTGTAAAAACTATTACATAGTCATAATATTAGCATGTTATATTGTAGATTTATAGAACTATACACCGTATATAGGTATAGAACTAAATTGTGAAGATGGCATTATAGGATTATATAAAAATGAATTTAAGGCATACCGATCGAGAATTGATGATCCTAACTTTCGTTTAATTAAAGAACTAGTAAGGTATAACGTTGGACCTATGAACAGCATACCAAAGAAATCCTTATTGTTAAACGCTATCTATCAAACGAATCTCAAATTGAATGCAAAATCAAAGTAATCAAAAATATTTACATATTGTATTTAAGGCGCTCGCTAGCTCCAATGTAAAATTTGTAAGCGGAACGGTGGTATCGGTTGGTATTATAGCAACTGCTGATAGATTGCTAGTGACTGCGTGATTTTCACCTATTGGTTTAGCTGAAAGTAAAGATACTCAGTTTATTAAATAAATTCGTGCAGAATTATTTCGAACTATAGAGTCGATGATAACCCACTTGCTAAATTGGTACGCTGTTGATAACTACCAATCAAACGTTCTCCTAGCAAATGTATTAAGCGTGTGACAACTTGAGGAAATTTCACCTTAATAGTTTCAAGTAGCCCAGATGGAATTTTGGCTACTTCCGTGTCTCTATAAAAATGAACATCAAAATCAGTCACTTTCTAAGATTACAAATCCACTTACTTTGATAATCACCTGACAGCCAAAACTGTAGTAGCTCTTTGACTTTTGGTCATAACCTCTACCTACCAGATTAAATAAATAATGCAAAAAATACAATTAGAGGTAGAGGCTATTAAGAGTTAAGGGATAATTAGTATTGCTTACCACACCAACAAGTTCGCCACGACCGTGTTCGCCTATTATTTCCTTTTTACCATCTTTTCCAGTAAGAACTTCACGCAACCGTCCGCTTACAACAATGTAGATATTTTCAGAAGGTTCTCCTGGTCTGTTAAATCACGTCATTCATATTAAAAAATTGTCAACAATATTTCTACCGTCACATATAGGATAGTTTGAGCTTCCAAGATATAGGATAAATTTTTGACCTATATAGAGCACGTCCTGCTTCAACAAACATCCAATCAATTCCAAAGTCTGCCTGACGAGAAAATGGAGACATCCTCCTTACCAAAGAGTGTGCTACATTCAATACCACCGACGGAGTTTCTTTCATCAGACTGAAAGATCAAAGCAGACTGTTGTTTTCAAATATGTATCATTAACAAAAATCTAATTTTTAAGAAATTGACCTGAAAAAATTAGACTTTGTTATTATTATAACTTTGCACTCATGTGGCGCGCGGATGCTAAACAGAGATGGTTCACCGGTCAACATCTCCAGGCTTCCAACTAGTTCCCCAGGAACCGCGTGGAATAAGGTACACTAATTGCAGCGAGTCCAACATACGTACATGATATAAATTAGAACGCAATTCAAAGTCTCATAGAAAGGAAATATGAATTTAATTGCTTTAATCATTGCACCTCATAAGATTTGTTGACATCTCTTTGGCTAATTTGCAGTGAACCACTTACTACATAATACAAGCTACAATTCTAATTTAAAAATAAGATTGCAAGTTAATAAAATCACTCAGAGTAACTGTTCTATGCTGAAGGTGTATCATAATAACAGTTATAAACAATATGTAACATACAATATCTCCTTCTTTGGTTAGTATCGTCCCCGCCGGTATTTGAGCTAGGGCAAGGCGATCTTGCAGTGGAGCGGGGCTCTATAGCATATTTCAAACGATCAAATCAAATGTATAAATTAATCAAGAAAGGTATATTAATTATTAAAATCCTTGAAAGTAACCTGTAAACCAAGAACATTGCTAACACCATCAGAGACAGATCGAAGTAATTCATCATCCTCCGACATTTCTGTTTGAGATCTTTGGCTAAATTGTGAAGTATCATCATCTTCCATATCGGTATCTCTACCGCTACTTGGTGTACATGACTCGAGCTGTCGAGAGCTTCGGCGACCAAAGTCATCGCATGAACTATTGACGCTCTCTCTATCATCATTTGGGCATTCACTGACAACAAAGTTGATACGTTCCTCATTTTTCTTTCTACCACTAATATTTGCATCTTGTTTCTTAGATGCAGTTTTACAACTTTCAATTATGTCGTCTATAATAGAGTCAACAGAGCCATTGACATTGTCATCACCAACTGATTTTGTCCGACGTGCGTGCCTTCTTCTAAGTGTTTCACTATCAACATGCTCAACATCACTAGCACAGTCAGCGATCGGCTCTCGAGTCGGAAGGGGTTCCAGTTTAAACCCTTCTGATGATTTTAGTCGTTGCCTTGAACTTAGAGCTTTAAATTTCAGATACCCAACTCTATTACTACGTGCTAATTTTTCTCCGTCAGTAACGTTATTTTGATCGGGATTCCAAGTTTCATTTTTCGAAGCAGGTATCTCACTTTTATTAGTCTGACTTTCATATCTCGGAGTATCAGAAGAGTTCTGCCTTCCATTTCTTGAGGAAATATTGTGTTTATTATTATTACCTGACTCTCTATAATTGTTATTTCGAATTTCTGATTCAGTCAAAGAAGTTTCACTGTCAACCCGACGTTCGTCAATAGCCTTACAATTGATACAATGTTAAGTTACATTGAAATATGCGATTACCAGTTTCAATGATCAATGACCATCGACTAAACAAGAAATTCGAAAATTGTCTCACCTGCGTGATTAATTCATTTCCAAGACCTAAGTAATTATGCAGCGCTAAAAATGTAACACGTTGTATTCTCACCATTATGACCTATAAAGATAGATAGAAGGTCGATTCCTATTAAATTTTTTATAATAAACCGATCGAAAGTCAGCTTACTGTTGGCTATTAAACTCTTACTTGAACGATTCGCATCATAAATTCAGGGTATTCACGGAATAAGTCCTGAAATGCTCTACAAGGTAACCTGAATAATTCAATCTATACTTTAGTATAACAAAGCTTACACAATAATTCATATTCAAATAGATAAATAAACATTGTGCCATATACTAATAGGTAGACTAATTGTTACTGAATTATATTGTACTGTATATTGAGATTACAATATTCATAATATCAATGAGTAAATGAGAAATATTTGATGGGCAGAAAAAAGCTGATGGTATTACTTTTCATCTACCTGAGTATAATCGAGTCTTCCACAGCTTTAGCTGTAACGGTATAAAAAGGATGTGGATATCCCTAACAATAATTACAAAGGCAATTGTAGTACAAATAAAGAGTTACTAAAGTTAAAATTTTTTAGAATTTGATAAAATTTACAAATTTCTTTTCTTGACCTACCGTTATAACGTCTAAAACACTTAGTAAACTTTGTATGCTATCGCCATTTTTAACTTCTTTCAACGGTAATCGAGTTCCATCCTGAAACAAAGAATGCACACGGAACTAGAGTTTAATGTTGCGCTTCATCTCTCGCATGTATGAATTTTTTATTATATTAATTTATCATCTAATTTATTTAGGTACTAACCTTTTCTGTTACATAGACAGAAATGTGTCCGCTCTGTACTACGTAAATACTATCGTCAGGCTAAACATGGAAATTTATACCGGAACAAATAGAGAAAGATGTTATAAGAGGGGCATAAAATTGAAAAAATTGTAATGCTATACTATTTATGCCATAATCTACAGTAGGACAATATGCTAGACACCTACTGGACCTTTATGTATGTATGTAATATTTAGCATTAGGCTAAATTAACGCATTAAATGACTAACATCTCCAGGATAAAATAGATTCGCATTGGCTGGCACATGCTTCGTTTCTATGTGTTTGCAAAGCTCGATAAATAATGGTTCTTCAAAGTGTCCAAATACTCTGTTAACCGAAAATAGGTTATAGTTCAATATCCTAAAAGCTTTGCAAAGCTTAGTAAATTCTATTCATGATGACGTATAAGATTTTATTATACTATAAGTATGCAAAAAGTGGCATTGTCTTGACCAAGTACTGTAATATGAACGAGACATTACCTAACATTTCTTAACATGTATAGAACCTCGGCCGGGAAAGGTGCACTGTGCTGATCAGGCTAGCATAGTTCAAATAGACATCGAGATTATCTAATATCTCTATTGTAATTTACTAACTAAAAATCCACTAATTCAATTCATAAGGTTATTGATTTCAATATGGCTCATAGCATAATAAATATACCAATAGAAGGCATCAATACCAGCAATAACAATACTGATTGATAAAATACATATTTCACGATTAATCTACCTCAGCCCAGTCAGCTTCAACAACAGATGGAGGCGGCTCTTTTTTCAATCTTTCAACCTCATCGTCAAACAGCATCAATAATCTGTTAATTGATGCAATGCATAGTATATTACATAATACCTGAGTGTATTCGCCTAAGCTATATGAATTTATACAGTAAAGCGTAAATATATTGGGGACTTCAATTTACGCTACATTATCACGATATACGTTTGCGAAAAATTGTAATCTTGTAGGCATAAATTGAATTTGATAGATTTAGGTACTGCTTTACTGAAAGCAAACACTATACGCATAGTAAAAAGCATCAAAATTCGTACGCTATCTCTTAATTATGTGGTTTCGTATCAACGTAAAGAAATTTGTGAACTGATATTTGGTCAGATACTACAAAAGTAAGAATTATCAGTCACAATGTTCATTAGAGGTGAAACTTAAAAGTTTTTATATCGGCCTATTGCAAGGGGATATTACAAGAGATACAATACGGAATAAAGGCATAATTTGTAATTATGATTGACGTACTTCCTTGCTAAATTATCATTATTAGATTTGTGCTTTTTCTTCAAGGAATTGCGTGCGGAGGAAATCTGTTTAACCTATCGAACATGATCAACATTTTTTAATTAAAAAGAAGGACAGTCTTATTAACATTTGTACCTGCATACGATATTTACGTTACAAGAATTTGAAATCTCTTAAAATTAATTTGTATGACTTGATTAATTAACATGATCTACTGTAGGAAAAAGCTGAATGCTGTTGGTGTAAATAAAGTAAGATGTAATCAGAAATTCTAATTATTGCTAAAATTATAATAAACGCAATATTACATTATATAGCACATCATATCTAACGAATAATGAATGATTAATATATGCTAGTTGTGGTGTACAATTCTCAATCTATGACTATATAGCATCATTCATATAGTGCCAAATTATCTCCTACAGGCTATCACCAAATAGTCCAGGAGTCAATAACGTATTCGATGCCAACCTTGAGCATAAGCGATTTAGCAATACTGTATCATTAGACAGGTAACTTTGTTTTACATTACGCCGTAATTAATTTAGCCTACTGATTTATCTTCGTAGACTATTACTAAGTAGTTCAGTATTTGCAAACGTGCTAAATGTTAACATTGAGCACAAACGATAGGTGTTACTTTATTCGTTATATAGTACAGGAAAGGGTACTTAGCCTTGCAATATAGTACTGCATTCACAGTACTATATCTCCGTGTTACTAAAATAGTATCGTGTTAGAATTTTCAGAGCGTAGTATATTGTAGTGTATAAAGTTACATATTATAATAATTGCTGTACTGTATGTACATTGTATAGTACAGTGTTTTAACTGAATACTATTAAAATGCCAACTAAACGAGCATACTAGATTCCAAATGAAGTTTTAATCTTACCGTTCTTAACATTTTCCTCCCGTAAAACATAACTTTATCTCGCTTCCGAAAGCGAGGTTTCGGAATGCTTTCATGCTCATATTCAAAACCTAAAGAAATGAATGTGTAATTACCATTAGTCATGTTTATTAATTTTGAAATAATATTACTAATTATGCAACACGCAAAGAAGTGATAGTTATAACCAAGGACATATCTACTGTAGAAAATCTGAGATCTACGTCAGTTGGAATAATATTCCATCCTTACTATGGTCTTACTTTATCCATTTTTAAAATATTTTACTTACTGCGTTCACTTTCTTCACACTAAACTAATAGTTTACTATCAGTACAGTAGATGAAACTATTTGTATAACCATCTTATAACAATGTAACAATGATCTACTGTACCTAGATTTTGAAATTTTCCAGAGCGCCAATAGTTGAATAACTTGTACAATGATAGGACTACGAGGTAAACAACAACCAATGGCTGAAAATGATTCGTTTAAAAGTTGAAATCAGTACAAAGGCATGAAGTGATTTAAGCCTGATATTAAAATGATTTCCGTTTTATTAATCCATTTCTAGTCTGCGTGATTTGGTCTGGTGCTAGAAGTAATTTAAGGGTTCTTTGTAGTTCATTTGTAAGAAGGCAATTATAAAACAGCAATTGTCTGTCTGTATACATACTGTATACTATAAGGATGTAAAGAATTGATCAATCACAGTAAGTGGAACAAGTTCCATTACGCTGATATCAGTTCGATACAGGCCCATACAACAGCTAAAAATGACACAGATTGATGGAAAGCAATTTACAACAAGCAAGTTTCGTTTCAAGTTAAACGTT
The DNA here is from genome assembly GCF_000150275.1 of Trichoplax adhaerens. Taxonomy (NCBI): domain Eukaryota; kingdom Metazoa; phylum Placozoa; class Uniplacotomia; order Trichoplacea; family Trichoplacidae; genus Trichoplax; species Trichoplax adhaerens. Next base: position 4,029,844 of record NW_002060944.1, on the reverse strand, counting down.
CGATTCATCAATTCATTTACAATAATGTTTTATTGGGATAGGTAACAATCTTTAAAGTATGTGATGACTGTACTTGCATCTAGTAGAGTAGTGTATTAGTAATATATGGATAGTTTCATCAACCTGTTTATCACATTGCTGTAATATTGCAATGGGTGGAAATTTCTCAACTGGCTGATTCCTGTCCAACGATGACTATTTGATTTCGCAGTTATGGCAAATTGTATATATATACTGTACAGTAGGTCAAAATAGCACTGGAGTCTATTCCATTCATGATCATTCTTAGCAACCTTGCTGTTGGTGTAGTGGGTATGTACAGCATGCGTATGTCTGTGTTCTTGTAGTAACAAGATAGACAGGAATATTCGTTATTCATGTAATGTATCTGTAAACTACTTGTTCAAGACAGCATGACTCGTTTAACTCATCAAGATTGAAATTTTAAACAGCATGCATTGCTCGATTATGTCGACGATCTGGTCAACAGTACAACGTATTACGTCAGATCTTGGCAGCTTGCTATTATTCGATAGAAAAAGATGAGTGTAGTGGAGTAAAATTGGCCATAATACAAGGATAATCAACATCTCCATTCAAGCAAGAACCATTCTCTTTCTCAAGGAAGGCTATATTGCTGCCTAATCGGGACACTGTACTATCGGGAGCATTGACTAACTATGGAATATCCGGTCGCAAACTTTGACCAATCTCATGGCAAATTGCGTCCGCGTACACGCCGTACAGTACTGTATGGGCAAAATAGGGCCAATTCACCTACTACACTCGTACTTACCAAAGAGGCGTAAAATCTTTCAATTAAATCACTCAAATCATAAGAGATTAACCACAAACTGTCATCGATTGAGTTTTCGTCGGCCATAGTTGGTCTTTCCCTAAGGCTAATACGAGTACTTGAATTAGATTGGACAGCAACATTAAAGGCTTCCACCATTCATCTTGACATCAAGGCAATGGGGGGGGGGGAGTTGGGGAGTTTCACCACGAATAACAACAACATGCAATCCAATCACAGCGTCTACAGTCCAGTCGAGTACAGTATACTGTACTGTAGTACTACGATACTTACTACTGTACTCTGCAGTGTACAGTACGTTTTGAGCCAGGACGATCATGTGATCATTCATGGTTGCTTGACGTTCTCCCTGTGTCCTGTATCTGCCTGTCCAGTACTGTACAGTGCGTACTGTGCAGGACTGGACTGTGGACTACCACTTGTACAGTACTGTAAGTACAGTACAGTATAGTACTGTACTGTAAAGTACTGTCAAGATACAGCACTGTACTGTACTGTACAGTATACGTATCCCTGTCTCCTATATCTGTCTGTCCAGTACAGTGCGTACTGGACAGTGCTGGACTGTGGACTACCACTTGTACTGTACAGTACTGTACTGTACTGTACTGTACTGTAGAACGAAATCAATTGGTACTTACTACTGTACCCTACAGTACAGTGTACAGTACGTTTTGAGCCAGGACGATCATGTGATCATTCATGGTTGCTTGACCTTCTCCCAGTCTCCTATGTCTGTCTGTCCAGTACAGTGCGTACTGTACTGGACTGGACTGCGGACTGCCACCTGTACTGTAAGTATAGTACTGTCAATATAGAGATACAGTACTGTACTGAACAGTATACTGTATACAGTGTATAGCACAGTATACAGTCCTGCAGTAGAACGAAATCACTTGGCGTAATCAGATTGAATGAATAGCAATCATGCTCATACAGAATCATAAAAGCATATAATGTAGTGTACACACTGAGTAGTGAGCAGTAGATTCTAAATGAACCCAAAATTCAAAAATTTCGGCAGCTTTATACAGTATTTTGTGCACGACAGGATTCACTTTTCTACAGTACAATAGTTCATACGAAACTGTCCAGGTGTCTAGCTGTCCATGGCTGTGCCACCAGTATGAACCGTAGTCATCTGCTACTGGACTTGCGCTGTACCGTACCGGTGTCATCGCCAAAACTTGAAAGCTTAACCCTTGAGACTGGATTTGCAAACAATCCTGGATGGAGTTAAAGTAGCCGCCATCAAGCCAACAGAGAGGCTGTTAAAATGTCGACATAAGCAACCATGTTGATCCATGATTCTTCGCTGATTGTGAGCTATTATTATTGATACCATGACATCTGCTTTGGATATTAGACATTGGCATGAGGCGATCATTCAATTCGAGCAAGGCAATGTTGATGCAGCGTTGGACTTTTACCATAAAATTACTACCCCATTAGCCAAGATTTGGTATGATATTGCAATGGCGTTTTGGTCTACTGGCAATTATTCTGAAGCGATCAAAGTAGGAGAGAAAACATGATGGAATGTGAACAGTTTTTGCTTGGGCTGTCATGCAACAGTTTGTCTTACTTCCGCTCACGATGATAAGATAGTTTCGACTGATTGAATGGACTGCATCATACAGTAGAGTGCAAGTGTTCACTTTTACTTGAATCGATGAGCCACGAATAATCACACTCTGAGTGATAAATTACTTTCGTTTTTTGCAGTTCATTGATATGATTCCAAATAAAAGTTTACTACAGTGTATTATAAGATAGCCATATACGCTTACTGCATGTCAGTGAATCATGCATTTTTGTCAAAAATTGTCAACATTAATACCTTTTATCATCTGCTATAGGTTCTCACATATAGCGTGGAAAGAGATCAATATTTTGCTGTGGCCTATTTGCAACTTGGAATCTTGCACGCTTTACAAGACAAGTTAGTACTACACGCGTATAACATTGTTTTCCCAAATCGTACGCCTATCACCTATGTTATCTCTAGAGTAATTGTCAAATCACCTTGCATACAATCATAAGTACTTTTAACATGTTGTACTCAGAACAGGTGCATGTAAACACTACAGTAGTTTGGATTTTCTTAAATTGCTTTAATTTCATATCATCACTGAAAGTATAGGTCCAAAGAACGAGCAAATAACGTAGTACATCTGAAAAGAGCTTGCTACAGTACAAATGCTAGCTACTAAATCAAATCATATCAGTAATATATCATTCGAGAAAAACATGTTCATTTATTCAGATTGTTACAATTTACAAGACTTATATACTCATACAGTAGTAGCAACGATATACACGTATGTTACAATACGACTGGATTAATTTTCACTTTAATTATGCATTGATGATAGGCTTGCTAATGCAACTGCTAGCTAATAAATCAAATGGTTAGTTATACAAACGTGTGTGTATGTATCATATCTGATAGAAACTTATCAATCTACGCGTATGCGGGATGTCAATATTTACAAGACTTACATATATGTTCTAGTTTAACAGGATTAAAATTCTGCTGAAATGATACAGTATTAAAATACATCATTGTGATATAATAATCCAACGGTTAAGCTAACACTATTCATTGATCTTGCTATGTATAAACAAAACTACAATTATGCCTACACAACAGTTTAGAAGAATCCCTCCGTAACTTTAACCAAGTTGTTCAATGCTTGCGAAGCAATTCATTTATCGATTATAAACAAATAGGAATGCCTTACAAGTTATGGTGCTACCAGGTATGACACTCCTCTTTGTGGTACTTACATGTAGCAATAACTAATAAAACTCTACATACTAGCTGATAGTCATCATATAATCCATTTCTCGGCTACGCGTATGATACAGTAGTTTTGCAATTCAATTTCTTATATAGATGGTGACTTCATTTTTTTTGGCTTAATCACTCACTACTTGTTAATCCATAACGTTAAATGATTATTTTGCAGGTACTGTATAATATTGCTGTAGTAGAAAGCATGCTTAATATGAAGGATGATGCAAAAGAAATGTTAGAATGTGCAAAAGAATATACGGTTAATGCTAAGCAACTAAAGTTTGTCCAGGACGCTTTAGAGAAACTGCAGGTAATTCTTGATTTGATCGCATATGGTATCATTTTATTAGCAATAAACTAATCTTACTACTATCGCGCTTAACATAATAGAATGGTTCATTGCCCAGTAAATCTTTATGTTATCCAACTGAAATGCAAGTCTTTAAGCCTCCTGTCTATAAAACTTCTCAACTAGATAAAAGGCTGGATTTTCTAGGAAAGGCAAAAGTAAGTCAGTAGCAATTTGTAACTTTCTTGCAATATATTTAAATATTATTTCAATGCTTTACTGCGTGACATTTTATAGGTAGTTACATCTGTTAAAATTTATGATCTACCAGAATCTCCATCTAGCCCAAATTCACAGGTATTGGATTTACCGTTCATTACGAGTTAATAGATAACGGTCAATGGCAGTCATATAATTGTAGTGAGAAGAAATTTTATTGTGAATTAGAATCCTTTAGATTGTAAGAATTTGTCAGCTTCATTTTCGCCTTCTGCAAAGTTGCCCGGCAGACCTCCTCCACCTATTTACAAGCCTCCGGCAAGTAAGAAAGGCTCTAAAAGTGCCAAGAATTCACCCACTGCATCACCTGTCCCTTCACCTGCTACGAAATCACCAGTTCCCGCTAGGCCTCCACCCCCTAATCGACCTCCTCGTATCATGCGTACTGATGATGTTAATGGTCCGGATAAAAAAACACCAAAACGTCCCCCGCCACCTTCTTGTCCACCTAAATCGAATAAAAATACGACATCTTCAAGCAAAATAGAATCTTCCGTTCGAAGCTTAGCAAACTCTGCTAGTAGAGCTACCGCTTCCATCGTTGCTTCTTCGTCGTCGTCGTCACAAGTTAACCCAAGTCGACCTCCTCCTCCCAAAGTACCTCCACCTAAGAGAACAACACCGCGTATCCCACCTATTATAACTAAGAATATTCCCGATCAAAATGTTAATTTCTCAGCAGATGCCAAAGCTCTTTCTGCTAGTGAAAAGGTATGCAATGCTCTGAGAATTAAAAAATACACCTGTTGAGGATAGAGGATGTTATCGTAATCTTTATAATTTATTATTAATGTTACTCTATTCTTAAAAGTATAGTATTCTCACACAAAAGAAAGCGAATATTCATCGTATATGAAATTAATACCTGATTTATAAAATTTCTCTAACGCATTTATATTCCGATAATTCCGTTTATTAGAGTTATGTGATCGTCAAGATACATTGCACATATACGCGTGCATTTAGAATAAAGACAAGCATTAGAGTAGATGAGTTAAAAGAGCTAATCAGAGGGTCTTTTGAGCCACCGGTGGGACAAATTATTTCGTTATGGTAATCACTTTGCATATGCATCATTATTAGAGCTTGTGAACCAATCTTGAATGTGTTAATGCAATTATTTTGCTTTACAACTCTTCAAAGGACCAAGCAAGATGAAATCCCTGTATGCATAGATAGCAGCGATACTTATAATCAAATTCTAAACTCCGGGAAGGTAAAACGTGAAGGCAGATTGACAATTTGGTGCTTTGGTAGTAAAAGTTAAAGTATTAAGATAATATATTTGAGCTTGACTTTCTTGATAAAGTATCTTTGCAAAATTTAGTATCTAAATTTAATTGATGATTATAAATCTCGAATTAGGTCTATTACGAAATGAGTATATTTTTGGTAGAATTTTATGATATTTAGGTGACATTCTAAAATCACATACTTCCAACTATAATGGTCATGTTAAAAATCACTAAATAAAAATTGCACTGCACATCTTTTGCAAGAAATGTTATATCCTTAGAGTAAAACAATTGCTATTGATAGTATATCCTACTGAATTGTAAATAAATCATTTTCTGTATTAAACTATCTCTGGCTCCAATTGATACACGGTTGCGCCAGATTGCTATTGGTCGAAATTCTCATACAATATGTATGATGACTCGAATATTTGGAATATGTGTATTTTATTATTTTTTCGATATCGGTTGTAACGACTTCTAGAATTTATAAAAGAACGGCTAATTGATGATAATAGGTCATTTAGATAACTCTTAAAAGTTTAAAATTTGAACGAGTTGGTGATGATAATTAATTGCATCTTCATTACTGTATCTAATATTACTTGATAATTGGACGATATATAATACTACCTTTATACCTTTCAAGCATTAGTCAAAATTTCACGTGACTACATTAGGACAACATGCTTGTATCCTCTAGTAGCAAGTCTGGAAGATAAAATTTTCAAATATAATTTTCTGTAATAATAGTATCCGTTTACAGTTGAAATTGAAGTCTCAATCACCAGATTTGTGAAGTTAAACGCAACGCTTTTGATATACTATATAAACAGATCAAAGAGTTATTAATTACATTTTCTTTACTGTACCATTAGGACAGACTTTTTTCCTATCATACAAAATGCAATATGTTTGCTGCATTCACAATAACTTCGTATTGTTCGTATTCAATTTGGCGAAAGTTAGAAATGTTATATATGAGTCATTGTACAGTAGTTTAATATCGCTTGGCGAAATGTATTAGGGGTATTATACTGCTTGTAAATGATCATGTTATCATATAGTGAGCATTAATTTTTAAGTTGCTGAAATTAAGAAACGAATGGGGGGAGGGGGTAGTATGTATATACACCTAGTCACTATGACAAGATGATTAACTAAAGCTGTAATCGATAAAGATATTATTAATGCTCTATTTCATTCAGTATAAATGTAGATGCATTGTGCTTTTTGACAAAATCAAAAAGTTTAGAGCTGTTTCTATCTACATGTATATTTAATCATGGGTATAGTATACTGTAGTTGATTATATGCTTTCTTTTGGCATGCTACTATATGGTAAGATATTGCCTGCTTTACTTGTGATACACTGTAGAATTAGCTGCTTCTTTTCTGAATATACAACAATGGGAATTCGATATTTTGTTTTTTTGAGATATATGGAATCTTGAAAGTATTATCAGGTACAAATTCTGTTATATCTCTTAGATAATGAGAACTAAGAAACGATATTAACCTTGTTATTCATATCTGCAGAAGAAATTTTTAATTGGTTATGCGGTATTAAATAACTCATTTCCTTCTTATTTTAAGATACCAATATCCACATAGATATCCCACGTCTGTAAATAAATATCCATCTATAGGTTGTCTGGAACAATTCATCTATTTTTATCCGTAAAATTTTAAGGGTAGCGCATATTCTCCACAATACACTAAATGGGTATGGAAGGGGTAAGAAAGAGGGTATGAAACATTTTAAAGTTTATATAAAGCTAATAGAATATACACACTGTACGTTCGTCATTCGTTATACTAAATTTATTCATCTAAAAGTACAGTAATGTACTGTATACTGTGTGGTATGCCGCCTGTGTTGAGATTATTTAATGCACATATTTTATTTGCTCACGAGTTATGCAGCCACAATGGATACATTAGCATTCCTATTCAATATTAAAATAGTGAATTGGAGAATATGAATAGATAATAGGAGAATGAGCATATAATAATTAGAATAAGTAATAGTGTAATATTATAATCATATCATATCCGTAACCGTCTATGAAGGATTAGTAAAGAAGGAGTACATCCTACTCAAAGTTTGCATTACGTATTGCGGCAACTCCTACGCCGAACTGTTTACCATAAGAGTTTAAGTTTTATGTCTCTCTGGTAAGAAGGTCGTACAAATATACTACTAAAATTTTGTACTGTACTTTAACAGCGAAATGGTCAATTACACATCAGTGTATACGTAAATCGACGGCAACACCAGTACAAACAAACATTATTTTGTTTTTACAATCAGATTCTGATGTATTTCTTATTATTGTATATAACCTTATTAGGCACATCTGTACAGCAAAAAGAGCTTTTAAAATTGTTCCGATTAAGATTATTGTCTCGTACTTCACTATATAAATAATTTAATTTACGAACACTTCCTTCCGTATTAATACCTCATGGGGAGAAACGATGTGAGATTAAATGTATATACAATACAACATTAACTTGGCCTCCCTACTTGGCATTCCTCTACTTCATCGATTGAATTTAGACCAGTAATATGAATCGCATCATTAGTTAACCGTACGGTACATCTATTTTTATACTCTTATGCTGTAATATAAATCAATATGCATATGGTTCTTGCTGTTATTATCAATCATTATGATACGCGGCTAATTTACATTGAATATTATAACACTGCTAGCTGTAAAAGCTATTGCGATAAGAATAAATAGTGGCCTAGTGTAAGTTATGTTTCATTAGGTCAAAGTCAAATCTATATTATACCAGTGAACAGTAGCACGAAGTATTTCCGCGTAATTTTGGAAAGGATTTAAAAGGAAATTTACGTCAACAATTCCTTTCTTTCGGTTACATAGTGATTAAAAACTTTTATGATTATAATTCCCGAGCTGAATTCTCACTACTGATGTAGGATCACTTCTTTAAGGTACCGTAGGATTTAAATTTTAATCAAAAAATGTTTAATGTAAACGTACGAGAAAATAACTTGATTATTTAACTTGGCGCTACTAGATTTTGGTTCGTAATCTAGCAACTAGTGTATATTTTTTAATTACTAAAAGTAAGAAAAAAAATATTTCTTAAGGCTAACATCCATTTTATTTAAGGCTATAACGCATAACAGATTGCTCGTGTATGATAACTTTTTTCGAAATAGTTTCTATCAATAAACGCAGTAATCTTTCACAATGGCTAATAGTCTTGAAAACTATCACTGGATAATAATTACATGACGACAACTGACAACAAATTGTTATAATTATAAATTTAAACTGCATGTTAATCGTTTATCTTATGTAATAGAAGTTAGTCTTTCATGAATATGATCAGTTAGAGTTGTGCAATGGAAGTCAGTCTTTCATAAAAATGATCAGATGGAGTCTAGACCTAAAAAGAAATGATTAGATAATAGGCCGTCTAGCTTCCCAACGGATGACGTATCGTAAATCTTGCGATCATACCTATTATCTTCATTAAATAGTTGTATTCTGACAACATATGGGTATGGAAGGTATTCAACATAATATTTAATCAAGATTGCTTAGCTTTATTTTAAAAATTTTATTCGCATCGAAATCACAAAAAAGCTTCTATCTATATCTATGGCTCTGTATATTTTAATTCATTACTTTAAACTAGTTGGATGTATTGGCTGGAGATTCATGTCTAGCCTAAAACTTACACTTTAATTTACAAGCATTTAATTTTTAAGATATATTTTCGTGATGAATTCTTATATTCGATTCATTTACTTAATTTTCATGTCATCGATACCGTAAAATTTTATAGAAATCGGCAAGGGTAGAATTGATTTATTCTTAATAGTAACTTGAATATCGTAACTTTGCTACTATAATATTAGGGTGGCTATACAGCTTCTTTCTTTAAAAAATATATTGCAGTAGTTCCATTATAGACTTTACATATTTTATATACCTTTATCCTACGTAGCTGCCTTTAGCTAGAAAATGGCAGGATAGAGTTGACTTACTTTCCTTGATTCTGAGCTCGTAATTCTGATATTGATATCTTCAAAATTACTGAACAATCTCATTACCAACACATAAGTATATCCAAGAAGCGGAGACACCTGAAATCTTGCGTAAAAATTTCAAAGACGACGTAAATCATTACAGTAATGTGATAATATGCTATTGCTAGTACGAGAAAAGAAGCCTGTGATACAAAAATCAGTTGATCACATTTCTAATTTTGCCATTTTGCAACAAGTTCAATCGATAAACAGTTTACCATTTTCATTAAAACATTTAATGAAAATTTCTAGAACTATTACTTTCACTGTTTCTCGTACAGTTACTCAGAAGAATTTCTATTGGTATATACCTGTAGACTGTTATAAAATTAGGATGAGGGAATTAAAAATCATAGAGATGATTTATGTTGATAATCCAAGTTATGTACTAACAAGCTTTAAGATGTTATATAGGTAGAAAGTAAAGTGGTAATAAATAGTTATAACTATTAAGACTTTATTGCCATAATAATATATCAGGAAAATCATTATTCTACGGGATAGCAGGCTGATTTCAATTTGAATAAATTAACATAATCTATCAAATAACAAAAGGCTGTAATCAGTAGTAAATCCTTTGAAATGTCGTCATTAAATAATTTAATCATGTTAAGCTTCATCTTTAACGCAAATCAAGAAACATCAGAGGCACTGAAAATTGCAATCATATAAAATTAATATTTTAATTCCTTTTTACATTAAAATTGAATTCTTAAAAAGTGGAACCAAAATCATTCATTATCTCTTCTATGTAAGCTTCTATTATACACCAACTTATTATAGTATCCTAATAGTCTAATAAATTCGTTGGATTGGATAGAATTACCATTGCTGATGGATCTATTGCTGAAATCATGTTTTTTTTGTTCTAGTTTAGCCTTTTAATTAGTATGAGAATGATGTTACATAATGTAAAATCTAACAACGGAATAAAAATATTTATGTTCTCAGTAGATGTAAATAGATTGTTATCATAGAATTAAAAGAGGCCTATCATATGAATAATAATAAAGAACTTACAGTTTAGTTTAGGTAGCGTTACAGGTAGTACTTTGACAATTTTTATATTTTATTATCAACATGAGAGCAGATTTTACGACTTAATTGCTGATTACAAAAGGTATTTAGGGTGCCGAGAAAATTACTGTATATGGTGTTAATTAATTCTTAAAAAATAACTTTAAGTGTTTCACTTGATAGTTAAGGTTACTTTTATTCCCAAAGTGCTCTAGTAAGATAATATAGAATAGCCCTAACGATTTAAATAAATCTATTGGTGAGTTATTCCTCAGAGATTGGTGAAGTGATGAGGAATATATTTCTATAATATGTATAAGGCAGTTAGAGCTAAATTTGTTAACCAATTATTCTTTTAAGATTAAATGATGATTAATTGTACATGGATGTTGTTCGTTACATACGTGCTTGCGTTATATACGGAAAAGTTGCACCATTATTCTTAGGTTTAGATCCTGCTACGAAAGATAATATAGAAATTAAGGTTATCGTAGATGAAGAAATTTCTACCTTAAATTTCGTAAATTTTACTTCTCTTTAAATCAATTTATTATGGGCTGAACGGTACTACTAGCTAGGTGGTTATTGAATCATTAATACTTTCTACTTTATCGTGTAATTGTTGTGATATTTTTTATGGCATGACGCTATTTTAAAATTAAAGTTTTGCATAGTAGATTAGATACAGTCTTGATAGGATTATAAACTTTTATACGCTATTTATAAAGGACATATTGCCTATTTTGCAGGTACGACGGCTACAATATATATGTTTAAAAACTCCTTAGGAAGTTTTAGGCAAGATGCTGTACGGAATCATAACTATGGATCTATTCGAAAATGTTGGCATGCTTATCATTGCGATTGCTTGCGTTATCTTTGTCTACTATAAGAACCGTTTAATGATAAAATCCGATGAAACGCTAAATTGCCTAATTGAAGATGAAAAGATGAACTATAGCATGGACTCCCAATCATATCTGAGTAGATTAACAAACAATGATAACTACTTTCAATCAATACAAGCTTCCTTATTGAATAGGATTAATCCTAAAACATCTTTTGAGCCAGTAGTGGCGAATACACCGACTGAATGGACCAATTCTTCAGAGTGCTTAATATCAAATGGTAGTACCCAAGATTCTATCGATAGCGAAGATCTGAACAAAAATCCAGACAAGGTGTCCCATAGTGTTTCTTTTCAGGGGTTTAGCCGTAATTCAAATACGAGATCGAGATCATCATCGATGACGGAGGATATCCGCCAAAAGATGGGTAAAAATTCCGTTCTTCCTTCCAACAAGAATAATAAAATTGGACAAGTGCAGTTTACAGTATTTTTTAATGCATTTTCTACCATATTAAAGATGCATTTTATCAAAGTTATCAACATTTCTGACAAATTGAATTTGGATACTATTTCAATACATGGATTAGTACAAGATGAAGTTAAGAAAAGGAGATTTAAGACTAAAACTTGTTCCTTAATTAATGGAGTTATTAACGAAACAGCTACGTTCCAAGGAATAACTAAGGCAATGCTACCAAATATGATCATGCGATTGCGTCTATATGGGGATAACAAGAAGAATATTATTCATGTTCAGAAACTGTGTGGCGAATTTGTGATTCAGTTTAATAAGCTATCTCCAATAGATGGCACCAAAGTGATATGTAAATCATTTTATATTACACATTATTAAATTTTTAGGATTATTTTATACTGAGAGCTAAATCTAGACAGCTAGTTCCATGCATTAATGAATAATCTCTAGTAACAAAATTAATTTTTCCGGTAAAACAATAATGCTGGAGGACATTTAGTGGTGATTATTTTCGCAGACAATATTGTAAATAATGATATAAAAGAGCTAGATAATAAAGTTATCAAACTAGTGTATGATAAGGAGTAAAACTATTCTATTACTATTTCAATATATATTTTGTACGTCTTATTAATATAGGATAAAATCTTCCGTAAAAATACTGTTGATAATTGTGAATCAAAAATGCTATGATTACGCTTTCAACCTGCTGAAAGTACTTCTCAAATTAGCAATTTTTATCCATTTTTAAAATTTGTTTAACCTGGTCAACCTAAGGTGTACAGTGTACCAGAATTAATATATTTTTATAGATGATCAGTTAGAGGTAAGAGTGAAGTTATACTTTAGCAGTGATAACTACAAGAAATGAAGGGATTTAATTGTAAGATGTTAATACATAGCATCTTCATACACTCAACAAGAGCAATAAAGCAAATTGTATTAGGTACGAATAAATTTCACTTATTAGAATTTAAGAAATTATAGCATACTTATTTTATGATGATGATAACTCGGATGGATTCATTTAAATCTTTATTGCACAGCCGTCAATACTATTCATATATTAGATGCAATTTTATCTATTTATTTGGCATTACTGGCCGTGCTACAGAGGAATCATCCTTCCTCCATTTTTTCACTACTAGCCAATTTAATTAACTCATGTTAATGATTGGATAATGATATGCGTATATAACAAAGATCAATAACATAGTTAATATTAAGTGGCTACTTCTTTGGTCTGTTGTTACTAGATAGATCTATTACTTGTAATGATTTCAGCTACTTACCATACATTACTCAATAGAGATAAACTGAAAATCATTGGAATGGCGACCAAAGCCTTTATCCAATAACTAAAGTAGTTTCAGTTCTGGTTGTCTAGCTCTAATTTTAATGATAATTAGTTTCTGTTGGTGTACTCGTATAAACGTTGTATATTGAGTTCATGCAATGTTTCTAACTCCTTTCGTCTGCTGCTACTCATTCAAAGAAATTTAATATAGCGAAATTGCCATCGAACTGTTCATCAAAGGGCTAAGGTCTACCAAGACCTAAGAAAGTTGTCATTTCTAATTGCTTTGCTATGATTTTAATAGTAATAAATTTTTGCAATATATTGAGCATATAAGTCTATTGCGTGTCTTTGTGTTGGAATGACATCTAGTTCGGATTTCACCATTGCTGCTATAACGTAAATACTCTGGTTGTTCTTGTACATAATTACAGGTATATGCATGTCAAACTATTTACTTAGTGTTAGGTCTCCTTCAAATTATTATTCCTTTTACTGAGTCAATCGAGAATACAAGTACAGTAAAGAAGTTTGAAATTGAAATTTTTTCTTGCTATTTAAGTTTTTTTTTCTTTTAAATGACGCTAGTTCATTGTAGGGGCTAACCGTTTGTAGAATGAGATTTGCGCTAATAACTATATATACATATCATTAAAATTCAAAGGATTTTTTTCTTATAAATTACGTTAGTGCATGTAGTGGCTAACCGTACGTAGAATGAGATTTGCGCTAATAACTATATATACAGTACATGTAATTAAAATTCAAAGGATTTTTTTCTTATAAATTACGTTAGTTCATGTAGTGGCTAACTGTTTGTAGAATGAGATTTTGTGCTAATAACTATAGATACATATAATTATAATTCAAAGGATTTTTTCTTATAAATTATGTTTGTTCACGTAGTAGTTGCCCGTTCGTAGAATGAGATTTTGTGCTACTAACTATATACATATTCTAATTAGAATTCGAAGGGTTTTATTTCCTTATTCGGATGTAGTTGCGGACAAATCCCAGAGTTAGCCTATGCCAAAATTAAATGCAGTATACTGTACAGTGCTGTAAATCTTGACGAATTTATTTGCTTTTTGTGCTACTAATTATATACATATTATAATTAGAATTCAAAGGGTTTCATTTCCTTATTCGGATATAGTTGCGAACAAATCCCAGAGTCAGCCTATGCTAAAATTAAATGCAGTATGCAGTACTGTAAATCTTGACGAATTTATTTACTTTTATTAATCTGTTATCAAATGCAATGGCAAATGGTGTTTCCAATGAAATGATTTCATTTTTAAAATCGACTTTACTGTTATTAACAGTAAGAAGGATATTTTATGTCCTAACGAAATGAGTAAGATTGGATCGGTCTAATACTAAACAGTTTGGGTAGCTCAAACCATGCGCTATGTCTATCCATTGATACTGGCATTGTTTTAGGGTTATACTGTACTAGACGTTCTTCCCAATATCTCGATATTATGTTAGATCAGCTACTTTGGTATATTCAATTGGCATGATACGATTTGCCTTCTTTCTCTGCCTACGATGATTAAAATAATAAAGGCAATCAATTCGGAAGAGAGACATTGATTCGGCCACCATTTCTATAAACTGTACAGTGTACACTGTTCAGATATCTCGATATTATGTTGGATCAGCTACTTTGGTATATTCAATTGGCATTATACGATTTGCAATATACGAAGGCAATCAATTCGGAAGAGAGAGACATTGATTCGGCCACCTTTCCGCTTCCAGAATTGACGGCCACCATTTCTCTATAGTGAACAGTGTACACTGTCAGTACACTCAGTACCAGAGTGTACAGTGTACACTTATACTGTAGGCTGCACACTGTACACTGTATGCTATATACTGTATGCTAGCTATGGTCCTTTTTCATACAGTATACTGAGTACAGTATGGCGACGAGACTTCGAGGCAGCCCAGGTCCAGGAAGGAACTGGTAGAGTTGCTGTGGAGATTTTGCCTGTTCAATCGTTTCAAGATTGGAGCACAGCAACAAACTATCAGCTTTGGTCAATATTAACCTATTTACTGCTGTTAAAGAGGAATACTATTCGATGATGGAGTTATTGAATAGTAATAGCCGTGAATTGGAGGAGCATTGGGTGGATTTAAAGCGCCAACGAGAGTATTTCGCCAGACATAACGGTAGATTAGAAGTACAAGGACATGAAGCTAAAGTTAGTTTTCGTATCTGGATAATAATATTATTCGTAGGATAACAGAGTATTAATCATTATATTCGGCTTGCATGGATATACAGTACCATATTCTGGCTCTTGCATGATAGAATTAATGAATTGCAGATACTCGTGGTACGTGTTAGTAGCATTTTTTGAGCCTAATTCATTAATGTGCCAATCAGGGATAAGAGAGAGTAGAATCAAAATGTCTTGCATACCTCTGCAATGTAACCTTACGTTATGTGAAGATTTTATTCGCCTGTCTACAGGAAGATAGCTTTACTCTCATACACTAGTAATATCATGATTATTGACTGAATAAACTGCTAAATTACTGTACGGTATTGGTAGTTAAAAGCTATTTTGATAACTATCGGATCTGTCCTTATCCAAGTAATTGATTATAAATAATTGCACCGCTGTCATATTAATAAATTGATTTATGCACGTAAATTCGTTATGCTATTGCAGCATGAAGTATTGAAGTATATTTGATAAAACCACTCTTTTACTATATCCAAGTTACCGTATAATAGGCATACTTCTAGTTTACAGATTCTACCTTTCTATTGGACATCTCAATTCGGGCTTAGGGAATGTTGATAAATGCAATCATTTACTACGCAATGCAATAAAGATAAATAAATTGAATATGACTCACATCGAATATTAATTTCGATAGGTCCATGCTGTTGGTTGGAGTTGCTGTGGAACTAGACTTGCTACTGGCTCATTTGATAGGACTGTCTCTATTTATAATGTTGATAATGAAACAGCGGTTGGTGAATTACAAAATGTTTCGTTTACCTTTTTAGCCTTGTTTTATATTAATTATATTGAAGACACCATCTTTCACGGCCTTCATTTCCCTACGCCAGTTCTTAACGTTCGATGATTTTTGTACTTTTAGAAAGTTGTAGCAAATTGTAAAGGTCATGACGAAAGCGTTGATCAGTTGTGTTGGCATCCACATAATCAAAATCTGTTAATTACTGCATCTACTGACAAAACTGTGAAAATGTGGGACGCTCGAAGTAAGGCATTGTAATTGAATTTTTCATTTTAGCTTATTTTTACTAAAGTAGTTCTTTAGGCATAGTCTAAGTCTCATATTCAAGGACGAAATAGGTAATCTCACAAACTATATATATAGTTAATAGATGTGTACATAGTAAAACAACGAAAGGAGAAAATATTAATGTTACTTGGAGTTCCGATGGGAAATCTATTGCTATCGGCAATAAGGTAACCCTAATTGATGTACAGTTATTATCATCATCATTATGACGACGGTTTTATCATAATTTTAAATCGTTGCACATTGGCTAGGATGATCTCATAACTTTTATTGATGCGGAAAGTTTCGAAATTGTTAAAGAACACAGTTGTAAGATAGAGGTACTATTATTCTCCCCTTTCTTCTTTTAAAGTGCCCTCTAGAAAATTGATGTGTTCAATGGACGATCTATGTAGGAATTTGTACCATAACGATTGTAAATATGCTACTTATAGGTCAATGAGATTTCTTGGAATCGATGTAGCGATTTATTTTTTATGTCCAATGGTCACGGCTGCATAGATATTTTAAGGTAATTATCAATATTCAAAGGATTCGGACTTTATACGAGTACAAGACTGTAATTTAAGTTCTAGCATCAAGAGATGTTGTAAATTTTTTTTGTAACCTATTTATGCAGATACCCTGATCTAGAATTTGTACAGTCTCTGAAAGCTCATCCCGCTAATTGTATTTGTCTTAAATTTGATTTAACTGGAAAGTAAGTTTATTGTAAACGTTTTAAGTAATAATTAATTTTGTAGCAGTGTTTCACATCGGTCTAAAAATATTTAGGTACTTTGCTACTGGGAGTGCTGACGCCTTGGTTTCTTTGTGGGATACTGACGAACTTGTTTGCTTGAGAACTTTCTCGCGTTTAGAGTAAGTTTATTCGAAGGTCGAACGGTAACCGTTAAGTTATTTCTAGTCAATGATCCATGGCTCATAATAATTAAACTGGTTATTTCTCATAGCTGGCCCGTCAGAACTGTTAGCTTTAGCTATGATAGTAGACTTTTGGCATCAGGATCAGAGGATCTCGCTATTGATATTGTAGGTTTTAATCTTTTATTGGTTTTTTGGTATTACAAATGTACTGATTACTTTCTTAAATTCTAGTCGCATATTCAAACTGGTGAACATGTTGCTGAAGTTGGTTGTAATGCTCCAACATTTGCTGTCGCATGGAGTCCTAATAAACCATTACTAGCGTTTGCTTGTGATGACAAGGTAGTGGATGTGAATGAATGTATTTGATGGTATGAGAAGGTTACCAAAAGGATTTTAAATTCTTATTTGTTCAATTAGGACAAGCATGATCGAGATGCTGGCACTGTTCAAATATATGGATTATCATCACGTAAATAACCTATGATTGGCATAGTGAAGCCTTATGGATAGGATTTTGACGATTAAAATATTGTTATTGTAATAAAGTCATTCACCCCCAATTTTTACGCTAATACTCTACAGCAAAATTGTCGACTCTTTGAGGTTTTTATGGCCATGTTATCAGATGAAACATTGTTAGTCATTATTGTACAGAAAGTGCAGTTCTTAATTAATTATAGTTCTTCTGATTTTACGGTATTGGTATATGTACTCAAGTCAAGGTTGGCTAGTATCTGCAAGAATAGAGTAGAGAATGAATGCACGATTGTTTTATTATTAGTATCTTGTCAGGTATACAGATTAGGGTGGCAATAAAATTAATTGTTGAAATAATCAAATCAAGTAACTACATTACAGTAATACGTAGAGGTTAGAGTAGCATGCAAATACTATACACGTATAGAGCATACGCAAGATACATTTAAATACACAAAAAATTTTTAATGTGGAATACAGCAAAGGGATTGCGAATCAGTCTCAGTTTATTATAGTACATATTATCTGACTCCAGCTGCTCTTAACTGAGCCTTTTGAAATTGCTGTTGTAGATTAGTAACATCCTCTCGAATACTATCTTGCTTTTTCTTCAAATCCTTGGTAGTCTTTTCTTGCCTAGAGCTAAGATATGTCCCAAAAATTATTCTCATGCTTTGCAGTTGAGCATGATATCGTCAGTTTAGCAACATGGCATAATAAGATATCTTACATCTCATTTTCTATATATTCAATCCGCTTCTGAACGTTTTGCTTTGCTTCTAATAGATCTTGCTTGACCAATACAGGCCCAATCAACTTGTAAACATTATTGCTGCTATCCAGCCTATCTAATTCCTGATTTACAATGCTAATTGTTAGTGTCATGGAATACGTGATACTCAATCAGTGTATTATCGTTACCGCTAGACGAGCACAAGATGTATCATCGTGTTCAAACTGTAGATAATGTTCAATCAGATCTTGGTTTGTACTTGAAGTAAGTCTACCCATAGATAGGTTATTCCTTGAAAGATACTACTGTACTTACATTTTTAACGATTTGATTTTCATTCAATTGAGCATCGAGTTGGTTTCTCGAGGAGACCGATTTTTGAACGTCTGTAATTAAAAAGTCCATCAAGGGTAAGGTTAAATAGAAAGCATGATCTTTATCTCATGAAAAGAACTGTGTAAAGTAATAGCTAATTGATACAATGAGTGTTTCATTTTGGCATCGTTTCAATTGAAACTTGTAGAGACTTGATTGAGAGTAAGTGATGAACTCTACAATACGAGTACGTATGTGAAATGGTTTGGAAAATGGAGTGATCCATCTCATGAAAAGAACTGTGTAAAGTAATAGCTAATTGATACAATGAGTGTTTCATTTTGGCATCGTTTCAATTGAAACTTGTAGAGACTTGATTGAGAGTAAGTGATGAACTCTACAATACGAGTACGTATGTGAAATGGTTTTGGAAAATGGAGTGATCAATCACCATGAACATGATCCATCTCATGAAAAGAACTGTGTAAAGTAATAGCTAATTGATACAATGAGTGTTTCATTTTGACATCGTTTCAATTGAAACTTGTAGAGACTTGATTGAGAGTAAGTGATGAACTCTACAATACGAGAACGAATATGAAATGGTTTTGGAAAATGGAGTGATCAATCACCTTGCTACGACGAGATAGAAGGTCATGTATTGGATCGTAAAATCGCATTATACGTTCAGTAATTTCTCTTTCTGTAGCACTACATGATATCAAATGCTTGCATACCATTTTGTAGCTCCTTATACTTCTCTACTTCAGCTTGTAATTTCTGTTGTAGCTGTTCCTGCTCGCGACCAGTTTGCTTCGCCATGTTGCTTGATCGACTCCGTCCGATTTTAGTCCAGGCGATTACCGGGTTCAACTTTCAGATCAAGCGCTTTGACTGCGCTGTAGGTAGTGTACGGGTGGTGTACTCTACTCCTAGTCATTGATCGACTATGGTACAGTACGATGATGACACTGTTCGCGTACCTTACCAGGGATAACTATGGAGAAAATGGATCCCCCCCGGGTCCAATCCTGCACGATACTGTCCATCCATACTGTCCGTATGTTTGCGTTCCATCGGAGCAAGATCAATCTCCAGTACAGTAGTGCAATATCACAGGAGTAGCGTATACTGAACCAAGGAAATGGATTGCATGTTTCAGTCCAACATAGTACAGGACGCTATGCGATGAGCATCCGGTCCACGGACGCAGCGCCCAGGAAATGTCCAAATCATGGCGTTCGTCGTCGACTCCATATAGCGTAGTCAATTAATTAATAATAAGATATTCTACTCCAATTTCAGTCAAGGAAATAGAGTAGCAATACCAAAATGGGAGCAATATTGAGCCCTCGATGTTTAGATTCGATCAGAAGGTCTAATATGAAATGAATTTCAAATCATACAATACATTCTACTCCAATTGCAGTCAAGGAAATAGAGTAGCAATACCAAGATGGGAGCAATATTGAGCCCTCGATGTTTAGATTCGATCAGAAGGTCTAATATGAAATGAATTTCAAATCATATAACACATTCTATTCGAATTTCAGTCAAGGAAATGAGTAGCAATACCAAGATGGGAGCAATATTGAGCCCTCGATTTTTAGATTCGATCATAAGGTCTAATGTGAAATGAATTTCAAATCATACAACACATTCTATTCGAAGTTCAGTCAAGGAAATAGAGTAGCAATACCAAAATGGCAGCAATATTGAGCCCTCGATGTTTAGATTCGATCAGAAGGTCTAATATGAAATGAATTTCAAATCATACAACACATTCTACTCCAATTTCAGTCAAGGAAATAGAATAGCAATACCAAAATGGCAGCAATATTGAGCCCGCAATTTTTAGATCCGATCGTCCTATCCATCATAAGGTCTAATGTGAAATGAATTTCAAATCTTACAACACATTCTACTCCGATTTCAGTCAAGGAAATAGAGTAGCAATGCCAAAATTGGAGCAAAAATTGAGCCCTCGATTTTTAGATTCGATCATAAGGTCTAATATGAAATGAATTTCAAATCATACAACACATTCTATTCGAATTTCAGTCAAGGAAATAGAGTAGCAATACCAAGATGGGAGCAGTATTGAGCCCTCGATTTTTAGATTCGATCATAAGGTCTAATGTGAAATGAATTTCAAATCATACAACACATTCTATTCGAAGTTCAGTCAAGGAAATAGAGTAGCAATACCAAAATGGCAGCAATATTGAGCCCTCGATTTTTAGATTCGATCGGAAGGTCTAATGTGAAATGAATTTCTAATCATACAACACATTCTATTCGAAGTTCAGTCAAGAAAATACAGTAGCAATACCAAGATGGGAGCAATATTGAGCCCTCGATTTCTAGATCCGATCGTCCTATCCACCATAAGGTCGAACATGAAATGAATTTCAAATCATACAGCACTTTTCACCTTGGACAAGATCATCGACTAGGGCAAGGCTACTGAGCATGAAACCAAAGCTGAAGCTGAGCGTGATTCCATCACAGTAATTAATTACTGTAATAATCATAGTAATTATTAATTACTGTCGTTTACTGCTCTAGTTCCAGTCTCAATTTGTGAAATAGAGTGTGCTTAACCTATTTCAGTGCTGCAGTTCTACCGTAGCTTCTTACACTCGAGAATCTTGAAATCCGGCAGGATAACTCAGCAGAATCGCATTGACCGAATAAGGATAAAACACTGTCGCTTTGGAGAATACTGCATCGGGTAGGCCTACGCCATATCTGGATAGAATTTAGGACAGCTTTGCTTGAACCAAGGTACTGTACCACCCTACAGTCATCTGCACTGTACTGGTGCGAAACGGCCAGCGCTGCATTACTGTAGTTTGAAATTATTTTCCAAAACTGATGCCAGAGTTTTCCGCTAATATCCTACAGTCGATCAATTGATGATATCGAATAGAGTAGAGTATTGAAGGGCTGAAAATTATTGTCAGAATACACGATCGATTGGTAGATTGAGGCATTACTAAATATCGATGTTGTAGAACAGTACAATTCCTGACTACCTGCAGTTCTCATTGATCCAGCCATGGCAGACATGAATAACACCATCAATCAGTTTTTAGATAATTTTGAAAAATTAAGTCTTACCTCTCCTTATAGTATCTCCTCTCTTTGTGACTCTTTAATTTCTTCCATCACTTCTATATCGCCCCATTCAATCAGTATTGCTGATCTTAGACGTAAATGCGCCGTGGTAGGACAATTAGCTTCTTTTTTATTAGCGAAATACAAACATGGCGGCCTGGAAAATACGTATAGGAAGGAAGAGATTTTAGCCAATTTAGCCTTTTGGTCGCTACAACTTATAAGGACAGAATCATCCAAATTAGCAAGTACGGACGATCAAGATGTTAATGAACAAAGTGAACTTGGCTTAGAAGTGTATATCGCATCTCTTGTGGTGGCCGTTGCATCTCATGTTGCATTTCCAACAGTGAAATTATCGTCTACCAATGAATCATCCGCTAATAGGAATGATAGCCAAGAGCATCGAACTGCGTCGCGCAAAACAGCTCATGTTACTGTCTATGAACATGCTAATGATACTACCAATGCTGGCATAAAACCTGCTAATTCCAATATTGGTGCACAAAATAACACCCATATCCAAGATGGACAAATACAAAGTAATAACGGTTGTGGTATGAAGATAGTGAGCTGTAAATCGATGAAAGATCAATCAGATGTGAACTTTGATCATATCATCAACTTGGATGATTGTCAGTATTACTGGTTAGATCAACCTTATGATGATTTACAAAAAACGGTTGAGGAGGATAAGCAGGTATCCAAAAAGAAGAAAATATCAATGGCTGAATATAGGGATCGTTTGGCCAGTACGAATAACTCGGGTCCTACTGAAAGTAAGAAAACACGTACTGGAGCTTCTGCCCTGGATTATATCAGGAAGAAAGAATCCGATGACAACGATAAAGGCAAATATGATCTATTACTTCTTATGTGCAATTTCTCTAGCCGATACTTTGACATAAATTGCTGTTCAACAGCAGAGTATCATAGCGTACGGTTGTTTAGAACGTCATGATAAAATTACGTCTACTGACTATTATTATTTTGGCGCAAATTGATGCATAATCGATAGTCATAGTCAAATTTTATAATCGTATTTGAATGGTTTATGATAATTTATTAGGATAAAGAGTCGCCCCTGTCAATGCTTTTAAGGCCAGTTTAGGTCAATAGTTTATACTGCTACTTTGTAAAATGGAGTAGAAATCTCACTATTTCAGTAAATAAATTGTTGGCGATGGAAATACAGTAGCCAAGTTTTTATTGCATGTTTTGTCTTTCGACTATGTACTGTAAGTTGTGAAACGTAGTGTTTATTTGTTTGTTGTACCATTTGAATTTTGCGCTGAGATAATTAATTTACCAGACGGAAAGCTAGCAGTATGCGGAGTAATAAAATTACAGTACATAGAAACTAGAAAATATAGAGGGATGGAGGAAGGATTTATCTAACTTCTCCCCTTAACACGGACCATACACAACAGTGCATGTACACATTTACACATCTAGACTACAGTATATGCAGTACTGTTTACGGTACACTTCATAAAAGTGCTTAGGAGCATCATGGTAACCATATGAATTAATCAATTACAATTTGGAAACAATTTCATGCTGATTGATCCCATGATAACAATTTTATATCCGCCATTGGAGGTCATATCGAGTCTCACCTTTCTACTCCGAATACTCGAGATTTTAGTCGAATGTAGTGAAGTCAATTTTTAAGTGGTGAAACCTCGGTCGACAGTAGACCGTAGATTGTTATTGCCATTAAAACTGTATACGATGTAATTAGAAGTAATTGACAGCATTTTATTTCCGTTTGCATAGTATGTGAACAGCCTCTGCATCTATCATATGCATATATGTATACCAAGTATAGAAAGACATTAAGAATTATTACTATTGCTATTAACGTTTTCAAGATGTTAATGGGTTTCGTAGCAGCGTAGATTTCTTGTGGTCTGTATTGCTGAATTATAATTTATGTTTAATATATAGACTAGTTGGTAAAGTCACTCACAATATTGAATTATCAATTCTTTAAAACTTGATTGGACAATGTGTCTTGAAAAATTTTGATGTACTAACAAGATATTGGACATATACGTATGACAAGTAGCGCTGTAATGAACCAATTGCTAGCAATCATTGCTTTATTGAGTATAAACAACGTACAAAGATAGTGTTATTGCTTGTATCGACATTGCGTAAGATTAAAGTGGAATAATTAATTAATGAATATATTGCATCCTGACGTATTTTCGAATTCTTATTTAAAGGTTATAAGATCAATCCGTGCGTGACAGGCAATTACGAAGAATGCGTGACTACTGTGCTAAAGAAACAGAAAGCTGCTGCGAAAGATCCACGTATCAAGTTACTGGCTCAGAGTTACTTGAAAGAAAAGAATCCTGAAGCGAAATTGACAGTTAATGCTCAAGAAAAATCTTCTACATCATCTAATACTAAATCTAATGATACCACTGTGGGATATTCGCCAGAGGGTAGTACAAATAATGATACTAACGCGATATGCAAAAGTAATGTAAAAACAGAAGATGATCCTGAATCGGGAATAATCATGTATCCACTGGATCATTTAAAACGGAAAAAGAAGAACGCTTTAGGTTTTGGAAATTCTGTATTTAAAGAGGCTGAGCATTCGTCAATTGCAACTCCACCTCCTCTCTACACTGCACGTAATAATAACAACTCATCCGAGTCCTTGAGTAGGTATCTTGAAAGACTCGCTGAGCATGTTCAGAAGCGAAATAAAACGGAGAAAGTGCAATTTATTGCTTTCGATAAATAATGTAATGCCCTTTGGCATCGTCTAAAATACAGGAGTAATTTATGTAACTATGAACACGTTGTACAGTACAATAATACTTTTATATTATTTATTTACCATTAAGAAACAATAAAAATACCTTGTAAATATACGTCTTTATCCATGATTGAATAAGATTAGAAATATCAGAAAAGTAGCATTTACTGTTTGAACATGAGTTAAAGTAATCTTTGACAGCATTTATCAGTAATTTCTTCGATTACGTCTGCTTGTAGCAGTTCTCTGACCTGATAAAATATCGTAATATTTTTAATCAGTTTCTGATCTTTAAATTCCATTATTGTTTCATAAATAATTATTTAATGATTGATTCACTTCTTATGTTGACTTACTTGATAATTTAGAGATGCTTCGTATGTATAAGTTATGGATGTATCATATAGTAACATTTGTCGTTCGGCCAATGCCATAATACAATTTCTTAATCTAGCTACAATTTCACGTTCGACTAAACTTATCTCCTGATAAGGAAAGAAACATAAAAATATTGACGTTAATTAATCATCAGGTTGTCAATTATAAAGTTGTGGTAAAATCTGATAGAAATCAAGCTAATTATACCTTTAAGGG
The DNA here is from genome assembly GCF_000150275.1 of Trichoplax adhaerens. NCBI lineage: Eukaryota > Metazoa > Placozoa > Uniplacotomia > Trichoplacea > Trichoplacidae > Trichoplax > Trichoplax adhaerens. The sequence goes on along the minus strand of NW_002060944.1, from coordinate 4,004,531 downwards.
ATCGCTACGTGTTGAGGTATCCGACTTTGTTGTTTGATTTTCCGCATCTTCCTTCAATAGCGGAGAAATCCAAATATAACCATTATTTCCTAAAATAATGCTAGCTCCACATTCTAGATTATGAAAATGCGTCTTGCATCTTTTTATCAATGCTGGAGCTACTGTTACCAAAGTACCCTGAATCAGCTATTGAATAGGATTATACAATAACGTTAGCGATAGATGTAGGCAAACTCAGTACAGATTTAGTTTCATACGATTACGTATGAAAGATAGGACTACCTTACCTTGCCATATTTTAGACTTCTCGTGTGCAATGCTAATGAGCCATCACCGTGAACGGATTGTACTTCAGCCTAGATGCAATTGTCGTCAAGGGTAAATACTGTAATATGCAATAGCTGATTTTGGTGGAATTACGAAGCTACTAAACCATTGAATGTATTTGCTATCTACTGCATGGCGATAATTTGTAGAAGTAATTCTGACAATTATGCAATATTATACAGTGTTAACTACTGGCTACACGTCATTAGGATACACTAATTAGATCTCCTTCAGTTAGATGCTGTCTCATCATTAGTTCATCTTTCTCCGATCTCCGCCTCTGTTGATTTTAGTAAAAAATCAAGAAAAAGAGAGCTTTTTACTTATTTAATTCACGTTTTAAAACAATAATGCTAATTGAATGCCACATTAACGCAGACAAAAAGCGCAGGCGTTGTTGATCATTTACAGTAGAAACGTACCAATTCTCCACCTGGTAGATTTACGGCCGATAGCATTAAAAGTGAATCTAATCTAGAATAAGTGTCGACTTTCCAACGCCTCTGGCCAACCTAAATATACAGTACATACAGTATCATGTAGTTATATTAATGTACTATGGTGCTGTAGTTGCGTGCAATCGAAAACTACTTTAGTAATAAGTGGCAGTCAAGTAAATACATAGTACAGTATATACTTATTACTGTATAAAGATTGCAATGCGTAAAATTGACAACAAATTTGCAATTAAAGCTTCTTTAAAGTAGTAAGTGTATTATGCACTTACTTCAGTAATTATACCAACCACAACATCACCGACTTCGCCGTTATATCTATGAGATGAGAATTAGCAATTTTAGAAATTTCGTTGCAGAATTATTGATATCGAGATACGCATATTATCATATTGTTAGTTGATGAAACAGTAATTCATTTATACGAGCATTTAATAATTATATGCAAGGAGTACTTAAGTGTAGTCTATCATAGCCTACTAGTATACCTTAGCTTTGTATATTTGAATGAATTATGATAGAGGGAATGTAGTACCTTGATTTGACAGGCTTGACGCAAATCAGCTTTCCGACCTTTTCGACGAACCCTGCAACAGAAGCCTTGAGTTTGTTGTCTTGTAGGTAGGTTCCATGGCCTCTACATGAATGGAAAATTGTCATTTATTACCAATATTTATATATGCACTATTTTGATATTGGCAAGAAGTTAAGAGCAGATAATAATATTTTAATGAATATCCTCAATTCTTTGTTCTATTTTACGTTGAATATGAGTTGCGAAAATATAAGTATCATTGTGCATATAAGGTATAATAATATTCATTGCCATTTTGTGCAGATTTTAGCGATTTTAATTACTGTACATGGATTATAACCTCATATAACCAATATCTTCTGTGATTGTATTACCAGGACATACAAAGTGCTTATCTCGTATTGCATCTAATGTAGACTTGGCTAATGCTAATCTCTTGCTTGGAAGAGTGATTAAAGTGCTTGTAAGTTCATCCGAGTAGCGATTGCCAAGGTTGTTCCCGGCACGATTAGCCATTTTGAGCATTTGCTAAATTGCGCATCATCAGTGTAGTGGAGCAAGGTATCATCCTATACAGTGTACAGTGTACAGTACAGGCTGAGTTCGTACAGTACACGGTACTGTCGCACACCTGCTACCCAACTCGTGTGACTCCTACCACGGCCGAGTTGCCATACAAAAGAAACCAACCAGCCGTATCTTGTCCCACCTGCTGTACCGTCCGTATACAATCGAATAATGATGACGCGTTAGTACTGCCACTCATACAGTACCAGTCTACGGTACTGTAGTCCAGTCAAGGGTACAGTTTTCGGTACTAAGTCATTCCCATAGCGATCACTTCTCCCCAGGTCGGTATTGGTCCAGCTTTCACAAGTTGGACAGCCGCCATTGAAAGTTGTGCTGCCTCAATGAAATGGTCGAATATCTAAGGAGATGATGATGTTGTAGTGAATATTGACGTAAAAAGTCTAAGAAAAACTGCTGGTCTTAAGCTTTTCAAGACATATCTGCAAGATTTACACGCCGTTAACGTCATGGTAAATGAATGTAGGGATTAAATAGGCTTGTAAAAAGACGAGCTAGTGCAATGACGTTTAGGTCACAGTATGGTGCTATGCCATGTATGCGTAAGACATTACTTTCAAAAATTTTAGTCGTTCGTTATATTGCTTTATTTTCAATAGCTTGCAGCTACTAGTATGGATATTACACTCATATTAGAAAGGAATTGCTTATTTTCTACTTTAGTTTCTGCATTCGACGACGATAATTTTGCATAGCGACAGTCGAACAGTTGCAGATAGGGGTAATTTCCTCTTGAAGACGATAAATAGTTTACTATGATTGTACAATCATTTGTTGGGCTACCCATTTCAACATTTTCCTTTCGATATTGAAGTGTCTTAGTCTGATTTTTTCATTAGCTATAGAAAAAGAGAGAGAGAGGTTGTATAATGTTTGTTTTTGCTGTGTAGGATTTCTCCAGATTTTCCGATAGCGATTTCGATGTAAAAAAATGGGTTAACGCAGCTCTTCGATCAAATAAAGATCCCAACGTTGCCTTAGATGTAAATAAATAAATATCAACTAACAATGATGGAACATATTTAGTATGATTGATAACATACTACTACTGTAGATAAATGAAGTATTGATAATTTGCATCAACTTATATTGTCTTGCAGGCTCATGCATCAACTCTAGTCATGAAATTACAACTTTATATTCAGGTAATAAGGTTTAATTTACCTCCTTCTTCAGCACAGTGTTACAACGTATCGTATATATACGCGTCTATACAGCTAAACGTCATAGTAGCTTTAAAGATAGTTAAAAAGATGAATGTTTACTTTATCTAATCTACAGGAAGCCAATAATACATTAGAAGAAGAAAGCCAGCAAATGGTTCAAAATCTACCTAGGTACCTGTCGTTACTGTTTACAAATGCTACTCTTCATTCCTGTTGTATACAAATGACATACGTACTCTTAAAATGAGATGCATTAGTATTACTCATCGTTTATAGGCTCGATATGTTCACTATGATATTTAATGATAAAGATTTACATACCCTTGTAGTACACAGCTATTAATGCTGATTGCTTGTAAATGTGCTGTAGGAATCGTTATAAATGTTCGATTGATTACTTATGGATTAGTAATTGATGTCATATTTAGGGTTCTACGTGAAATTGAAGGGGTCTATAAAGAGACAACTTTATTAAAAGATCAGATGAACTCTGTCAAAAACGATATAGAGAAGGTATCTTTATTACTATTTTTCACTATTGCAAGCGGGTAGACTACTCCATTTTAGCTGCTAATGCAGAAATGTACTAAGTTACGATATACGTATAGTTTTGTTGATTGATACAATGATAGGGTTTTATACGAATACAAGAATAGCTAAATTTTATTAGATTTATTTATTTTTAACCCCTAAGAGATGATGGTATTGTTGCATATTACCCTTATAGGTGGAGATAGAAACATCTGAATCCATGAAAATGCTAGTTGAATTAGACAGCATTAAATCTCGGATGCAAGCTGCCTCTAATGTCATACAAGTGTGTAACTATAGTATTATAGTAATAGTAATGCTATAATGTAAATAACGTCACCTAATGAATCAATATTTAAAGCATTTTTATCATATCAAAATCTTTTAATATGGATTTATTGAATATGCAGGAAGCTGATAATTGGAGCGTTTTAGTGTCAGATGTGGATGGTATCTGTAAGCGTGGAGATATTGATGCTGTAAGTATTTAAAAGTGAGTCTTGATATAGTGTAGCCTTAACCGGTCAGTGTATCTGCTGGGACTGGTGGTGAATAAAGTTTATTTGGAGATGGGTTTATACAAAAGTTAATAACGGTTTTCTTTACAGATTGCTAGTATGCTCACAAGTATGCAACACAGCCTTGTAAGTATACGACATGTAGTAAATAGAACTTTCAATAATGCTGTATGTTTGAAACGAAAAGCAAAGTTTCTTAAGTTATTACTTTTTTACCCATTTATATGTAAACAGAATGCGTCTTAATAAGAGATATCGTAATTAATTTATTGGTATTATAGGAAGTTCTTAACTACTTACCGGATTATGAAAAGCGTAAACAAACGTTAGAAAAATTAAAAGATAAATTAGAAGCTTTAGTATCGCCGAAACTCATCGCTGCTTTTAATGATCATGATATAGGTTAGAAAATTTTTTTACTTTCAAATTATTTATCAGCTAAATATCCATAAGTGAGAATACGTTGCAAATTTGTCTTTCATAGAAGCAACACGCGATTATGTCAGAATATTTCAGGATATCTATCGCATGAACTTCTTAGAACGTTACTACAATCATTGTCGTAAAAGTGTTCTACAGGATGCCTGGTCAGCGTTAATTAGAGAAGATATGGAAACGTTACCAATGTTTGAAGAATTTTATGACTTAGTTTTATCGAGCTGGCATGCAGAGGTACTGGATTGATTAGAATCAGTTATCATTTCGCTCTATAATATATCTACTTAGGTGTCCAATATGAAATTAATTATGTGATAATTACTTACATTGTACTAATTCGTGATTCATTAATAGGTTTCTTGGTGTGTACAGATATTTCCGAATGCAATTGATTTAGTTAATAGCGTGCTTGCACAAAGTTTATCTGCTTTAGACCCGTCCATATATCAATACATAAGTGACTACATCAACGACTTTGCTAATCCAGTAATGAAAATTGAACAGCTAACTGCTTTTAGAAAGGTACTTGTTAGCTCTTTCTAGTTTTTCAATGTATGAATTCACAACCACTATTCAATACTGCATATCTTACGTATTAATCACTACAGTAGTATTTATATTTTTTGTTCCGCTTTACCAGTGTACATTTAGATTTGCTGAAGGTCTCGATACTGCTTTAAGCAACCAGCAAAGTAAGAAATAAGGGCTTTGTATATGTAACTGAGAGGACTGGTTTATCTACCATATCCTTTTTTGCTATGATTCAACAAAAAATGTAAATAATCTAACCTAATTTCGTTACTTATAAAAACGACAGTTAATGATCCAAGAACAACAAATCAACTTGTACAAGCTATCCATTCTCCATTTACAAAACTTTTACTGAAATACTCTGACTGGGAGAAAGAAAATCTTATGGCTAATCTTAAATCATTAAGTTTTGTACGTTTTCATCAGATTTAGAATATTATAATAGTTACAAATTATTACCTTAAGGCTCTTATATGACCTAGCGTATTGATATACTTATATTTTGTTACGCATAGGAGATAGATGGTATTCTTGACACAGTGAGTCGAATTAATGAATACGTTGGTAAGGCGTTTACGTGGGCGAATGAGGTATTATGCGCGTAACATGAGTTTTCGCTCAAAATTTTCTAACCATTTAAAGCCATAATATCAGTTAAAATTCTTTTAAGTTATATGTATGCTCCGTCTATCTTATAAATATGCGCACATTTCTTATTTGCGGTTCTTGAAGTAATTGGACAACTTTGATTGCTAACGTCATGTGAAAGCCTGCTTAATTGTTACTCTCTGCTCTATTTAATTCTGTCAGGCTAGAAACAGATGCTTTGATCTAACTCAGGGTTGTGGTATTTATGGGCTAGGGAGTGCATTAGAGGTAAGATTATGTTAGTTGTGAATACCTTAAATTAAGTGTAATAGTAATCGTTAAAATCTCCACTTGCAGACGTATTTCATCAAGTACCTAAACGAACACTTTGATATCGTAAAAAATTTACGCGATTTATGTCGTATTGGGGTCCTTTCAAATATAACAGCTCCTTCACCTGCTAGTCAAAATACCGAGTTTCAAGATGACTGGACAGTTTTTCAGAACGCTTTTCGATTAATTCAAACTTGCGGTACTGTACGATAATGTTTCATTACTTGTTTTATAATTTAAAAATGCGTTCGTTTTTATTAAATATTTTCAAATTCGATAACTGCAGTATTTAATCTATCGCTTATGTTACAAAATTTGCAGGTGATATAATAATTAAATCTAATAGCTTAAGCGCGCGATTACAGAAAAGTATTAACAATCAGGCGGACAAACTACTGGCACCCGCAAATTTGCAGAGAACTTTAGTCCATTACAACTATCTTGTAGATGACGATTCAGAAGAGATGTCTTCCTTGTCGTATTTAGTTGAAAGATGCCAACAAGGTATGAAACAAAAAAGATATAATGACTAGTTATAATCACATTTTACGAACGTAAGAAACTCATTCCTGATTGTACATAATCTTTATGAGCCCTTAAATCTGTCAAGGTCTGTGCTTAGAATTTCCCTAATTTAATTACAGAAGGGCACGACTTCGTTTTCTTGCCAAGTGTTCGTCAACGATGCTGTGATTTAAATGAGTCTTGCCACTTGTTTGCTTTCGATTTAATATTCTCCAAAGTCCAACAGCAATTATCAGCCATGCCGATGATGGAGGCAAGATTTTATTACAGTGCCATTTGTGTTCATGATTGTTATCCATTACATTTTTTTATCTACTAAATACACTCCAATATCCGTAGGTTTGGAGTGCTGAAAAAGAAGTTTCTGATGTATCTAATGAAGATTTACCCACATTTATATCTCCTTCAAGTTATATTACCCAAGTATATATATACTCGTAATCTGATTATTGAATAGACATTAGATATTAAATGGCTAAATACTTTATATCTTGTTATCTATGTGAATTATCTAATTTAGATTGGCGATTATTTACTTAACTTACCGCAACAGCTGGAGCCATTCGCTACTCAAAATAATCCTTCCCTTGAAATGGCTCTGAAGGAAGGAAAATTGCCTTACCCGGATACTTCTGGTTAACTAAATAGCATCAGTATACTATGCTTTAATTTAGGATAATTGATTATATTGCTATATCTTCAAATTAGATAACGAAGATACTTCATTAAACGTAAACGATACTACAATCTACTGGTTGGGTGCTGTTGCTAGAGGAACTGTACTGACGTACGTCGAGAACATTATGAAAATACCCACTTTAACTGATCACGCAGCTAGACAGTTAATTGAAGATATAGGTTGGTTTCAAATGAAATAACAGAAAGCAAAATCAAGATAATTTAATGCGATCACTTTACCTATTTCAGAATACTTATTTAATATCCTGGAAGCACTAGAAATATCACCAGGGATAAAACTTAAGCAAATCGTTTTACTATTAAAGTCTCCGTCTTCGTAAGCATTTCTTTTTTATTGGTCTTCAGTATTATCTGTATCTATAAAGTAACATACGATAAATGCATGTTTTTTTTATAGAGAATTTCAGCAAAGTGTAAAAGATCAACAAATTTTGAAAGAAATTGCAGATGGAATAGCTAAAATTAGAAATATAAATTTATAATAGTTTCTTGGAAGGGTCAATGTAACTTTTCTACTCATATGATAGCATTTATGGAAATGTTCAAATATTTCGATTATAGTTGTTGTAATGTGTATATGCTTGATGAAAATAACCTAATATATTTTAACGTAATATCATTTATTTAGTAATTGGGTATTGCTACTAATACTGCATTTGTATTTGCCACTATTTTGGAATGAAAGTAACGTACAAGGTATTATAATAAAATTAAGATGTTTCAATGAATGCATGTTGGGATAGTAGTGCATTAGCTATTAAATTACTTGACATAAGAATATCCTCAATCTATAATAGCAGTAGCACCCATTCATAGCTTACGAATAGGTAAGTATTTGTAGATGTGACTTAGTACGTTCAATCTTTACGGTGAATTAGCAAATTTTCTATTGCTAAGGAAATCTATTTCGTAATGATATTAGAAAGGTTTTTGCCATCGGAGAATCCAGTTTAAAAACAAAGGAAAAATTAGATTTACGGTCGCCCTAGAACTTTATTCTATTTTTCTGTGATTAAAGCTTGTCATCGATAACTGAAAGAATTACAGCTTTCTATCTTTTTGTCTAGTAAGAAGGGAGCTTTGGGCTATATATAAGAATTTGAAATAAAATTACTACGTAATTCACGCAAAATCAGGTTGACTGAAAATGATAAATTGAGATCGCTTCGAAGCGGCGATTATAATCAAGAAACAGCTGCTTAATAATAAATCTAAGATGGAATACATAACAAACGATAAAAGTTAAGATTAGATATGCACAGATAAAGTACATAGACCTAGAATTTAAAATAGCTATTTTCTGAGCGTTACAATATATTTAAATGCGCAGTCATGCATTTATCATCTTTATCTGTAGTACATGAATATTATCAATAATATTTTTTAGTCACCATTACAATTAAGTATTGGAATACGAATGATTTTAAAATCTTATTCAAATAATGATAATTCTATACAAGATCGATGAGATCCTAAGTCACTTTGCGACCAAAGCTGTTGAATCCACTTTACTTCAGCGGTGCTTGTTGCTGGAAACGTGCATTCATTTGGCGAGCAATATTACTAACATATGTAATATCCCATCTTTTTTCTGGATCGGGATTAATACAAGCATTGACAAGTCCCCTTAACTGTTATAGTACATTAAAGAAGTCAGTAAAATCATAACTTTATGAAAGAAATGAAAAATATGGATGTAATTGTAAGAAAACAATTTTATTTTACCTCTTCCGAGTAATAGTCAGCAGGCAACGGAGGGTAATCGCATTGTTCAATTTTTTTACATAATGAATATAAATTCATCTTATCGCCATAAAATGGAGATTGTAATGCTGCCATCTGTACGTAAACATAACGAAATTATTTACTTTTTTAATATCTCAATATTATTTATAGTATGAAATATAATTCAAAATTAGCTCAAGGCTTGAAGATACCATACTGACCTCATACAATAAGCAGCCAAGAGACCATATATCAGACTTAAAGTTATATCCAGTCTCATGTATTCTTTCCGGTGACATATAATATGGTGTCCCCACTATTAGAATCAAGATAAAATAGTCATCCATTATAGAGTATTCAAAATAATTTATATCGATATAGAACAATATCAATTAATTTAAAACAGTCTAAATTTTCCACCTAAAGAATGGGCAGCAGTTGTTTTGGAACTAAAATATCTGCCTAATCCAAGATCTCCCAGTTTAACAATACCAGTTGCAGTTATAAAGACGTTAGCAGGTTTAATATCTAGTTAAGAATTTAAGGTGGTATAATTTACAAAGGTATTAGTTGATAAAGCTTAAATCCAATGAGATTATAATTAATATAATAAAAGTGAGTCTATGTCCGTCAAGATTGTAAAATATAATACATATACTTTTAATTAACATGCTAGTATGGATTCGTAAATTCTGATAAATTAAGCTAGCATAAAACTTTGTGGAGTTACTAACCTCTATGCATAACGCGACGTGAGTGCATATGTTCTAGGGCATTGCATAATTGTACGAAGTACTTCCTACGAGAAGATTGAGAGTCCATATATAAAACTTGCGAAAGTATCATTGCGATAATTGCAACTGCTCCAGCAAAAAGTTTTTCCTTGATTAATTTTTATTTGACTAGTAAAATAATTGGAACTTACCAAACAGTTTTCTCCGGTATAAGCCGTCTTTGCTTCTTAAAATGCTAAAATAAAAACAGAGATAAGACTTATTATCTTGGTGTTTCGAAAGATTTAAGGTATAAAATTAACAGTATATTCTTACTAATAAGGTTAAAAAATTGAATTTAGTATTCACAATCTTGGTATATGCGTATATTACACGACGAAATTTCAACAATTAGAAATGAAAAAAAGGCAGAGGATAGTATAGAATGCATACACATTACCTTCCATAACGATACTATACGGAAGTACTACTTTAATTAATGCCATTGCTGTATATCAAATTTGTGAAAATGAAACTAGAGCAACAGATAGTTCATAGTACTTTACGATCGCAAGCTTTAATGCATGAAATAAGCAACGAGGATTTAGTTACATTTTTTTAAAATTAATATCCAGAAATAAAACGTTCAGGACGGTTACAACAGATTACCAATATCTTAAAATAAGTAAGGTAATCTCGCTCATGCAAGTATTAGAGTAGTACATTCTCCACTTGCTAGATGACATGATCAACGCAGAACTATCAACTTTTTACACATATTGAAATTCCGGGTTTTAGAATTAAGGATGATACACCATTTTTAATGTACACCTGTTAAATTTGTTACTATGAGAAATTATAACAATAACTTAATATTCATACAAATTCTAACTTCAAGCTGATGAGGGCTAGCAATACGTCTATGATATGTGTTTGAAAGGTAAAATTACGAGTAAGCTATATATATATATCCCAGATATACTTATTGGTAGCAAACCTTGATCATTCTTGATAGATCGCCAGCATCAGCTAATTCTAGAACAATGTTTAGCTAAAATTATTGCAAAATGTCCAGTAGATAGAGAAAAATGTCAATTGACAGAGTTATTAAAAATTATGCTATACAAGTAATAGATATTTTCATGATATAATTCTATTTAAATAAAAAGCCATATGATGGTATATTTATCAATCACTCTTTATATTTTTGCCTCAGCAGAGTAGATCTAATTTCAAATAGCTTGTCGCAACTTACTTCATTATTTTCAATAAAAGATGCCACATATTTAATAATATTTGGATGCTCCAATGACTTTGAGTATAGATGTAGCAAAAAAAGTGGATAAATTTTAGAAAGTGCTTCAAATGTATAGGAGATTAGATATCAGCGAACACTTAGCCTTTTAATTAACTAAATTTAAGTTAACTAAACAATCTTATAAAGTGTTATCTTTTTTTCAGGTTAATTACAGAACGATGAATTTATTTTTATTGTCATTAACGGATAACAAGGCTAATTACAATTAAGGTGTCGCATACATACTAAGAAAAGACCATGAAACTTTTGACAATATTACAATAATTAGGGAAATATATAAAAACAACATAAAAGAAATAAATCTTGGATGTCTATGTCGTTCTTCCTAACTAAAATTGTTGTAAGGTACAACTTTGTACTTTTATGATGACTTGCTGCTATAGCAGCATTATAAGCAGTCCTATCTAAGTATTTCATTACAATCAGGGACATTTACATGTACGAAAAGAATATCATGCTATATAATCAATTATTATTAGTTAGGACATATTAAAAAAAGAAGGTAGTATAACATAACGTTGATTAGCATTAACGAATTGACGAATTCTACAATACTATTGTAGGCGTTGTCCTACAATAAGAATAAAATTCGCAGTAAGACTGTATTATCAATCTGTTAATAAAGTCTATACTACAGTCATATCTAAAAGGCCTAGATATTTTTCCGGTTTTAACATAACACGGGTAGCGTGAAAGAGTGTGAATTTTAAGCGCAAATCATGGAAATGTAAGCAGATAATTAATGGTAATAGAGTTAAAATAATATTATTCACAACTTACCTTCAACAAGTCTATTTCTTTGAGACAATCTTGACGCGCTTTAGCGTCCATCATTTCAAATATCTAGCGGTATTATAATAAAATGGATAATTAATTTAACTTGTGTCATGGATCGATACGCTTTTGTATATGAGGATACACAGTACATAATATACTTAATTACACTACTTGATGGGAATTTATATGACGCCCAAAGTAGTTGTCTTGACTTTTTTTACTGTGATCTTACAAGAGTTGATACAATGGCAACATCAAGATTGATTACAGTAATACGGATACATTCGTTAGAAGCCAAAACATGGCACAAGATAAAAGATGTTAACTCTAGTTAGAATGATTCTACTTGATTTCATTTTTAAATGGTACTGTATCAAAAATCATGGTAGAGAATGTGCGATCATTGGTTGGCAGTAGGTAGAAACCATCACAATCAGCTATGGAAAAAATTTCCAAAATAATACAGTAGAATGGATTGATATACAGGATAAATGTCTGGTGTATTCAGAATGATTACTCCGGTGGAACATAGATCGAAGTTTTCATTATTACGAGTAAAGGAATGCTCCGTTTGAACAGAAAGTAGTCACGGAGTCTTTCTCAGGTCTAGTCGAAAACAATTGATTGGATGTGGTAATATAAAATTGTGAGTGATGATCAATGCTAACTGTAGATTATTAAGTCATTGAAAGTGCAAAAGTTGATTTTCAGCAAAACATTGTAATGGAAAGTAAAGTAATTCATTTGAAATTATAAAATGGAATGATCATGAAGGTTAGGTTAAAGAAGATTCAATGATTTAGTTGTCGTGTATTTAAAGAAAGAAAGAAAAAGTAACTAGGAAGTTCGCTGAGTCCATATACAGATATCAAATAAAACTATCTTATGATAAGGCTTTGTCTTGCAGTCCGATTAAAAGACATATGACCGAAGTCAAGGTATCACAGTAAATCAATTAAACTGCTGATGTGGACAACAAATGTAGTTAAGCAATTTCGTAATACTGCAATGCAAAACTATTTCGCCAGTAAGAAAAGAATGTTGTCCAACTACATGGATTGATTTCTTCTCCATCATCAATCACGACGTATAACAAAATCGAGAGGAGTGATCGAGTTGGAGAAGGAAAGGGGAAAAAAGCAACAGAACGTTTATTTTGGGGTTGAACCGGTATTTACTTAGGGTACGCATGTACTGTATTTCAATCAGGTCCTACCCATTCCCTTTCTTTGGTGTAAAAATGGAAGAAAATTAAAAATTGGTTAACCGATTTTAAACAAGGTAGATTGCACTGTATCAAATGCTATCAAGAGCAGTACGAAGGTGGCATTGGTCAAGAATTTGAATGAAAGAACATCCAAAATGAGCACGGCAGACCGTTACTTGTTGACAAATGTGCAAGCAGAGATGATACGCTACAATTCGACGCGCAGAAGGAACGAATGGATTATGATGAATCTTACCTGAACCTTTTTTAAAGCTACTAGTGAATTATCTAGCAAGCATCGTGCTTTATAGACAACACTAAATTGTCCTTGGCCAATCTTTTTTTCAATAACATAATTGCCTAGCCAATTGTAGCCCATATCTGGACGTACACAATTTACAGCATTAGGATCTTGTTCCATCGTCATTGAAGGGGAAATGTGCGCGTATGTACAATTTGAATTCGTCTAAATAAAATGGTTATAATTAGGGTTATAAACAACTTAGATACTCCTATTAGGGCTAAAAGTGATCCAAGGTAGAGGTCATCTCATTTTGTAGAGAGTAATACCTGTGATCGATTGAACTTGTAGTGGATAATATCTTGGCACGTTGAGTTGAATTGAAAGAAAAAAATGGTGTTTTCCTACTTTTACTGTATTCTTTGAACCAACAAGAAAATGGCCAAAGCAATAACAAAATGAGTGGCTAGGAAAGCGATTTTTCAGTGAAATAATGTAAAGAACGAGGCGAGAAATGGATATCAAGGGTCAATAATACCAAAAATACTTGGAGAAATGTTTTCCTGGCAAAGATATATACAGGGTTCAGGGTTATAAAATGAATTTCATGAAAAAATGGAGAAGACTGTGAAAAAAAAGATTTCATTGAAATCGGCCAGTGATTTCAAAAGTTCCGTCTGTCGACTGACGTACCGTATTGCGGTACCTCCCCGTCCCTGTGTATTCATAGGTACCATTGGTAGGTAGGTCACTCGGCTTGCGAGTGAGTTGCCACACACGTACCCTATTGCGGTACCTCCCCGTCCCTGTGTATTCATAGGTACCATTGGTAGGTAGGTCACTCGACTTTCGAGTGAGTTGCCACACACGTACCCTATTGCGGTACCTCCCCGTCCCTGTGTATTCATAGGTACCATTGGTAGGTAGGTCACTCGGCTTGCGAGTGAGTTGCCACACACGTACCCTGTTGCGGTACCTCCCGGTCCCTGTGTATCCATAGGTACCATTGGTAGGTAGGTGTCACTCGGCTTGCGAGTGAGTTGCATTTTGCAACGTTGCTTTCCCTATGGTCACCACTCGTCGGCACGGCTACCCGTACAGTACTGTACACTGTGTACAGTGTCATCCACCACAGTGGTAATACAGTAGTTGAGTGGCGCTGATTTCACCAGTCTATACTGTCTGGTTAGGACAGTGACTTGTAAGAGCAAGTTGCCTTTTGACAAGTCCTTGCCTAATAGCATCGAGGTAAAATGGGTGTCCTCCATTCTTTGAATAGGTCTGCCATCATTAGATTATTGCACTATTGCTCACTGTAGGCATACTAGTGCTAGTGATAGGACGCTTGCTGTACCATTGCTCATTCGCTAGCGATGGTAAAAGAAGAACTCTTCACCTCTACCGCCCTATCAATCTCTGCAGTCTCTGCGCATCTCGGCAATCATGGTAGTCAAGACGGTCCTGAATGTCTGCGACGCGTAACGCCTGTCGCTACTTGTGCGTACAGTAACTAGGTTGAAGGTCCGCTGTCTCTAGGTAACTGTTGGCTGGACAGTGGACAGTGGACAGTACAGTACAGTCTTTACAGTGCAAACTCAACCATTTCCTCGCACAGTACTGTACAGTACAGTACGTATACTGTTACTTCTTATCTCTAGGTAACTGTTGACTGGACAGTGGACAGTGGACAGTACAGTACTGTACAATACTGTACAGTATTTACAGTGCAAACTCAACCATTTCGTCGCACTGTACAGTACTGGACTGTAATTACTTCTTAGCTCATTTCCACCAAGCTTTCCTGGTATTTTTTCATGGTCTACTAGAAAATTTTTTCTGCTATTTTTTCCAGTAGTCCATGGTGTTTCTTAGCTTCATTAGAAAGGAGTCAATAAGCTTTAGCACGGGAAAAAACCTTGAGTTCCAAGTTTTACCCACTACTGTACAGCACTGGTGTAACTAGGTGTGACTAGTGAAATTGGGGGTAATTTTTGTAAAAGCAAATGCATCAAAAATTGATTCTTTCTGTAATCAATTTGAAATTTTAATACTAAACGAAACAGAATGAGTTGATTGACGAGAATTTGTCGTCAAATGTTTCTATAACCCGTTAATAATGGAATTGTTCAATGATTATTACTTTTAGAGTCATACTGTACAGCACTGGTGTAACTAGGTGTGACTAGTGAAATTGGGGGTGATTTATGTAAAAGCAAATGCATCAAAAATTGGTTCTTCCTGTAATCAATTTGAAATTTTACCTTTAATACTAAACGAAACAGAATGAGTTGATTGACGAGAATTTGTCGTCAAATGTTTCTATGACTCGTTAATAATAGAATTGTTCAATGATTATTACTTTTAGAGTCATACTGTACAGCACTGGTGTAACTAGGTGTGACTAGTGAAATTGGGAGTGATTTATGTAAAAGCAAATGCATCAAAAATTGGTTCTTTCCGTAATAAATTTTATAAATTTTAAATTTTAATACCAAACGAAACAGAATGAGTTGATTGACGAGAATTCGTCGTCAAATGTTTCTATAACCCGTTAATAATGGAATTGTTCAATGATTATTGCTTTTAGAGTCATACAGACACAGAAAGAACAAAATGGATATCGATTTCTTAAATATCTGCAACTTCACATCATGATATACGCTTATATGTACCGTATACAAGTAGGTGTACAGTACACCGTAGACGGGTATATATCCCTATATGACAGAAATTTCCGCTGCATAGGGTGATAGAAAAGTAAAATAAAACTTACCATTTGAATACAATTCCAAGGATTGGCCGACATCAACAGTTGGACCATTTCGTTTTACATACAATCCACAGTAGATTTACAAATTGCAAAACTTCATTTTACGAAGTAGGGATCACAGTAATAATGTCATAGCATAAATCGAAAGACTGTGGTCATACCATTTTGTAATACAGTACTACGGCCTAGTAGTTTATGGCAGCACATGGTGCAGCCAGTGCACTACTGTAGCATAAATTGTCTATTAATCAATGGACATGAAACTGATTCAGGTAGTGCTTCTCCAACAAACTGTAGTGACACTGATCACTGTTATTATTAAGTAGAGTGATAAAACAAGAAACTTATCTACTTACTGTATTTCGATGAGCTTTAATTATTTTTTTCATTTAGCAACCTGTCTCAATCAGTCAATCGCAATGTAATACTGCTGAGTTTAGTCCTGATGTACACATTATACGATAGTGCTAGACTGCTACAACTAATGTACTCACAAAGGTCAATTGAACATCTGCAAATTTAGAATATTTTCTGTAGTTCCGTCGTATTTTGAAACATTTGTGCACGCTATCAAAATAGATCATTTCATTCGAGATACACGGTAGATTATTTTTTGTAGTTCTGTTGTATTTTGAAACATTTGCGCATGCTGTCTCAATAGATCATTTCATTTGAGATACACTGTAGATTATTGTCTGTAGTTCTGTTCTATTTTGAAACATTTGTGCATGCTGTCAAAATAGATCATTTCATTTGAGATACACTGTAGATTATTGTCTGTAGTTCTGTTCTATTTTGAAACATTTGTACATGCTTGTCACAAAACAGCTTTGCAACAAGATAACGTAATCTACGATCAATAAGTCAATTCCTTGAACTACGTATCAAGGAACGATATCTGCACTATCACGAGCACTTTTGCTCTACTAGCAGACTACACAAAGACTTAAACGCCTCGTATTTTACGTTAAACACTAAGTTGGAGAAATTCTTCTTTATTTCACGATATACTGCATTTATATACTATTCCTCAATAGTTCATGAGTCATAGTTAATACAATTAACATTAGAATCATTTACTGAATTAGATATTAATTTTAGCTACTGCTCTCTTAATGCAGACAACAGTATTTACGAACATAGACATGTAATAACTAATACAGAATAGTCAGATTACGATATGTCCTATCACGGAACATTTCCATGATAATTTACAGTCTATCATAAGTAAATTACAATCACAATGATTCGAACTGTAAGCAGATGATTTGCATTCCCTATTATAACTATTATAATTTCAGTATGTGTATAAGTGTCACTGTCATAAAAAGTCAGTGCTATATTAAAATACAGTATATCTAAATTAGAAGTTAACTAAATAAGGATAGTCTAACAGAATTATCCTAACATAGTTATTTCTACTGTAATACAGTATTTAACACTGTAACAATGCTGTCAAAATAGATCATTTCATTTGAGATACACTGTAGATTATTTTCTGTAGTTCTGTTCTATTTTGAAACATTTGTGCATGCTGTCTCAATAGATCATTTCATTTGAGATACACTGTAGATTATTGTCTGTAGTTCTGTTCTATTTTGAAACATTTGTGCATGCTGTCAAAATAGATCATTTCATTTGAGATACACTGTAGATTATTGTCTGTAGTTCTGCTCTATTTTGAAACATTTGTACATGCTGTCTCAATAGATCATTTCATTTGAGATACACTGTAGATTATTTTTTGTAGTTCTGTTGTATTTTGAAACATTTGTGCATGCTGTCTCAATAGATCATTTCATTTGAGATACACTGTAGTGTGTGGTATAATTGCGCAAGACACGTCAATGATTGTGGCATAGCAAATTAGCACATACAACTAGCAAGATTCAAATGACTTATGGTAAATATGAAATTCTAACATTGCCTTTCGATACTATGGTATTCCTATTTCTATCGTTGGCGTAATAGCAATGCATACCTATTGAGCCATGATATTGAGGTGCGGATTGATGATGCAACTGATTATTTTGCTGAATTATTGATATATACTCGTACGAATATTCTACAATTGTAATAACTCAATAAGATACATAGACAAGTGAAGTTTAAAATCTGCCGCTTAAATTACAGATGAAACCGGGTTGGCTCAATCCCGATACAGTATATTCTATTCTAGATTTCTAGGTTTGGGAAAGCTGATAATTTGGTTTTGTTTGTGCAATGCAGCGCTAGGGCAGTGCGTAGCATGGGAATATACATTATACAGTATTCTATTCCGAAATAGTAAGTTGAAAACGTGATAAAATACGCCAGCTAAATGAAACTGATCACTATCCCAAAAATGATTTCCATATGCAATATAGTAAACTGTGAGTAGGGATGATCTCATTGTATTCCGATCTTTACAAATTGAGAATATTGTAAATTTACAACTTTTACAAATGAATGCTGTTCAATATACTGTACATCACTGTCTATCAGCTTTAAATTCATGCATATCATATTAAAATACTGTATAATATGATTTCTAGGTTTGGGAAAGCTGATAGTTTGGTTTTGTTTGTGCAATGCAGCGCTAGGGCAGTGCGTAGCATGGGAATATACATTATACAGTATTCTATTCCGAAATAGTAAGTTGAAAACGTGATAAAATGTGCCAGCTAAATGAAACTGATCACTATCCCATCAATGATTTCCATATGCAATATAGTAAACTGTGAGTAGGGATGATCTCGTTGTATTCCGATCTTTACAAATTGAGAATATCTGCGTTTACGTAGAATATTGTAAATTTATACCTTTAAGAAATGAATGTTGTTCAATATACTGTACAGCACTGTATATCAGCTTTGAATTCATGCATATCATATTAAAATACTGTATAATATGATTAGATAGCATGCTATATATGTAGCAGCCAATCGATGTCAGCAAGGTCGATCCAGAAGTGATTGATTGCAGCGCCTCTCTGAATATGGTCTAGGCGATATGATGAGATGATCGACCATCATCCATCCTTTCAAAACAGCTGGCAGGCTGCCATATCATCGAATGATGGACATCTTTCCATTGGCTATCGACTTGTCCAATGTCCATGGACTACTAGAAAAGTTAAAATTACTTTTCTAGTAGTCCATGACTTGTCGTATCCTTTTTCTGCTTGTCCATTGGGAAAATGGACAAGGCTGCCCTAGCAACATGTCCATCGATTAAATCAAGGATTCGTCCTGAATTGTCCATGGACTTCTAATGTACAATATGGCTTTGCTGTACTGTCCAGTGCACAATATAGTACTTTTTGCACACGCCATCACTACCTTGTGTCTTGCCCCAATA
This sequence comes from Trichoplax adhaerens, assembly GCF_000150275.1. NCBI lineage: Eukaryota > Metazoa > Placozoa > Uniplacotomia > Trichoplacea > Trichoplacidae > Trichoplax > Trichoplax adhaerens. Next base: position 3,985,207 of record NW_002060944.1, on the reverse strand, counting down.
CAATACTGTCGACTATCTACGGTATGGTATTGAGTAAGCATCATACTGTACTGTATCGCTCAAGCCAGATTCAACCAATCGCTGCGAATAGCCTCAGGCAGTCGCAGTGCTGTAGGAAGTAAGACTGTTATCCTAGACTGAAAATGGCGGAAAAGAACTATCAACTACTTTCAAGCTTTCGAATCAACAATCAAATTCCAATACATAAGTACAAATCCAAACTAACTGGAGTCATTCTATATATTGCTGAAGTGGATGGTCCACTAGTAAATGGATACTTTTGTTTAGGTAATACTAACACTTATTTGACTTATGTATGCATTGCATGGAGAACATGTTGCACTACTTGCACTCACGACAGAACTGAAACATTGAATAAATCATTCTCCCTGCTGATATTCTTATTGCTAGTTCTATTGGCTTGAGATCAGCGTTACCAATACTTCTGGTAAAATAGCTAGACTATTCGTCTTTATTCGTCTAGCCTTAATGGGGCAAGAGGAAATAACATGGGTCATTTGCTTCATTTTCATTCTCCCTTTAGCACAGTTCAATCGATCGTGAATTCATCATCCAGATTGATTGATTTAATCAAGAGTATGACAAAAATTAGCATTGAACAGTTAATAAGAAGGCATAGATATTCTTTGTATGCAAGTGAGAATTCCTCTGCTGAAGGTGTAATTACTGTTCTATCTGTTTAGGCAGGCTAGCGCTGGTAAAGAAGGATATCAGGACACAATTAGTTTCCACGCTCTGTTGATAGTCTCGTATAGGAGTACTGTACTACTAACACTCTACAGTATCAATAATAGTTGATGGAGAGTAGGAGAACTTTCACTCTCTGTAGGCTACGCAAAAGAACTTATTCTTATACTTATTGAGTAGTAGTTGTAGCTAGTAATTTATTATGAAGTTTAAACCAACATCTATTGAGCTACAGAAAATTTCATAAGATAACTGGTCAATAAACCCAACCATCGATCATTGGCTTTACTGGTCAATCATACAAACTAAATTGAAATTTCCTTTTGGAGAGTTTGCATTGGATTAGTTCATACTGACAGTCAATGAAGCAATGATATATGTACTTTATAACATTTAAAGTGTAGACATTGGGACTGTTATTTGAACATTCCATTGCAAGTTACAATACCGAGTCTCAGGAGAGAAATTTCGAAGGACTGATCAATTACAACATATCCTACAACTTACAAAGTGTAAATGTACTGTGGATAATCTTGTACTGTAAAGATTAAACTTTTTTGCTTCACACTCAATACTCATTGCTATGCCAATTTTAAGTGAACTCAAATTAATGCAGCAACGCTATCTTATTGCAGCAACGGAAGCTCATGATGACGATGGACTACCACATACATTGGAACATCTGGTATTCATGGGTAGCAAAACTTACCCATACAAGGTAAGACTTCAAGCTATCCAAAATTCGGACAGCTTTTACCCTTTACACAGCGATATTTGTTATCATGTATATCAGCAAGATCTTCATATTATTATCAAAGTTTTAGCTTACTAGTAGGTGTTCATACTGTACATTAATATCATTATGAAGACAAGAACTGTATTTGCTTGCCTTAATTTATTATCAATACGTTCTTAACCTACAATTCTTGATACCAGTCAAGGACTTCTCGACAAGTATAGCACTTTTGCCTAGTATTTTGGAGGAAACATTTTTATTTCTACATGCGACAGTATATATAGCTAACTGCTACCGAAGTGATGATGTACATTCTACAATATCGTTGTGTGTTAACAACTAACTACTATCATATTTGACCATGTTGTTTTCAGGGTGTACTAGACTTAATTGCAAATCGATGTTTTGCACAAGGTACTAACGCATGGACGGATACCGATCATACTTGCTATACCGTTACAACTGCAGGCAGTGAAGGATTTTTAAATCTTTTGAACGTCTATCTGGATCATGTATTATATCCCACGTTAACGGTATGTTATTTATAAATATAGAAATGAATTATACATTTTGATTTCTAACAGTGTATGTATACTATGGACCAAATGTCTTCACTCACATTAAAACCTGTACGAACCAATAAAAATAAAAATAAAATTTTATCTTCAAGTAATGTCGATAGCACCATTAACTTATGTAACAACAGTATTAAATGTGTATCATTTAGGAGTCGAGCTATATCACTGAAGTTCATCACATAACTAATGATGGCGATGATGCTGGAGTAGTATATTGCGAGATGCAGGCTCGGGAAAATACTGGCGAGAGTCGTGCTCGTCTTGCTTTTGCAAGAGATATGTATCCTGGCCATTGCGGTTATAAGGTAGGGAAACTGCTATTGCTGCGTTAATTATTTCTTAGTTGCGGTTTCTTTTGTCGATATGTCATAAGCAAATCTATAAAAAATACGGTATTCATTCTATTTTCGAACAAAAGTCGGAAACTGGTGGAATATTAGAGAATTTAAGGTCTTCTACATCGCATCAAAAGGTTCTCCAACTTATCTTTTGTTGATTATCTTAATAACTGAATGTCGAATTTAAATATCCCTTTAATACCTCCATTAAGATTGAAACGTATTGTTCTTTTAATATATTTCGTCTTAGGTTTGCGACTATCATCGCTCCTTCTATCGTCCAGATAATTTAGGCCTTATTATAACCGGACAAATTAAACCTCAAGATGTCTTTCAAAAATTGGAATCATTCGAAAAGCGTATCTTGCAGATGGTATTTTTTTGCTACTTTCTATTATTAATGGATATGATTATGTTGACGTCATGTAAGGTAATTAATTTAGCAAATTGATGACAATCATATCGTTTCATAGGGCAAATTACCTACCTTTGATAGACCGTGGCAATCACCTGTACCTCCTATCTCATCCTCAGTGTATCGTAACATTCAATTTCCAAATGACGACGATAGCGTCGGTTTAGTTATTCATGGATGGCGTGGTTGTTCGGCTAATGTTAGTGAAACGTAGATTAAAAAGCAAAAATGGGTGATTGTTAATCTACGATTCATATCGTAAACTGGATGCTCACTGATTAGCATCCACTATTATTTTTTAGGATTACCATAATATGGTTACCATAGGTATTCTTTTCAAGTATTTGACCGATACTCCAGTTGCTCCTTTGCAGCGTGATATGGTTGAAATTGACGAACCGTATTGCAACGATGTAAGAGCTAAATACGTACACCTTAAAGTAGACTTATAGATTCTAACACTACCTAGCAATGTAAGATCGCTTCGTGACTTTTCCATTTTCTAGATTGGTTTTGGTTTTCACGAAAATTCCGAATCTTGTATCCACCTACACTTCAAAAACGTACCTACTGGTGTCTTAAATGATGTTAAACCAAAGTATTAATCTTCGATTGTTTTCCTTTGAAATACAATTTCTAAATTCGTTTGTCTTTGGATGCTAATTATGCCATTTTTTAAAACAGAATGGATGAGATCATAAATAAAATTGCTACTGGACAAGAACCTATCGATATGACACGCCTCCAGTCTATAATTTCCACTAGTGTTTTAGAATACGAGGATAGCGTACGTATTTATAATGCAAAACATATTTTAGTAAATCGTATTTTTAATATGCCTATCATGGAATGTACTAGGAATTTGTCAATGAGACTAAAAGTTTTATATTTATGTATATTTAAGTTGGAAGATAGCCCACATAACGCCATTGCTGGATACTGCATTGCCGACTTTTTATACTCTAAGTCGATAGACGATGTAGGTATCAACTTTATGAAAACAATTGAGACCTAAATCCTTTGATTACCGTAATTTAACGTAACTAAAATGCAAGATTACGGAAAAAATTTTCATTCGTCTATCCATAAACAAGTACAATTGTGATGTATAGGATAAAAAATTTTAACCCACTGTTAAACTCACCTAATTTATTATATCGCAAATACTCGAAAACATAACTTAGCTACGCAAAAAAGTGGACGAAATTGAATACTTGGACAAACTGAAGAAAGAACCAACCAAGTTTTGGCTTAATTTTATGAATAAATACTTAATATCATCCCCATCAGTGACTGTATGTTTATGTTTTGTTGCGGTCATTGTCAATTACTCTTTTTATATTTGAGTGTGATATAAATTTTCATTATCGACCCTATACTGTATATCTATAGATTGTTGCCCAACCAAGTAAAGATCTTGGCAAGCAGATGACTACTAATGAAAAGCAAAGAGTTGAAAAACAAATAAAAGAATTAGGTAGCGACCGTTTGGAAAAATTAGGAGCACGATTAGATAAGGCGGTTGATGACAATGATGTACGAATCTCGTTTAACACCTTAAAAAGAAAGTTAGTGGCTGCGTTTAGTATTTTAATCTAGCCTAAAATATTTTCGATTTTGTTAACATAGGTCGATCCACCTGATGATCTAATTCGTAGTTTTGATGTCCCAAATATTGAAAGTATTAACTTTCATCCAGTTCTCACTTTCTCTAATTGTGAAAATATGGATAGCGATACTGCGGACATAGCTACGAAATTTAATATTGGCGAAGTGCCTTTGCCAATGCAATTAGATTGTATTCGTACGCGTTTTTTCACCGTAAGTGTGAATGACTATTGCCTTTCGTTTAAATTTTTTACGATCTACTACTAGCATATTTAGCTGCAATTTCTAATTTTCGAAATATCATAAACGCATATCTTTATGCGTAGGTTTCACTTCTTGGAAATACATCCATTATAGGAACGGAACTAAAACCATATCTATCGTTGCTGCTGGAAGTCATATTTGAGTCTCCTGTATTGAGAGGCGAAGGTATATAAAATTAATAGAATATTGGAAATATGAGTAGAGTATAGCAATGTAAAATATCAGCAACTTTAATCGTTAAAAATTTGTAGAGGTTATACCTTATGAAGAAGTTATTAAACAACTACACAATGACATCATATCTATGGATCAAACTTTGGGGTTCAATGGAAGTAGACTAGGTTGCGGCTCCTTTGCTCAGGCAGCTGTTATCACGTTAAAAGTATGACTTTCCAGTCTTGAGCTGTAGGCTTGTTGTTTTAGCAATATTAATGTGAGATTTTTTGCCTGCGTGTGTTATTAATTGCCAGGCCGATGCTGCTAAGTATGACCGTTGCGTAAAGTGGATGCATGAACTGGTATACAGATCACAAATCACTGCAGAGCGATTGAAAAGTGTTGGCACCAAAATTAAAAAAGACATCGCAAGGTTTCATTGGATAACTTACTTCTCATTGATTGTTTTTCATCACTGTACTTTTACAATACTAAGTAATAATTGATTTTTTATCATATTACTTACATCAAAAGGATGAAACGGAGTGGTGGCAAAGTAGCGCAAGCATTAATGAAAGACGTAATATTCAACAAAGGTTAATTACTCAATAAGTGATTCGTTCTTTCTGTACTTGTTATATCTTATACGGATGCTGTGATTTATCAAGTTGAATCTAATTTATTATTTTTATTAGAATGCAATCAGTATCAGTACAATATGATTAGACAAAGTAAATTCTTAAAGGAAGTTCTAACCGATATCAATACTGCTCCTGCTATAGTAAGAATGCATAGGCTAGATTATATAGTAGCCTTTTTAATAAGTTTAGCCAGGTGATAACTAAATTATCAATACTTTTAAAAGGTCATCGAAAAATTAGAAAAGCTTCGAAGAATCCTTTTTGACCCATCGAATGTTTTTATTCATATAACTTGTGATTTGCATCGACTGCCTAAGATCTCTGTGGCTTCTTTATTTTCTAACTTTGTTCCATCTTCATTCAGCATTCCATCTGAGAAAAGGTAAAGGCTATCTTCATTGAATGACCACCTATTTCGTTTATCTGAATCTAAACGATTTCTTAACCCAACATAATTTTAGATTGATAGTCCCTGAATATAGTAGTAAATATCGCACATTTTCGCCAACACTGTCTAATATTATCGTTGGTGTATCATCGGTTGAATCTTCGTTTCTCATACAAAATTCTCCGTGCGTTAACGATTATAATCATCCTGATTGCGCTCCATTGATGGTATTTATCGAGTATCTAATTGCTCTGGAGGTAATGATCTCATTTGATATTTGTAAAAATTTTTAGCGACAATGACAGGCCTTGTAGCATAATTGAGACTTCATTTTTTGCAGGGTCCCATGTGGCGACAGATCAGAGGTTTAGGATTATCATATCACTACAGGTGCAACGTTCAATACTTAATTTCAGTTTTGTACGCAGTTACATTTTATCACACACTAAAAATGTAAAGTAATTAACACTCAAGCATACTTTATTTGATTCTTAAACAGCATGCATTATTCTGTGGAACACGGGCTTTTATATCTTAAGCTGTTTAAATCGACGCAGCTCGTGAATGCATATAGAGAAGCTAAAACTATCGTGGTAGGTATCTTGCACAGAAATTACTGTCAAAACTATAGTAAGATATGACTGACGTTACAAATATTTTTAGCCTAGCTTGAATTCTCTTTGAACTCGTTATAAGTATCTAGTATTTAAACTAAGCAGATTTATCAAACTTTTAGCAATCAAGCTCGAAAATAGAGGTCTAATTACATTACAAGGGTTGCTATATTTTCTAAACGGATTTGTATTACAGGAAAGTTACGTGGATGGAAGAAGTGAATTTGATGAAGTTCAAATTGAATCTGCAAAGAGTAGCGTGATATTCGAAATAATCGAACGTGAAGAGACCGCTTCATCTGCTGCTGAGGAGGTTGCTTGGCTATAATATGCATCTTAACTTATTATGTCTTAATAGTTGCCTTTATAATATATTCAATATTTTACTAGATCTCTGTAATCTGTGGTAGACTGATCGATTGGATATTTATTTTACGTCATTATTCGACTGTCAACGTTCTAGCTGCGTAGTTTGCTGTAATCCTGGTAAAGTCGAGGAAATCCAGAAAGGATTATTAACGTAAGTGTTTGATATTCCTTTTGTTGATTAGATCACATTCATAAGGTCGATCTTTGTGGATATATAAGTGATTCTCAATTTACGCTATTTCTTAACAAAATGTAATAGGAGGTCTTACAAAATTTTTATTATTTTTGATTTAACATTAGAAGTACGAGTAATTTATATTAGCCTAATATTCCCTTCATCTAAAATGATAGGTATGGCAGAAAATTAAAAGGAATAACGTTGAATTTATAGAATATCCTATTTCGGCGCGAAGAATACAGATTAATATGAAGAAGATATACTGTTTTTCAATTATAGACCATTTATGGTTATATCTTGTTTTACTATAGCTTTTGTTATTATGTTTTGTCCCAACAAACTTGTCTACCGTCTGATAAGGGAAATTTAGATAAATATTACGTGTACGGTAATCTTTTAAATCTGGAATTGATAAATATGATGTTGCTAGATCTAAGTGAGAAATTAAATGTCGAAATCATTTATATACTTAGGATTAACTCATAAAGTTAATAAATCACTAGTATAAAAGTTTTACATCATACTGACTCCATGATATCAAATTTGAATTTGTTTTAAATAAGATTATAAAATGTGTTACTTATAGCGAGTTTAGGTACTATTGGTAGTCGTATTGCCAATATTGCATGATTGCAAAACAAATTATGTGTAATAAGGCATAATTTCAAGTAGAAGCATAAACTAGCTAACATCATAACCCAAGTTACAGTTATAGTAGTGTTTCTTTAATATTAGATTAAAATTTTAGACTGAATTACAAAATAAATTATATTAGACCGATATGAGTACAGTATACGAACGATGACACAGATACCAAAATCATACAGTGCTGCTATTGTTCTATTACTCCATACATAAAATGCTTGTGTACTATACATTACGGCATGTACACTGACAAATCTAGAATCAATAGTATGATATAGAGCCTATTTTTTTCTCTCTCTCTCTTTTTTCAAGTGCTAGCAAGTAGAGTAAACTATAAATGAACTCTGAATGACATAATGGCCATGACTAATAATATGTTTAAAACCGGATTGAAAAGCTGATAAAATTATATTGTTATAAAGCAAGTCATTTTACAAAGCTGTTGAATAATTGATTAGTTGTTTACTGTAATAGTTAGTGTTATTGACTCTTCAACTGATCTAGTTTAAATTGATTTCGTCGATTAGTAATTCGTATCATATTAGATCAAATCTGATGTAATAATGCTCTCAATTAGAAAAGCGATCATAAGCAGACCAATTTTCTAAAGTTACATTGATGAAAAAAATTTTATTACAGTTTTATATTTCATGTTATGCCATTTTCAGCTAATAATCTTTACCTAAAATTGACTAATGAGAATGGTTAAACAATCGAAAAGTCATCAATGCCCATAGCAACGTCTCGTTACTTTATATTATCCTTATTGAGAAATACTATTTTACATGACAATAGTTTAGCTATCAGAATAAATTAACTTAGAGTTAAAAAATAGGTCTGAGAAAGATCTTTTCCTTTCCATACTTGTAATGAGTGTTATAGTCCACTGCAAGCTATTTTAACCTAATATTTCAACAACTTAACTTTGTTACTATAGCACAATTTTTACATAATCTCGTTAATGCAATTAATTAGTTGAAAGCTACGTAAATCATACATTAGATATTACTATCTATGTTTATATTTGTAGCAATAAATAGAGTTAACATTCAATCTTGGCTGAGATTTTATTTTATTCGCTCATATTGGATGTAAAGCGTTTGTGGACATACATCAAGTTCCATGCCTCGATCTGTATTCGAAATGAACCCTCATATTATAGGAGGAGAATTAGCTAGTTCAAGAGAGAATGAAGCACTAACATATACTACGTCGCCACGATTTCGTTACGAAAGAAAACTTCCCACTAAATTAATAAGATTAAATAAAATATTGGCTGAGAGAAGGTAATAATAGACCTTACCTGCTAATTTGTCTTACACTGTTCTATACTGATACTTTGGTAATAAAATCAATAATAATTTACATTCATTTTTCTCTATAATTTAAAGCGTTAAAGAAGGATACTTTAATTTTTTCAGCTGTGATTAAAACAAAATTAATGGTTATATCATCGTTATGTAATAGTTCCTTTAAAATTGCAAGGATATAAGTAAAAGGGCACTTTAATGTATGACTAGTTGCTTATATAATTAATTCTTTAATTGACTTACGTCCATAAGTTTTCTTGAACGATAAATGTACATTTAGAGGTGCAATAACGCTAATTTAAAATGTGTTAATATGAAGTACAAGATATGCCTATTTTCTCAAATATTTACTATAATATTTCTTAAGAAATTAGTGAATAATCAATCACCATTGATATCTCGAGGATATATCTCATATCTTTCTCCTATTTTGGCATATATAAGCCTATTTTCTTATCGTTCGTAAAGTTATGAGTTTCTTAACTGTATTACTTCATTAACTTGGTACAACTACCTTACAACACATAAGTCATTATATAATGAAAGTTTGCAGTATGCACGTAGTAGCTTTATTAATTGAAAATCTTACATTCGCAGAATAATTTATAGGTCGTAATATCCTTAAAATAATTTTGACACAGATTAGAATTTCATAGGTGTACGGATAATAACTGTATACTGTATATTCTATATTATAAAAAACAAAATAATGTTGTGTATGATGATATGATAAATTGATCCTACCGTACATAATCTGTGTTATAGGAAAGCAAATAACGAAAAGGTAGCCTCAGCGGTAGTTAAAAGAAGCTGTCAAACGCAAAGAAATCAGCCGATAAGTCAGTTCTTGATATAACTTACGATATTTATTTCATCTTATATGAAAATCTGTTAAGCTCTTTTTATCGTGTAATAGGTATAGCAGCTTGTATCGAATCGAGACCACCTCTCCCATTTGATCTATCGGGGCCAACACCATTAACTTATCATCCACCAAATAAGCATCCCCATGACCGAAATGCACCTTCTTTTTCTATGGGTAAAATAACCAAAGCTAGCAGAGGTGTTGTTAGCCCAGACAGCGGAGAAAAATATTCAATTGGGAAAGAATGGAGTAGCCATGCAGATGTCTGGACGATAAAAACGGACTTTAGTTCTGCGGTAAGAGCTCTTAATTACTGATTCACTATAAAATTTTATCGAATTACGATGTTCATTTTGCAAGAGAACATAACAGCTCCGTAGTTGTTCTGTATTCTAATTCGATAATTTAGTTAAATTTGGCCCGATAAACTTAATAGTCAAGAAAGACCGTTGCTTATCATTTGATTTGATGCATTGCCTTAGATTAAGAATTTCAATTACTGTAATAAATATTACTTTTTAGAGTAAGAATTTAAGTATGCCCTTGCATATTGTATGCGAAATTTTAGTAATTACCGTAATAGGCAGAAAGATCCTTTAATAACCAATCTTAACATCGAGAATATCGAGCTAATTTCACTTAATTTATAAACCTTGTAAATGTTTAAAATGTGACAGCTGTATAATTATCAAACACTTGATTAAGATTACTTCACATGTGCTATATTTAGTCATGGCCATCTTCCGCTTGCATTGCGTTGCCATCAACCATAGGAGGTTCGCAGCCAATCTATCAATCTTCACCAGCAGTTACGATGAGCCCCAGAAGAATTTTTTCTACAATGAAACGTAAGACTTGGTTTAATATCTCTAGATTTTCGCTTTGTTCAGAGAAAAGGCTTTTGGCTGTTATCCTTAATCATTGTCTAATGATCATTATTCGATATTACATCCTTTCTCATCTTACAGCATCTGCTGCAGATGAACCTTCGCCTAATAAATATCATACAGGGCTTCGCTTAAATTCTCAGTTACAGCGAGCTCCTGCCTATGCCTTCGGTACTGAAAAAGGGAAAAATGTATGGCTACGCAGAGGTATTATTCGTCACTATTGAATGAATATACATGTATATTGAATAGCTGATCGTTTTATCATCACATGATTTCTTGAAACATGAAACGCAAATTTTTAAATTTTAACGGCGAATATTTTGAAATATTTGAATACATCGGGTATATAGATAAAACACCTGGACCTGGAACATATATGCCACAAATTGATTTATGCAAACCGTCCTCTCCGGCCTATTCTATTCGTGGGGTGCGAGGAGCAGTGTTTTAGATAAGCAAGAACAACAAATTTGTCGACAATTTTACGGTACAATTGATTGCATATCTTAGCCATCTAATTCAATGTTGCTGCACGATAGATCGTGCGAGCATCCTATATCATCGATATTAAGGTAGATTATAATATGGTCTCCTAAATATCTGGTATATGTATTATATGTTCTATTCTATTTATTTCTACGACGCTTTTGCAAGTACATTGCTCCGTTATCTTGTCTTTTCTGTTTGTTATAAAACATTTATTTAAATAGTCAAATCTATAAGTATGTTATGCTATATCTAATATAGGAATTTACCAATTTACGTATACACATTAAGAATATAATGTTTGTATAATAAGACACTGTTTATCAGCCTTGCTAAACTTGATTTTACGAGTATTTGCTGTTCATTTGTTTTATAGTTGGCATGAGATTTAAGGTACTTGTGCGTAATATACAATTATCATCTATTTTTGGTAAATACTTTGAAAGACAAATGCCATTAAATAATTGATCATTTTTAGTAGTTAGTAGAATATTGTAGGAAGTCACTAGTACAAATAATTGTAGAATATAGTTTTATTGATGTAATAGGTAGTTGCTAGTTTGATTACAGCGCTTTTAGCTTTCTTGCTATCAATTTTATGGTGCCTGCTTACTCTCATTATAACTGAGAAATAACTCGAATTTTTATTGCCAATAACGGTTGTAGTGTATTCGGTATTCAGTCTGATAGTGTAACTATTGCAATTATCGAGGAAGAATTAAGCAATAACATGCTAGTGGATATTGATATGCCTCAATTTGCTTTGATATTTCTTAAAGTCGTGTTAAAATGCGAGTTAAAAATGCTCGTATACGAATCGTATAGTAGGGAAATGGAGGAATAAAATACTTTGGTTTTAACCAGCCGTCATTGAGAATAAAATTTTAAAAGTGTAACTATAAATGAATTGTATACTGTACTACTTAAGCCATTAGGTGTTAATAAAAGTCATTGCTTTTGCAAGAATACTACTTGCATTATATTATGTTTAGCTTTGCTAAGTTAGTTTACTACAGTAGCGCACTCGAACAGTCTATGCTGCATGTATGTGTGCAAAATATCGGTTCTGGCACATTTCAACGCAGTACAATCAAGTAGTAAAAATAGTAGCCACAGAAGTGTTACGATTATAATTATCGTTGGACTTCTTGCATTAGCTTACTTGGTAGTAGTCAATATCAGTTGGTTATTCATCGCTTTGATTATCGATACCATTCGAGAGTATCTCTTGTACTGAAGGTATTTTCTATCTAAGTTCTTTTCTATATTGTAACTTCATTCAGATGATCAACTTTTTGTATGATGGTTCGCCTTCCTGCGGTAGCTTACAGTACTTGTTTTGGTAGTTAATACCAATTGATTATTTATATGCGTCATTCCGATGATAGACAATATTCATTTTCTGTCTGATTCCTATTCTATACTTTAACTTCATTCAAGTGATCAACTGTTTGCATGAATGATAATTAGCCTTCCTGCGGCAATTTACTTATTTGTAGTCAACACTAGCTAGTTTTGTACTATAACTTCATGCAAATGATCAGCTACAAGCTCGTATTTGCAGTCTATTGTACTGCAATTAGCAGTGAGCCTTCCAATGGTAGCTTGCTTAATGTCTGCGAAGCTAGCCTTCCTGCAGTAGTTTACTTATTATAATCTAGTTTCTATCCTATACTTCAACGTTAATCAAATGATCGACTGTTTGCATTGTGCATGGCTAGCCTTCCTGCAGTAGTTTACTTATTTTAATCTAATTTCTATCCTATACTTCAACGTTAATCAAATGATCGACTGTTTGCATTGTGCGTGGCTAGCCTTCGTGCAGTAGTTTACTTATTTTAATCTAATTTCTATCCTATACACTGTACTTCAACGTTAATCAAATGATCGACTGTTTGCATTGTGCATGGCTAGCCTTCCTGCGGTAGTTTACTTATTTTAATCTAATTTCTATCCTATACTTCAACGTTAATCAAATGATCGACTGTTTGCATTGTGCATGGATAGCCTTCTCGTTTTGATCAAACTTCTATCCTATACTTTAACGTTAATCAAACGATCCGTTGTTTGCATTGTGCGTGGATAGCATCCCTGCAGTAGTTTACTTATTTTAATCTAATTTCTACCCTATACTTCAACGTTAATCAAATGATCCACTGTTTGCATTGTGCATGGCTAGCCTTCCTGCGGTAGTTTACTTATTTTAATCTAATTTCTATCCTATACACTGTACTTCAACGTTAATCAAATGATCGACTGTTTACATTGTGTGTAGACAGCCTTCGTGCAGCAGCTTACTTATTTTAATCTAATTTCTATCCTATACTTCAACGTTAATCAAATGATCCACTGTTTGCATAGTGCGTGGATAGCCTTCTCGTTTTGATCTAATTTCTATTTTAAGGGTGTGCTCTTCCGCTTCAGTCATCAACTGCTTGCCTTCTGCGTCAATCGCCTTCCTACCGTAGCTTACTCGTTATTACTCAAGATCAGTTGGTTATTCATAGTTCCAATGGCATACAGTGTCTATTTTAGATCTAATTCCTATTCTACACTATAAAACTTGATGCAAATGATGGAATAGTTCTCCATTCGAGCTGCAACTTGACCATGAGTGCTGTGCTTGGAATCCAGCGCAATCTACAGGTACTGAAGCACATGAACAATGAATCGCTAGACGGTACTAACACACCCTCTATTCTAGTACGCACACTCGTACAGTACGCTGTCGTCCAGTTGGCCGCACGACAGCACAGTCAGTCACTTTTGATGACCGTACTGTAGGTGTCAATCGCAAGCGTGTGACACCGCCGTGGGTACCAGTACTGAAGCACGGCAAAGTGGGCAGTCACGAACCACTAGGAAGACAACGGTCCGTCGTATCAGTAGAGAACTGAAACCAATGGCAACTCAATGCGGCCGGCATTCACACCAGTCACACGTACCACCAGCGATCGTGCGTAAAATGACACACTTTACTCATGATACCTCACTCTACCTGCTCTCACTCTCCAGAGAGTCAAGAGGTTCTTCTTCGTCAGTGAATTGCTGTGAACGGCTTTGGTCTAGAAATTTCCACCATTTTTTTTCACTGACCGATATTGCTCTATTGCCAGTTGTGATAGCTATTCTTTTGGTAAGTTGGATAGGCAGTAGGATGATATTCTTAGGTTGGAATGGCAAGGGATTTTTGCTCGTGCATAGTGTAGCAAAGACGGTGATGCATTCGATTGTTAAAGTGAAAGCTATTGGCTATCCAAGAAAAAGTCTTCCAATTTGTCTGTTATTACTCTGATGATTGGATAGTCATTCCATCCGAAATGGGTTCTTTTTCTTTAATGCATCCATATTTAAAACTATGCTATAAGCTTAGAATTGAAACTGCTCCTTTTTCAATGATTTCATGACAGTAATGATGATGAATAACGCTCATCTTGTATCTCTTCATATCAATAGTACAGTCAAAGACGTTAAGAATGGCAATGGATAACAATGAGTCCAATCCCAGTAAAGCCCACGATAGTCATACGAGTAAATCGACTGGCAAATCCAGACAGAGAAAAGATGCCAAAAATCAATCATCTAAAAAGGTTGAAATTAAAAATGGCTTAGATCAATCGACAGAGCAAAATGCCAATCAATCCTCTTTACTGCAAAAGGTAATTAACTCATTTAACCCTTTGTCACCATGGATCGTTTGTTTGCTACGAGTCAGCCTATGACCGCTATCCATAGACGATTAGCCTCGTCTGGATCATTGGATCGTCAATGATAGCCTTGAGTCGTTGGGCCACTTATGTATTCTTTTATAGTGCTAGTCCAATGGCTGCCATATAAAAATAACTATACTCATTTTGAATAATGAAGTTGCCCTTGTAGAATATGAGCTAAACGATCAAGTCAAACAACGCTACCAAGTCCATAAATCGTGTCAATATTTCCAACACCATGAGTGTTGGATGATTTTTGTACCGACTGTCTTCTCACCCTTTCGTATTTAGTCCATTATGTATATCGAGCGATATCCAATTTCAGATTTTCACTTCATTTTATTGTTGGATATTACAATCTTAAATCGACTTGATACGTTAACAATGGATTTGCTTTTATTTTTATAACTTTCTCATCATTGACTGGCATCTTACGTATAGCGTAAAACTGTTTGTTCATTCATTTTTAACAGTAGTGCTGCACTTGAAAAACGAAATCCATCAGATACTTTATCAAGCTAATTCACTATTTAACAATGCCTCTTGTTACAATTAAAGCCCTTGTCTTCAAGGGCTCTATCTGGTACTCTTTCATGAATACTACAGGTTTAAAAATTTCCAATCAACTACTTTAACTGGATAGTGCTTCGTAAATCGTTGACAATAAGTGCATGACTTTAAATACAAAATTTATCGTATCGCAATCATACTGTTCAAAATATCGATATACGACCGTGGTCATTGCTTCACCTAAATAATTCTTACTAATACATTACTTTTGCTTATTACAATTAATTTATTTTCCGCATAAAGTAGATCAAAATGGATAAATGAACTGCTTACATATTAGACATCCTAATGTAATGTTCTATCAACTATATGTAGAGACTAATCAAAATAAATTGATATCCATCAAATGATACGTACGTTGATAAATTATACCCTACCAAGTCCAGACAGTCTTATTAAATTTATAATCAAAGGATTGATATTTCTCACAATAAAGTAAAATTACTTTGAAAAGTTAAATCACTCTCATATTGATCGTTTCATTGATAAGCATACTTCATTTTAGCTCTTGATTCATTTTACTAGTACAATAAGATGACTGAGAATAAATACATATTGATTTAACTATTTAATCGATGTCTAATTAATCAATGGAATGAATACAGCATAATATTGTCATCTTTTTACATTAAAGTAATGCATTTCTCTCCTTTTTGTATAAGTATAGTTCAAATGTCTTTATTTTACCTTATTGATAATAAGTTCTTGATTTTACGGATATTATGCTGAGTCTTCCTAAACACCTGCTGTGGTTATCGAACTTTGCGGAAGCTTTTCTGCTAGCACTACAGTATAAGTACATGAATTTATGCTTACAGTGGACTAAAATATCATCAACAATAATATTGAATACTATTACAAATAATTAATCCGACAAAAAATTGCTAATTTAATTTGTAAGACTGGGCCCAAAAAATGTAACAATACTCGAATGCTGTAGTTGTATAGTGTCAATTTTTAAATATTTTACGTCGATACACAAGTACGATCATAATTGAATTAGAGCTTTAAAGGCCAATTTTCAACTAAAACTAATTTACTAAAACACACATGCCATCATCAACAGCTCTAAAGTGTTAAATGTATTCATTTTTTCTTAGTGTACTGTAATGCTACGTAAATTACTGCCTCAACTTACTGATATCCGATTTGTTTTGATTAGTTCTAATTATTGTCAAAATTTGTTAATATGTTGACAAAAACAATGTGTATTGACCAATCATATAATTGCTACGAAATGCAATAACATTCAATTATAATTCTTTACCTGTTATGTCTTTAATTACACGTGTTAAAATTGTTCTTTATTTCAATATGCCAAATACGAGTAATAACAGTTTTGTTTAGTAGTTCAATGATTAATCCCGATTATTTCCATATAGGAAACTACGACGACATCAGCATCGTTGCATGACAGAAGCGCTAATGATACTGAGAAATATCCATCATTAGCCACTGTCGACAATACCGTTACTGAAAGCCAGGATTTCTTATTACCTTATTTTAGTTATAAGGTCAAGTTAGAATTAGACGTAATGTTGATTGGATTAACTTTCCTCTGTGCACTTACTCGATTTTATAATCTCTGCCATCCGAGCAATGTTATGTAAGTATCATGATAAGATTAGTAAATTTTTGATTGTCTTGACTATTTAAACGTGTAGTAATGTACGGTAACTGTTGAGGTATCTCTGAATATGATAAGGGAAATTTTGGGCTTTAATACGTATACCACAATGGTAGTAACTACAATAATATCTTTATTCCACCACTATACTCTTTCAATATCACTACTACTGTTGCACGGTGTAGAGCAACAGTAAATTACAAATTGTCAACGTAACCAGAATAAAATTCGTTAGGACAGTTTTAATTGATTGATTTTATAGTAGCGTATAACGCACGATGTCGCGAAAGACGGTAGATTGTATATATCGACCAAAGCAAGTCGAAAATAAGTGTATGAGTTGAATACTATACATGTATACTTTAGAATGATTAATTGCTTACTTTACCTTACCTTCATTATACTAATATTTATGGTGAGAGCTTGGTTTCCTACGAGACGTCCTTCTCAATTTAATTATGCAGTTTTATTTATAGATTAGTATCATAAACTTCTTGAATATTGTATCTACAATGATCTCTATAATACTTTGTACTGTTCACTAAAATTACAATAATGCAATTTTAGTACAATAAAAGTTATGCTAGTATTTAGTAAACTAGTCTTATAATTTTCAAATTGAATCTTATATATTTTTAAACTTTTTCTTTGTTAAATTAGTAATGCGATACTAAGTGATCACATTCGATTTACATATTAAAATAGATTTGACGAAATTTTAGCTGGAAAAGCTTTATTCATGTATGGAAGAGGTATATTTTTTATCGATGCTTTCCCTCCACTAGCTAAGCTTTTATATACCTTTGTGGGTGAGTGGAAATAATTTTGATGGGTAACATAAATATAAGCGGTAATTGCAATAACATTGAGTGCTGTCGATAGTTATTAGAAGAGAAACAGTTATACGGTAATTTTATAACGGTAATTGCTTATTTACTTATTTATTATGCAATAGGCAATTTCGCAGGGTATAATGGAAATTTTACTTTCGAACCAGTTGGTACAGGTAAGTCTAAATTAAATATGGTACGCTATACACATTGTACTAGTGTACCATCAACATGGATGAAGTGTGATTGATTACATATATCGTCGTGATTGCTTAGAAAATAACTGTTGATTTTATTATCATTCTTATATTTATCATAATTATTCGCCCATCGGTGACTACATACATAGACAGTAGTATTAGTTATAGGAATCACGATCACTAACTTTTTTATACGTGCATGTGGTATGGTATTAGCTAATTATCAAATTTTTATGTTCACATCATTAGCAATGCCCAATGATGTTCCTATTCAGGCTCTCCGTTCATGCTGTGCGTTTTTTGCCACTATGCATATTCCTCTAATTTATTCGGTAAGAGTGTACCATCTAAATAGTGATTGATCAAAAGTTAAGGCTGTATTGTCAACAGCTGACCTTGATCGACGTATTATTTACGCCGTAGATTATGCAACAACTTGGACATAGTCGCTCAACTGCCTCTGTTGCCTGCATCTTGGTTATATTTGGTTCGTAGATTGTTAATTAGACTATAACGAAATAGCTGATGTCATGGAGAAACTAAAATTTCTGCAAAATATTCTTCTGTGTGCATAGATAATGCCTTATTAACTCAATCCCGTTTTATGTTACTGGAACCGATATTACTTTTCTTCATCTTGGCTTCATTATATTGCTATCTTTTACTTCGAGCGGAATCGCATTCTAGGTACCATTATATTTTGATTTACTTACTGAAATATTCTTCTGGTGATTGTCCTACTAATTGCACATTATATTACCCCTAGCTCGTATTTTTGTTACTGCTCAATTACTCAAGCAATCCTTTGTCTCATTAATTGCTTTTTACTGTTAATACCTTAAAATTTTATAGGCTTTTCTCTGCAAAGTGGTTTCGGTATCTTTTTCTTACTGGTTTGTGCCTATGTGGAGCATTTAGGTTCGTAACTGTTAGTGTACTAAAATTATGATTAATATATTAGGATTCATAGTAAGTTCATATTTGCTTTCATTAAATATATCATAGTGCACACATATCAAGTTTATTAAAAAGACATTTATCTGGCTATTTTTAGCACTAAATATAGTGGACTGTATACTGTAGCATACATTATACTGTTAGCGGCTTACGATTTATGGCTGCTGATTGCTGATCGTAACATCAAAACCGTAAGAAATTATTATTAGTTTTGCAGAAATTTGATTATAACTTATTCGCGTTTTTGTCATAAATCAATAACTAATTTTCCTTGTATTTTATTATATAAAGAGAAAGCTATGGAGTTACTGTGGTTTCTGCTTTGCAGCTTTCATAGTTGTTCCTGCGATACTTTATGCTTTTCAGTTTTATATTCATTTTAAAATGGCACCTCGCAGTGGTCCACAGGATCAGTTAATGTCAAGCAAATTTCAGGCCAGCCTTAAAGTATGAAAAATCATGCTATTACGATTAGTTGAAGGATACATATCATTGTACTGCAGACACGTTGCTTCAGCGATTTTTTATAGAGTTTGTACTAAAATATGTAACATTTTTAATTATTGATAACTATAATAAGGGAGGATTAGCTTCTGTCGTTATCAATCAACCAAAGGGTACGATATATTGTATTTTTGATTTGTTCATGTATGTTTCATGCTTATTTTAATACAATAGCGTATTTATTCTCTTCGGATGGACTTACATATACCGCATTTGTTATGATTACTTGTATGAATGATAAGAATATTCTAAATTTTATTAACTTAGAAATTGTGTACGGTTCCAAGCTGACACTTCGCCAAATATATACCAACCATCCATGTTGGTTACATTCCCATGAGCATATATATCCTATCAAATATCCTGATGGCAGAGGTAGTAGTGGTCAACAGCAAGTCACTTGTTACACTTACAAGGATCCGAATAATTGGTGGATTATTAAGGATCCTAAAAGGTAAGTAAGCATCTCTTACTATTTTCAAAGTAAATAAATATTAATGTATTAATATTGCTATTTAGTACTAATCAAACAGTCGAAACGCCGCATAGAGCTGTCAAGGATGGAGACATTATCCAGTTAGTTCATGTAAAAACGAATCGGACCCTGAATAGGTAAAGGTTATTTTTAGCCGCGAACACTTTAAATATCAAATTTTTTTTTTAAGTCTATTCTATAACGCTATTTTCGTAGTCATAATGTTGCCAGCCCGGTGACTCCAACTCATCAAGAAGTCGCTTGTTTCGTCCACTATAATAAAACTAACTTAGTGAAACAAGATTTATGGCAGTTGGTATGTAACCATTCCGATAGAGATTTATATAGTGTTTTTCGAAAAGATCACATTGTGTAAATAAACTTTAGCTTAATTAATGCAGTAATAATACTTACAATAATTATCAGAAAATTGAAAATCCAAACGCAAATGGAACATGGACTCAATTGAACTCTAGAATCCGCTTTATTCACTTGGCAACGAAACAAGCTTTAACAGTACGCATAACATTCGATTTATTACTTTTAATTTATAACAAATTAACATAGCGTATTGTATCGTCTGGCAATAGACGAGCGGAAAGCAACTACCGAATTGGGGATTCTATCAATTAGAGGTACCATATACTAATGACAAAATGATTTAAATGGTAGATTGATAAACACTATGTGATGTGAAATATCTTGCTAATATTAATTCACTCTTGGGGATAGGTGGTTACAGATAGAAATTTGAAGTTAGATAGCTCTTTATGGAATGTAGAAGAACATAAAATTGATGGAGGCAAGTTTATAATCAGATTTGTTTGGCTATTAATATGAAATGATTGAGCAGCTTATAAAGTAGTCTTCGTATTGATAATTTGTGTTTACCTTATCCGATATGTCTTTGATTATATTGATTCCAGTTCCTGTGCAGAAACAATATAATAAAGAAGACGAATCTATTTCAATGCCTTTTTTGGATAAATTTTTGGAGATGCAGGTTACCATTCATATTGTAATTACATAAATTGCACCATCAGGGTGGATGTAGGTGCTACTCGCACAATAGGGATATGATACTAAGTTCTTTTTTAATAACTGCGGTTAATACAGCGAATAATATATATTCTGAACTTTAAAACTGTCGATCATGAATTCGCTTCCGACGCGGCAAGTTGGCCCTTATTGAAGAGCACATTTATATTCTGGTTTAATACAAAAGACCATGTTAGTGCATGAGTATATTAGCCATGTATTTTATATCAAGTAGATAGCTTTTCTAATTGCTTTATTAATTATTATTTAATTTCACTTTAGCGGCAAATACATCTTTTGGGTAATCCAATAGTTTGGTGGACATGTACGTTTAGTCTGTGTGTTTATATTGCTTTGGTAGTATTTTATATGGCCTTGGAGCGTCGGCAAATTTACGTCATAAATAGAGGTTGGAGTCCAGGAGTACTTTCAATTTATTTGTTATCTATTGAATTGGTGTATGAGTTTAATAGAATTGCTATGATCCGTTGAAAAATTTTACTTTAATTCTGTTTAGATGTCTGGCATCACTTTTGCTACTCGGGAACACTATTGATGCTTGGCTGGGCTATCCATTTCGTACCCTATTTCTTTATTTGGAAGAATGTTTTTATTCATTTCTATCTCCCTTCCCTCTTGTTCAAAATATTGTTGCTGTCATCTGTTATTGACCATATTAGTGTACAATGGACAAGGTGCGAAATAATTTACAGCATAAGTTGTTCCTAGTTTATTTTATCTAAAAATTTTAATTGATACCTTTGCAGGATCAGCCCGAAGTCTAGGCTTGTATTTACTGCCGCAGTTGTATCCTTTCTTGGAATTATAGCTCACTATTTTATATACTTTGCTGGATTCAGCTATGGAAATTATTCTTTTGCAAGAGAGGAATTACAAGACCGAAAATGGCGAGATGATTGGGAGTTTATAGTACATCGACAAGTCATTATTAGAAGAGTAGCTGAAGAAATAAAGCCATGATCACAGGCAATATTATAGGACGTTAATTATCTCATTTGATAGAAATTCCGGTGGACTGTACTCTATAGTAAAGTAAAGACTTAACATTGTACGAATTATAAATGTTACTCGCAAAATCTACGATACCATTGATCTTGTTTATATATCTATCTCCTTACTTCGGGTTATTCTGTAAAGTTATTATTTCATTGACACGAATACCTTTATCTCTGTATAAATTATAAGGTATTGCGTTTGTGATTGTGTAGACGACTTGCCGTTACTGAAATGGTGCTTAAGTTAACGTAAAATGAGTTTAATCCTATTTGTTTGTAAATCAAGAAGTAATAGTCACTTATCATACAGCATTTAAGTTATTCCGTTATAAAAGGTATTGATATTTCTACGGTCGTGCGCAATACTTATCCAAAGCTACCATTACATATTGTACGCGTATCTTATACTATCGCTGCTGTACATGGATGGTGTACGTAATGCAGTTTATTAACTACTTTAGCAAAAGTCTGAAGCGATCCCATAATACTATATCATTAAGAAAATTTCGATGGATACATAAATGCAACCTGATATTTGTTAGACTTTGTATCAATATGGAGGGTACAATAAAAGGAAAAGTTGAATGTTTATTAATATGCGTATACTCGTATATATGCAATGTTTTCATTGCAGGAGACATTTTTGGACTTGATCATATTCACTGTTTGATGGTCATTAAATACTAAAGCGCTGCGGTAGAGATGTTCTTTCAATCTTACAGTCCATCGAACTATTTATACGCGTACAGCAATCTACGAAGATGTGCTGGTCGTTGCTGGGAAAACCATCTAATCTATTGTAGTATGCGACAGTACTAGGCATGTTAATGGTAAACAAATGCTATAATACAAGACTGAGTTATGGTATTTACAGAAAAAAAGTTGAAATGGACTTCAACTGGAAGGATTATAACTAAATAAGGTGACGATAAGGAGCTTCATTTAAGACAGGTGTCTGCTATAGCATCCTCCATCGATTCGTTCAGCATTCGCTGAAGTAGTATCTTTATTTTACTGCACCATATTTAAGAGTTACGCTATTGATATGTAGGAAAGTGGTGCAATCGAATTTTTAGTCTTATTCTAGCAGGTATCATCTAGTACTGAAGATTAAGTTAACTGATAGGAATGTCGACACATTGAATTACAAATTCGATTTTGAGACGATTTTAGCCGGGTCCTCTTTTAGCGTTGTACTTTTTGATCTATTCATTCCAAAGACCTACAGTATACGTGTATAGCACTGGCAAGGCAATGCATTCCGTATAAATCATATCAATCCAGTCTACCATGTAGTCAGATGGCTTTTGGAATGAATCAGAAGCTGACTTTAAAATCATCGTCAGGATTCATCAAAGTCCCACACCATTAAATACAATCTTAACAAGTACATACGTACAATGGCATCAGTACAAGCTCTTCAAGGACTATTACAGCAGTAGTACTGTGCTGCACATACAGTACTGAGTGCAGTACCTATCCTGATTGAAATAACACCAAGTGTACAGTATAGTACGATAGACTGCTCCACAGTCTAACGCAGACATAATATGTACTGCAGAAGTGATTGTATGACAGTTAATCTCCGGGATCGGTCATTCACCTTGATTTGGACTGGCTGAGTGGCTGCCTTTCTTTAGTAAGGAAAAGATCGTCAAGTCTGCAAAAGGTAATCATCCACTTTGCAATGATTTTATTTGGAGAGGATAGGGATATCATTTAAGCTCGGATGATGCACTAGCTCTAGTATTCTCAATATTATTGGTTGTCTCAGCACAGTTGAACGGACAGTAAAATACAGCGTCCATTCGTCAAGCTATACTAGTCAGCTCGTTTTACCACTTTGCACATACTGTCTGTATGTTTTCTTACAAATTTTCACCAATTCGTATACGGTGTTGGGCAAAATTGAGGAAGAAAATGATAATAATAGGCAATGGAATGGGTGGTTCCAGTCTGATATAATCCATCTTTATCAGTGTATATCAATACTGTGCATATTGATATAGCTTGCCGGCGCTATCATGACAATATTTAGCGATGGGCAGATACGTTCAAGTAATAATGGAAAATCTTCGGTATTGATTAGCTCAATTACATCGATACAGCATCTACTTATTAACCAAACATTATAGTCTGTCTAGGCAATGGCTTTACAATGCTGATTTTCACTAGCAATGTCTTATAGCTTGAGTTCGTAAAGAAATACATAATACTGTTACACTATTCATATTTTATCGTAAATGACAAATCCAAGTTTTTCTTTTTAAGTTTGTACAATCTGAAGATTTACTATTGTACGTGTGCACCCTTTTAAGACGGAACTTTAGCGATGATAGCGTGATATTAGTAATACTGATATACTTATTCTGCATTTCTTATTTGCAATACTGTAGTCGAACTTCAATTGTAGACCGTAAATTCTGAATTCAAGATGAAAATAACCATTAAAACATTGGATCAAAAGACCAGAGAAGTCGATGTAACACCAGAGGTATCATCAGCTATGATAACAATCGTTTTTAACAGCTACTAAAGATTCTAGGCCCTTTACTATACATTGATTTACATGCTATGAATCCTAATGTATAGGAGTAGTTCTAGTAAAAGCTAGAATTCTTATCTAATAGTTTGTTATAGGATGGTATCAAATGTTTTAAAGAAACGTACTATAACTCTTCAGTAATCACTGATATGGTTTATGGGTATTAGTAATAAGAGAGTATCAGTGACAGTAAATATAGTACATTGGTATAGCTATTGGAAGACCTTCTCTGACATCTTCATTTAACATAACTAATTTTCTACATTTTCTTCATAGGATACGGTGTCCGATTTGAAGTTACTCCTTGAGAAATCAACGGTAAGAATTCGATTCTAATTGTTGTAAAGTAATGTTCGAAATCAGTCTTTCCCTTCTACTGTAACATAACGGCGGTCTCGAATAGTATAGTTATAGATAGACTTTAATACTAATTGTTCAAGAGCATATTCTACAGACTACAGCACAATGTTTACATTGTTATTACGCGATACTTTACAGTAGTACGTAAGATGCATACTATGCTTACTTATTGATGAGTAATTTGCACCCTTTCGACTACTGTTATAACTTGACATGATTATGGAGACAAGTCCGTTACACTAATTTGCAGAGAATTACTGGTGTTTTCACACATTAGAGCGTACGTAAATTAATAGTCAAGTTAACGCAACCTGAAATATAGCTTGTCGTAAGCCTATGGTATACTTAACATCAAACTAAATTATAGTCATTGAGACAAATTTTAGTCATCGGCCGTATGTAAATATTATAAGGCCATCAAACGATTGACACGAGTATTTATATTACTGTATATGGTGCTCATTTATTTATTTGTTATCGTCGTCATTATGAACAGAACATTCCGGCAGAAAGGCAACGCTTAATATATAATGCCAGAGCTATAGACGATGACCGATCGTTACGTGAGTTTGGTATGTATACTACGAACAACGACAGTGCTACGTATCTTAACTTGAGAGTAAAAGATGCAACATTAGCATTATAGATTGATTATTGAAAGAAATAGCTGTATAGAGTTAAAAGCAATTGTAATACCGAGTTTACAATTTAATTGCTCGGGTATTTTCTAGTGATTATTAATACATTATAGCCGATTATTTACTATGATATATTTTCTTTTATTGACGTTGACAGACGGGTGTACGCTACATTTGGTAGAAAAGCCAAAAAAACGAACATCGGATAGCAATACAGGTTGCTGACGAATGAAATGCTAGAACTTTGTTAAATACTGTCCTAAGGATTGCTTAATTGTTATTAAATACATTAAATTCCAACTGATGCTTTTTGCGGCCAACGTTACAATATTTTAGCAGATAATTACGATTTATTTGCTTAAATTTTTACAACTCAATTCTCTGTAAATGTGACCGAAACTACATCGATAGCTAAAGAAGGAAGCAAGGCGGCAACAACTAGTCAAATTTCTACTGTAAGATTTAGACATTGTATTTCAGTAATTGATTCTTAATGATTCTACCATTTTATTATCGCAATTGAGCACTGCTGATAATTAGAGGCTAGAGATACATAGACTATAGTATCTAATTTATGCTTCCATTCTTCAGACCGATAGTACTGTAGAAGGAAATGTACTTGGAGAGGTTCCTGTTCAATCGTTCGAGCCTGCATACATCAAAGAAGTATTGATAATTTATTTTCATTCCTTTGTGCATTAATGATTATGATTACTTGTTAATTTGCCAGTGCCATATGTATATTACATAAGTAAACTGTAACAATAGCTAGATTTATTTGGTTGCACCAAAATACTTATTTGTCCATTAAAGGGGTAGTCAGGATTGATTGCTTTATTTTATGGTAGGTTCTTGATCTTGAAAAACGTGCTGAATCTGTACAGGAGCATTACAACGCAGCTTTTAAACTATTAGATAGCCAGTTCCCTATCCCAGTGGTTAGGCTCGATTTACTGCAATCTTAATAAATAAATATACCTATAGCTTATATAAAGCTATAACTTAGTTTATGATGTATTTGCTTACAGATAACTAGGAATCCGAACAATAGTCAAATAAGGTAGGACACTGTATGATTGTGAACACTTTTATGATAACATATAACTAATACGTCACATCATGTATTTACTTCTATAAAAAGGATGCCACTAGAAATTTTAAATAAAATGATGGAATTAAGTAATTGCTATTCAAGGTTCCTGCCTAC
Source organism: Trichoplax adhaerens (assembly GCF_000150275.1). Classification (NCBI taxonomy): domain Eukaryota; kingdom Metazoa; phylum Placozoa; class Uniplacotomia; order Trichoplacea; family Trichoplacidae; genus Trichoplax; species Trichoplax adhaerens. The sequence continues at coordinate 3,958,341 of NW_002060944.1, read as the reverse complement.
TCATAGTAATTTGTATTTGGAAATGGCAAAATCATCTTCTGGTGGACACGTAAATGTAAGGAAAATTTTATACATGTTTAAAGATTTTAAATTCCTCTTTAACCTTTAATCTTTTGCTGTGATATGACTTGACTATTTGATGAAAAAGAATTTTATCTTAATTGCAGGTTTCGTCAGTCAGAATTCAAGCTAATGCCAATTTAATTCTTCAATCAATGCATTTTGCATCTTTAGCGTTTAAAGAAATATCAGAAATTAAATTAGAAATCGTAGACAATAATCAATACAGAGTCACCGCATCTAATTTTAATCAGACTGGTAGACATTTATTAGCGAGTTTATCACAGAATCGACCACATGAAGCTCAGAGTAAGCAAGTGCCATTAGCTTCTATAGCTCGAGAGACTCCTTCGAAAGATCAGACAAGGAGTAGTTATCAATCTGTGGCTGGGAATGAATGCACGTCTAAAACAACGATTACTAACGAAGCTGCAAATGTTTTCAAACTTTCGGATGGTAATGATCTTGACGATACTACAAACAGTAACGATTTGTATTCTCATCATAATATTAGCAATGATGAATCACCGGTACAATCGAAGAAACGAAGTAAATTATTAGACGTAACTTATATTTAGCATTGTTAATAGAGTTTTATTACAGTAGATTAAATTTCGGCTCTTTCGAAATACTGTTCTGCGTTAAAAGGGTTTTAATTGATATTTTTCCTATCACGACACTAGCTGAGAATGTCTATAGAAAGGAGCGACTTCGCCTTCGTAAGTTGCAGCATATAGAACTGGTTGACGATGACTGGCGTACCAGGGTTCCTATGGTATGAGGCAGTACAGCAGTTATACGTATAATTTTTTCTAATTCAATTTCGTCTACATGTCTTAGATATTATTGTTTTTCAGGATACGCATGAGATAATTGGTCGTGATCTGATTGCACAGCAATTTACGTCCATTCAACCTCCATACAGTGATGCTTATCTTTCTCTTATGCCTTCGCAATTAAAGGATGAGGTAAAATAATTACGAATCTACGAAGAGAATATCACAACATTTAAAGTATGCTTTTAAAATAGATTTATTGCATTCCATCTAATTAATAGTACAATATATTGCTATAAAAATATTGGCATAGAATGCTAACGATACGATTTTATACTTTAGATCCTTACTCAATTTAGTGATAATATCTGAATTATCAATCATGGATTCAAATTGGATATGAAGTAGGATACTAGATCGCAATATGAAGTAGTAGATAATAGCGATCGTTCTACATACGATGTAATAGATAGCTGATTATAATTTACAATACAGTGTAATACGAAGTACCATTAGTATTGGAAATCTGCTATGTAGTAGTTCTTAAGGGAACAGCGATGGTGCTGGTTATACGAAAATGTGTATACTGTAATGACATATTCAAATTATCGTAGAATTGAGTTTACTGTCAATTGTAGTTCACATGAATATGGTAGAGTAAAATTACGTACTTCCTGATTACGTGTACTTATTTATTGTAAAACTAGTATCAACTTGATTAACTTGTATGATTTATACACAAGTAATAATAAATGAAAGGATAATATGTGCTATACCCGATACCTTAAAATAGTACATTTGATTTTTCATTTGTATTGTTTTTAGTATGAATTACCTTCGATAGGTAACATTATATCAGTGATACTCTCATTAGTGTTGCTAGCCTTCAATTTGAGTTCTAGATTGTGTGATTTATGTTCTACATTAAATTACAGTCAAGCATGAGCACTAAGAATTTTTAACAATAGTTTTTGTTAAATAATTGTCGACTAATTCATTTCTACCAGTCTGAATATCATTGCAGTGATGCGTTTATATTGCTATGTTCAAATGCCAGTTCAATTACTGATCGATTTTGTATTATACATAACACTGGTGTTTTCCTCGTAAGAAAGAAGATTAACTTTGTCTTTTAGCATTAATGAATAAAAAACTTTCAACATTGCAGTAATATTGCTACATATACAACTGTATCTACTGTTGATGTAAGGGGTGATTTAATTGATATTGATTGCTCATTTGATAGATGATACAAATTATGTCGCCTGGTGACATGTATTTGAAGCATACATACTGTAGGTGTACATAGAAACGACTGAAGTAAATTGTTAAAGTTACTTACAATAAATCTACAGTTTGGATGCGGCTAAACTCATACAGTGATTTAGAACCATAACTAACCCTGTATCTCAGGTAATACAATAGCATAGCAAGTGAGAGGATAAGCCACACCGTATTATTGTCTAGTTTATGTGGAATTCATCAAAAATGAAAGAATGAACATTCATATCTTGAAACAATCGAAGCCTAATAGGATTACTCTATCATTACTATTAAGAATAAAATATGTTGATCCTATTATAATTAAGTTCTAGTGTGGGAAAGTTTCAGGTTATTTTCCTTCTCACTGAGAAGAATGAAAGCTATTATCATCAATTTTTTTTGTCTCCATTATGTTACTTAAAGTTATTGCTTAATAAATAGAGCTGGTATCCAGGTAAGGTTTGCATAGAAAGCCAGGTACAATTTGATTAAGAAATTTCTTATTAGTAATAAATTAATTAAGATCCATTGATAATTTTACGAATATCAGGCCAATTTCCATTATTGCTTCGTCGTGAAGACCATGACGTCACGATCATCATGATTAGCCTTAAAAGAAGTATCCATGAAGGCCAAGTTGAAAATTGTTACTTATTTTATTGCTTACTTGATACATTAAGAGGTAATAAAAAAAATGAAAAAGTCGTTATATTTCCATTTTAACCCTGTCATGAATAGTTAATACAGTTCAGGCTTAATGGCATTGTCAGTAGGCAATCAACTGTGTCAATCTTATGATCGGAAGTAAATATACCTCATTTCTCTGTTTTTAAAGAATACAGTGGCAGCAAACAAAGTAATGTCTAGGGAAGCCGCATCTTTAGTAAAACCTTTTAAATTGATAGTTCTACTATAGGTAGATAATTAAGCATTGTCGTATACCATGAATTCTGCTGCCAATAGTAACAGATGCTTTCTAATTCTTTACCTGTAAGACGCTCGCTAGGACCTTGTAGAATAGGTAGTTCTACTGTAGCGTATGCAAATAATCGAAATTGACGATATACTGTACTTACGCATTTCATAAGTAATCACGGACGTTTCCCAATTTCTTAAATTTATTATCTTTACCACGATATTGTTGTTACCTTTGCAACTCTACTATCTGTAAATCATAACGAGCGCTTTAGGATTCTTCATTCATATTATCTTTTACTGTATTTATTTCGTTTCATTAGTGATAGTTATTCATAGCTACGATATTTTTAATGTATAAATCAAAGGTCGTAGCTTCATAACCTCGATATACCATATGGATGGATCGGTTATGAAGTGGAAATCCCACGGTACTCGTAATTTCCCAATAGAACTAGAACTAATTACAGTGTACAAATGTTATTGAGCGGTTATTACAAAGGATAGGTATGCTTTTGATATGGACTACCACATCATAGTAGTCCGCAGTATTGAGTTACTAAAATTATCATTGCCACAGTCACTGGCGCAGGATAGGGAAGAAAGTTGCCTTGTTCTAATTATTGACACTTGTAATTATATGATGGGTTAGTATTGAATATAATAATAATCACTGTTCCATTAAGAAGGCCAAAAAAGGCCAAATAGCGACTCTAATATGATAAAATTGTCTAGACTGCAAAATCAAAGTTTTTTCATCTTTCATGCTACATCAACTGAGCGACACTTGCCATAATTGTAATCAAATCTACGCTACGTTTTTTATGTCGCATCAACTGAACGACACTAGTCATAATTGTAATCAAATCTACGCTAAGTTTTTTATATGGTATCAACTGAACGACACTAGCCATAATTGTAACCTATTTATTTATTTAAGAATTTAGCAACTCCATGCTGAGCATTGTCTACATTCAGTTCAAAGTAGCATTGATTCCATTTTCCAAAGCAATTGAAACCAAAATCGCGCAGATTTTACAACGTCATCCGATCATGTTTTATCTCTACTGTACCTTCTACATGGGTACTACCAAAGTTTGTTCACATAATTTCTATTCACGAAATGGATTAATCTGAACGTTTCAAGTGCATCATCACAGGAGGGAATATCGCACTTTTTTGACTAATAAGATTGACTAATGAACATCGTTTCCTTTTCAATTTCAATCTGGATCTGCCGTATCGTCATTCGATACGGCAGATCCAAGAGGAAGGGTAATATTTACTAGAGGATGAATACCTTGGAAGGCTTGTATTTGTAATTCACACTTGCTTTGAATAGCCATGCTGCTATAGTACATCTAACGTCACGAATAGTACTGCTTGAAACGTTGTTGAACGTAAGGAACAATATGGTAAAGTCAAATATCCACATTATTGATAAATTGTAAATAGAAAAAAAAAGTTGGCCAATTTAACCACATTCAATCCATGCCAAGATGCAAGCAAAAATCAATTGATTCTTTTTAATAACTCAAAACAAATGTTATTCTAGTTTATACTGAATATGAACTACATCAATTTCACCAAAGTATGCTTTCACGGAGTAACAGTGGTATTAATCCAAATAAAATATTTAAAGCCCCCTTAGTAAGAAACGTCATCAATCTAAACATCCCATAATTAATTGACTGATATCATAGCAATTTGGTAAAACTAGGATGGTAAATTGTCCATTGACTATATTTAGTAATATAGTTTATGCAAAGCAATCACATCATTAGGAGAACATTTCAACTGCAATAGATGGCAAACAGTGCAAAATGATACAAACTTGGGTGACAACATGGTGAACATGTTATCCATGCAAATGTGCTGGTAATAAAAGCCCTAGCGGGAGAATACATATTTGGAAAGAATATTTTGGGCGTGTGTTAGTACTGTATGTGACCACAAACATTAACAACCAACTACTATACTGTACTGTACTTTTAGTAACGATATCAGATCACTTCATTCTAGAAAATCAAATTAAAACAAATAGTTCTCATCGCTATCCGCAATCGAAACAAAATGTCTCAATTCGTTTAGATAAAATGTGGATAAAATAATAATATAATCTCTTCATCAAGGACAACTAGACAACAACTGTAGAATATTACGGTATCTGTGGGTAGAAGATAATAATAATAATAATAATAATAATAATGATGATGGTAATAAAATGGTAAGACGATATTACTGAGATAGGTAAATGTGGCAATAGAAGGGATATTGATGATTAAAAATGATGATTGCAGTTGTCTATACTCTTGATAATTATAATAATACTGCTGACTAAAAAGTTTTTAATTATTGTAAAAGTTATGGTTATTAGTTCGGTTGGATCCCATTGGCAACAGCAAGTACGTCATGGATGGGATAGAAGATGGAGAGTAGAAATTTCTTCTTTGTTATGATTGCCTTGGGTTGTTGATATCGGATGAGTTAAAACAAGACAGATCGGCAAGTCAAGCAGCCATCGGCTTTATTAAATTCCGAATTTTCAACATGATAAGTTGGTTTGTTCATGATTTCGAAAAATTTTTCAACGTCTTCTATTTCCGATGGGCTACCATGGATAATATTGTCGTTGACATGAAGACAGTTGCTAGCGCCACCTTCAGGAACGGTTATTTTTTGATAGATATAATTGCAATTATTTTGCATGTTTTCAATGACTTTTTTACCATATTCATTGCCGACGACAACTAAGGTTTCCGAATCGACCATGGTCAAGATTGATTTAAGATGGAGAGAGCCCTTAATTTTGATCATGGAAACTTGATAGTCAGGAAAGGCACGAGCCACTGCTGTTGCACCAGCTATGTTGGTACGATTTGAGATGCCAACAAAGATTTCTTTGCCAGTAAATACAACATCGCCACCATCAAGGGTGCCAGGTGCTTCCACTTCGACAATGCGTAATTTTAACTCGGCTAATTTTTGGCGCACGGCATCGACTTCGCCTCGACGTGATTCAGCACCAGGGCGACATATTAACGCTGTTCCATCCAAGACGACTGCAGTGTCTTCAACAAAGACGCAATCAGGATAATTTTCATCGCAAGGAATAGTGATGATATTTTCCACTAAATCTTTCAGCAATTTAATATATTCAGCGTGTTGACGGCGTGCCAAATCGATATCGATTGGATCATTGGGTTCACGCGAACGTAGTGATTGTGAAGCGTAACTATCGGGAACACTCTCACAAACAAGAGCATACTTACACTTAAAAGGGCCAGTCGACATAATGATGATGAATGTTGAGGTCAAAGTGATTTGTAACTAGAATCAAAAACAACAAGGTAAAAATGGCTTTTTCTTGACTCTCTCTTTTTTAATTTTTCTACTTTATTAAAAGGCTAGACCAACAAGCGTATCCAGCCGATTGCCGCAAGACTGTCTGCTACGATTGGAAGATTAGCTTGGATCGGACAGCGTAGGTAAACGTAATGGAATGACTAACCTCCGCAAACCTATAAGGAGAATAATAATAAAAAAGAGTATCAATCCAACTTGGAAAACGATGGATCGTATCGTCGACTCAAGACGATGTTGATCTGAGATTCAATTTAATTCTTAAACTACAGTAACAATAAAGAAAAGTTGGCAAATGGAAGCCATTCCAACCTACCCAGTTGGGCAAAAACAGCAGGTTAAATCCGTTAATGCAGTTGAAAGCGAGCCGATAGTTTAATGGTTAAAACTAACCCTCACACACACACCAAGTACCCCGGGGGTGTTTGCCAGTTAACAACGCTATCATACAGTACAACGGAGAACGCGTGCTTCAATCTTCCAACAGTGTCAATCTGCAAACAGTGCCCTATTACAGTACAGTACTGTAGCTTACAGTACATACATTGAACTCAAGTGGGCATTCACTGTACAAGTACAGTACAGTCCAAAGCACTGTACTGTACTGGATTTCTCCATTCATTCCCCAAGGTGAGGTGTTGAATCATGTCGACAGAGTAGAGTCTTTTGTATGATCGTGATCGAATAATGTTCACGCTTGCCGACACCGTCAAATGCAAACGCCTTGATTAATTTCGATGGTACTGTAACATCCGGCACCAGTCCCCACCCCTACTCAATGCTTCATTAATGGCTCATAGTGGAGCCAGGTCTGCTTGGTCCTTTTCTCCTCCACTGTCAGAAAGGACAATACTAATGACTGCAACGTGACCAAGCAGTTGAAAAGCATGCATTCATTGCGTCATACAGTTAACGTTATCATCGTTATTTATTTATTATTATTATTATTAATGGCCCCTGCATGACATAACGGCCAACTATTGAAAGCTCAACATTCCTTTCACAAAAGGTCATCGTTAAAAGTAAACCAGTACCGGTATCATGTTCTAGAAGTGAGTCAATCATTTGCAACCATGGCTACTGTGGATACGATCCTGTCCCCATTTCAACCATACTTCTTCGTCAAAGACAATTCAAATCCAAATTCAATCCGTCAAATATTGAGTTCAGTCTTTACGACTTCTACAGTACAACACTCAGTAGATGAGTGAGTGAATGGCCTTTTTGCAGGGGCGAATCAAGGAGAAGGCACACCATACTAGTTGCAATGGAATGATTGTACACTGTACAGTACTGTACATACATACTGTACAGTATATCAATTCATTATCCCTTAATTATTGGACATAGCAGAGGACGGCATTAGACATTGGACTACTCTAGGTGTCCTGTGCAAAGCAGTTTTCTAGTGTCTTGTCTATCGTCTCCGGTATCTACAATTTTCCTCCCTATGACTATACTGTACACACGTATATCAATTCATTATTGGACATAGCAGAGCACACCATTAGATATTGGACTGCTTTAGGTGCTGCAGCGGTGATGTGAATAGCTGCTGCATTCCCATAACAACCCCAAAATAAATTGATTAATGCTACAAGTTTTGTAGCGTGCGATAGCCACCTGAGTTTTACCGACAACTTTGAGCTCCAAAAATTAAAAAACTACTAGTCCAGGGCAGGTGCTGATTGATAGGATGGCCAATTTTGGAAAGCTCAACATTCCTTTCACAAAAGGTCATCGTTAAAATAATGTAGTACTGGTGCTATCATGTGCTATGAGTGAGTAGATCATTTGTAACGATGGCTACAGTGGATACGATCCTGTCCCCATTTCAATAATACTCCTTCGTCAAAGACAATTCAAATCCAAGTTCAATCCGTCAATATTGAATTCAGTCTTAACGGCTTAGAACACTCAGTAAATGAGGATTACAACACTCATTTACTGAGTGTTGTAATGTCAGGTCTAGTCAATGGCCTTTTTTTACACGAGAGCTGGTTGCAATGGAATGATGACAGTCCATACAGACATACAGTACAGTATTCATCATCTGACCCACAGTACTATGCACTGTAAGCACACTGCATAGTACTGTACTGTACAGTACAGTATACCAGAGAACGGTATGGTGGTTTCATACTGTACTGTGCAAAGCAGTTTTCTCGTCCCTTGTCTATTCGTCTACGGTATCTACAATATTTCTCCCTATTACTTGACACAGCAGAATGCAGCATTAGTCATTACACGAGAGTTGGTTGCAATGGAATGATGACAGTACTGTACTGTACAGTACATACAATACGGTATTCATCACATGACTCACAGTACTATGCACTGTAAACACACTGCATAGTACTGTACAGTACAGTACACCAGAATTGGTTGCAATGGAATGATGACAGTACAGTACTGTACAGTACATACTGTACAGACATACTGTACTGTACACTGTACAGTACGGTATTCATCACATGATTCACAGTACTATGCACTGTAAACACACTACATAGTACTGTACTGTACACAAGAGAACGGTATGGTGGTTTCATACTGTACTGTAGTACTGTACTATACTGTAAGTTTATACTGAACATTACTGAACATTACTGTACCGTGCATAGCAGCTTTCTGGTCTCTTGTCTATTAGACATTGGACTACGTGCTGCAGCGGTCAAGTGAATAGCACCAGCATTTCCATAACAACCAAAAACGAATTCATTAATTAATTCTACAAGTTTTGTATCGTGCGATAACCACCTAAGTTTTACCGCACACTTTGAGCTCCAAAAATTTTTTAAAACCACAAGTCAAGGGCAGGTGCGGATTGGTAGGTCCAATTCATTTCTAGTAATAACCAACTGCTGAATGTCCATTAACAAATTCATTTCTATAGGATTAGGATTAATAATAACTTACTGGTGAATGACTGTTATTAAACCCCCCCCCCCCCAAAAAAAAATACTGTAATAATAATAATAATGATATCATCCAGCACGTTATCAAATGGAATATGTAATTCAATGCTAAGATGGAGTTTGCCAATTTAGAGTATGATTTATCATCTATATAACAACAGGAGCTACTCACTGTACACTATACGTGATTAAATATTCCTGTAGAATGCATACACGATTTGCAAACTGTATGATTCACTCAAGCGATGCTGTAAATGGATGGACGCCATTATTCCAGCAAATGACAGTAATGTACTGCATTGGAATTTTTCGCAAGTCGGAGTCACATCTCCAATTTTATACTTTAACTTTACTACTACAGTATATATAGCAACAGTTGTATCTTAATGTACCTTGCAATTTCTTTATTTGACTTTATTAATCTACAGTCGTTGGTAAAACAAACATCATTATTATTAGTGCAGCCTAATCTTCTAATCTTGAAAAAAGACTCGCGTTCTATTCGTAAGGGAGTTCAGAATTTTGCTGTGAATAAATAAATAGTATCTCAAATTGAATAGAGAATAACTCAATCAGCTTATAAAATAACCAATCAATATTCAAAGTGACTAGCTGGATAGAAATACTTGCAGTTTACACTATTATATGTGTACTCGTATTCATGGAACCCGTTCAATAATATAACTCTTTCATTTTAATCATCATCTTCAGTTGAAATTGGTTGAAATGGATAACGAAATCACCTTTGAAGAACTAAAATCAATGATTGCAGCAAAGGCTGTTCTATTTGATGTTCGAACTCCGCAGGAAATAAAAGAATCTGGAGGCCTTGATGATTCCGTTAATGTACCAAGTTGGTTATTATTTTAAAATTATTATTGCTTACTTTTCCTCCACATACCCTTCATGACGTGAACAACTTTTACAATCCCCCTAATTGTCCATGACATCAATCTCAAATGTAGCCTGATTCTATGTTTTATAGTCGATGAAGTAAGAACCGCATTCCAAAGTAGCCCCAGCGACTTTAAGTTGAAGTATGGTGTACCACTGCCTGGCAAAGATACTCTTATAGTCTTCTACTGTCTCTCTGGAAAACGTAGTCTGCGTGCAGTTAACGTTGTTAAAGAGATGAGATTCAACAAGTATGTGATGTAGTGAATTGTAGTTATTAACGGTTAGTTAGAATTATTATTATACTGAATGTGACGTATACAGAAAGTTACTATTCATTCTGAGTCCTGCAATCAATGATATCTTTAGGAATGTTGATCGTGTATTTGCTACCCTTTTTAGACTGTTGAACTAGTTATTTCAGTATTGAAGAACGGTTTATATTACTAAGCCTTCCATTTCGCCCTGATTGCAATTCAATTTTTAGAGGGGAATACACTTCTTTTTGTAGATAGAACTCTTTATACTACAGCGTAGTCATGCATCATTAACTCAAGTCTAAAATTTTCTGCATCAAAATGGAATATCTTCACAATAGCAAGGAGCATCATCCATTTCATTTCCAATTTTTTACTACTCAGCAGCGGCTCGCATTACTGTACTACCTACTAAAAATTCCTAATCAATATTGACTTTCTTTTCAGCGCTCGCTATTACCCAGGTGGATTTAGTAAATATACGGAACTAGTATCTGAGGAAATTAATGCCCAAGAATTGCAAAGGCTACTAGGTATTGATGAAGTAAAATTATTTGACGTAAGAACCCCAAAAGAAATACAAGAAATTGGCAAAATTGAGGGCTCTATGAATATACCAAGTAAGCTTTATTTGTTATGAGAAATATTGCAAGGTTTGCGTCAATTACTGCTGTTTACTAACTAAACCCTTCTCAAAATGATCAGTTGATCAGATGAAAGAAGCTTTTCAACTTGATGAGAAAGAATTTGGTGAAAAGTATGGCGCAACTATACCAAAGAAAACTGATAAAAATATCGTTTTCTATTGTGGTTCCGGTAAACGTAGCCGTCGCGCTATCGATTACGTCAAGGAATTTGGCTATAGGTAAAAAAGTACTATCTATTTTTTGTTGGAGGCTCTAGAATGTACTTGACGGACTGTTGATATTTATATTTAGTGCGCGTCATTACCCTTATGGTTACCGAAAATACGTGGAAGAATTGAATGCAAAGTGATACAGCATAAATGTTTCTGGAAATGTTCCTTTTTATAGCAACGAGATGAAAAAAATTACTAGTGAACCTAAGATAGCAGCTTTCGACATTTTAACTTATTAGGATGCCAAGTGCATTCCTGAACCAAAACATCCAGCTAATTGATCGGACTATATCATACATATGAATCAATTGAGACTATTGCTGTAATAAAGTACATTATTTTGGTTTACACTCTGCGTCTGATATCCGCCGTATATAAATCGAATCTGGAGCAGGGGACCTAAAAATTTTGAATAGATATTATTGCATTCTTTAAAGGACAATTTCAATAGTTATTATAAAGGTATAAAATGACCCAAATACACTTACTCGTCTTTATCTTCTTCGTATAAGTATGATGAGGCGATGGCCAATAATGTCCCGGTGGCATTAAATGATAATGATGCTATACTAGTTGGATATCGATGAAACTGAGAGAAAAATAATTTCATGTTAAAAGATGCAGTGCATTATTATATACGCGTTCATTCCAATAGTGTTTAATGGCTTTCAATATTGGACAAACAAAAACCAAGAATAGCCTAATCAAATACTGTATTACCTGGCATAATCGTTTCTTGTTAAATCCATCCCAAATGTTTACGAAACCGTCAGATCCACCAGTTGCAAATGTATTATAACTAGCATAGAATAATATCTTTTAATAATAATTCTATACAGTAGTAACTACTACAATCCATATTCTACAGCAAAAATGATTCTAATAGTACGATCTAAAAATAGATCATGCAAATCTAAAGCATATTTACTATACCCATTATGAAATGATATTGCATTAACTGGATGAATAATTTCATTTCCAGAATCCTTTACTCTGTGGCATTTGAAGGCATATTTCATTTTTTGAATTTCGGGACTGGGATCGAAGTATTCGACCGCTACCCGTCCTTCTATTGAACTTAGTACATATCCTGAAAGGATAAAAAGTAGCCATGTTTAAAAATAGGTCCAGCCGTTACGGAGGTATATCGGTTTTCTAAGGATTGGAATTCAACTGGCATTTACCTTGCTTATTTGGAAAGCAACGTATACATCTTGTTTGATACTTTAAGCTCGATTCTCGTCGTTGTTGAGGAAAGTTCTATCGATATAGAGTACAATTTATTACATTGTACAGTGTTCCAATTGGTTATGCGTGAAGTTACTTAGGCTAATGTCTCACCATATTTCTTAGATCCCACACCAATACTTTGCGAGCAGCCTAAGGATTAAACAAAGTTTCTTCATTACTGTACTACTTTATTCAGTTTTTACATACTACTATTGTAGTATCTTAGTAAGTTGGTTAAGCGACAAGCCACGAACGCAAAGCAAGATCAACTTACCGTACCAACGATTAGTTTTTCATCGACACAAGACATTGTGTAAACCTATAGAGATTACATACTTTTGTTATATATTAACTTAAGAAGTTGGAATTATTGCATAAATTGAAATGCAATAATTTGGTAACTTACTCGTTCTGGATTAGCAGCTGTAATAACCGGCTGCTGATGTCGAGGATCCCATACCTTAACATTTTTATCCCAGCTACCAGAAATAATCACTCCTAGAGAGGGCAATCGCAAGAGATTAAGCTACACATGATCTTGGGATTCCTGTCTATCGCTTGTACGATTGCTAGGCATTTAATAACACAAATAGTGTGCTATTCTACAGAGAAGTAATACCAACTTGTAGGAAATGATATTATGTCATTAAGTAAGCTATATGGGCAATTTTATTGGACAATACAGTATCAAGTGTTGCAAAATAGAATCTGGATTGATTGATCTACGTGAATAGTGACGAGCATCACTAACCGACTTCAGGGCAGTATTCAACACATCTGACAGCATCTTCATGTTTGCCCATCACTTTTTCAAACGATGAGTTGAAATCGTAGCTGCCAACATAAATACAATTGTCAATAGACTATGCAAATCAGTTGGTAAGATGAGGAAAAAGCAAGTTATTATGGTTATTCTCGTCTCGATTTGATATTCACTGCTCTAGTATTACCATATCACTTTACAATCCAATCCACCGCTGTATGCACGCGATTTATCGTAAAAGCAGCAATCCAAGACAGGCATATTTGCATTATGGATGCCTTGTAAGCTATTACTGTCCACATCATATAAGCGAACGCTCTAGGCATGAAGAAATAGCATTGACTTTAAACTAAATCTTTCTTCTAACCTTGATCATTCTATTATTATTGTTTCTACTGTCATCCTGATCCCACAGTCCTGTAGTTCATGTAATATCGATAATGGTACTTACTTTGTCCCATGACGATACTAACAGAGCATTGCTATCGGTCGCTGAACTGAATGTCAAAGAAGAGATCCCATCAGTCGGTGATTCTTTTAAAAGAAATTCTCCATTTCCCTCCATTTCTCTTTATCACAAGCAGGTTATCGAGCGCCACTTGCGTCAAGACTACCTAACCAGCTCAAACAGTTTACTATGTACAGCAGTACAATACTCAACTGGCCCACTGAGCGTGCTCGGTCTGCACCCCCCTGCCCATCGTTAGGACGTTACGTTAGCGGTTAACAGAACGTAAAAGGTTGATGTCGGCACGTCCATACGTCAGTATACAGTCTTGTACAGTGTACAGTGTACAGTACAGTACACTGCACACTACAGTACAGTACTGTAGACTGTGTAGTCACAGACTGTAGCATGGCAGAACTTGTGTACAGTACTAAAATAACTAACTTAATACTGTAGAGAGCTCTCTGCTCTACAGTACTGTACTGTACTGTACTGTATGCTGATCATGGAGCTTGATATTACTGAGATAAAAACAAGAAACGTTTACATACTGTATCGGTCCATTTAAGAAGCATTTCTTAATATTTTCATTTTAGGATAACTCAACGACTAGTAGAAAAAGGCAATCTGGACAGGATACTCTCACAGCCACATACTAAACACGGTAAGAATTTCATTTCGTCTATACAGTACTATTGTAACAGGCGCTACACTTCAGTCCTAAGACCATTCAATGCTACAGCACAGTACGGTACAGTACTGTACAGTACAGTACTGTACTGTACGTAGAATAGGAAAATTACAGTGTACTGTACTGTACAGTCTTGACTCACTACAGTACTGTACAGTACTGTAGAAATCAAAGCAAGGTCGAGAAAACTACAGTGTACAGTGTACAGTACTACTGTAGTCGAACACTGTACTACAGTATGCAGATCGTAAAACGTTGACGTCAGTACAGTACTGTACGTCAAGTGGGGTTACAATACAGTACACTAGTACACAGTAATGTACTGTACAGTGTACAGTGTACGGTGTACAGTACTACTGTAGTCGAGCACTGTACTATAAAGCGCTAGTCTAGCTATGCAAAGTAATTTATGGCGAACTCGGCTAGACAGCATCTTCCATTCATTAAAACTGCTGCTACTTCCTCTCATCCGATCGATAATCCGATCCTCAAATGTTCTTATACTGCTGTATCGCTAATTTCGATCGTTAGTCTGCAAGATCATTCGTGTAAGCTTGCTAAGCAACAGCGTTGGAATTTTTCTTTGATTCATGTCGACCGGCAATCATTGATTTGTCTGCACACCTGAATAGTGAATAATACGAGTATGAGCCAGGCATTTATTTGTGAAACCGGATTTTGCCCTCGCTGTGGTAGTATTATGCCCAGCCCAAGCAGCGCTCAAACTATTAATTGCATTGTTTGCAACAACCAAATCAGCATTGATAGCTATCTTGGTGTAGAAACAAAATCAACCATCACTTTTAATGCGATACGCTCGAAAGGCGTTCAAAAAATCAAGGATGATACTCAGCATGCTAAAGGTCCAATTGTAAGTAAAGCGCTAATTACCATGCAAACAGATCTTTTATTGTAGTGGAATAGTAGGAGAGATCCACTTGATCGTTGACACAACTCATAGGTACAAATGGCACTTACTCTATTACTGTACAATCCTTCCATTTCTTTTAACTTTGAAGGTCTTGAGTGAGCAATGGCTGTTACACCCCATAGTACGGTATACGTATCAAGTTAAGCTATCTCTCTTTGAAAAGAAGTGCTGTCTCATACGTATACTGATCCATTTGAGCGATCTCTTATTGAAAATAAGTGCTATCCTAGACGTATGTTTATCCAATTGAGCAATCATTTAAAAATAAGTCTTATCTGATACAGCGATTTTATTCGACTAAAACTGAGCTCTCAATTAGTTTCACTATGAGCCATGATAGCGGATAGGCACCTAGTCGGTAGGAAACAAGATCGACTCTGAAATGATGCATTCAGACCCTAGAGTCTTAACCCGATATAGCTAGTAAAGTGTGTTGACAATCATCATGTTTTTAATTCGTAATAGAATAATAACTAGTCCAACATTTTGTGGATACTAACATGTTGGGATTCTTCCTTTTTTGGCAACAGATTGAACGCAAATGCGAAAAATGTGGCAACAACAGTATGACATATTACACTCAACAAACAAGATCTGCTGATGAAGGTCAAACAGTCTTCTATTCTTGTACCAAGTGTGGGTAAGTGTATAGCTAGTATGGATAATTAATACATAATATTAATATCACCAGCAGTGCTATATCGTTAATTTTCTGCTTGAGTCACACTATTATTAATTTAGTTTAGTTTAGTTTGCATTATTATCGTAGTCGAAGTGAATCTAATACTTACAATGCTGATACAGTAATATCATTAGTGATATCCTTTAATCATATCTACAATCTTGCAATGTAGAATTATTTCAGTATTATTTGCATTGTAATACAGTAATAATGCAATATATAATCTTAAAATCGAATAAAAATCAATGACAACATAGTAGAAGCCAGATGCGGCAGTACTTTGGCTACTGACAGACTAATGAATAGAGCATTACCAAACTGGGTACTAATACACACAAATTTGCGTTATTTTTATTAAACAGCCATCAAGAAATTGAGTACTCGTAATGTAGCCATGTTGCAATGAAAGAGGTTTTATGATAACGGCAAGGTGAAAATCGATAGGCATGCAATATGATTTTAACAGGAGCTTATCAAACAAATAGATCATTCATCACTTAGGAACATCTTCTAAAGCGTAAGCGTCAATGCTATATAGATCATAGATTTTCTATTTTTCTCTATATCGTGGCATACGGTATAGCAAATTCGCAAAATATCATACTTCTAGTTAACTGAATATCAATTCTTGTACGTATTGAAATAGGCGTAAACTGTCCAACACAATAGTAATATATTGTGTTATATGTTCAAATTTAATTTTTCTTAGTATAGATACAATATACAATACTCATGTATGTTTTGATTGTTACTGTACAGGGTATCATGTGTTAAATGATATCAATAACTTTTAATCAGACCTATTCAAAACTACAGTACGATATGATACTTTGACACACCGCATTGGTAATGATAGTCAAGTTGACAATCGATAGCATCACGTGCATCTTGCATAATAGTTTCAATTCACAGCATCTGCTATTAATCATGTTCTACCTGAAATGGAGTTTACATGTAAATTATATATATACTGTAATTTGTATGGAATTGAGCATATCCTATATCGATATGGTGCGGTATTATAAGATGCGACATTATGGATTTAATGTATTATAACTGTACTCTTATTATGCAAGGTGTACAATTCGCATAGGTGAAAATAAAAGAAAACTATAAATTGAAACCATTGTCAAGTCCACATTTATTCTAATTTATGAAGATATCTTAGTCCCTGTCTTCGTAGTCACCTTCCTTACCCTGTCCTCTCTTATTAATGTTGTTCAATACCTGCTGATCAGTGCAGTATGTTAGTAGTTGAAATTACATGTAGTATCTTTCATGCATAAATATACTCACATCAACAATGTATAGCGGATATTATTTCAGTAATTACTTCAATTTATTAGAAAGCTCCAGCTTATTAATAAATTTAATGCCATCGAAACTGTGAATATTCCCAAGATGTGAAGAAAACAATAGATCGGTGCAAATAATACCTTAAGGCTTGGATAAATAATAATAATATAATACTGCCATTTGATATTGTCATGCCTTAAAATATTTATCGATAAGCTAAAGCCATAACAATCTTTTAGCATTTCGTTAAATCATAATATAAATGTACCATCTAATAATAAGTAGAAAATTAGTCCTATTTAAGTTGTTTGAATATTACGACTTATTCATGAGCATACATCAATCAATTTTAGATAGTAGAGGTGTGAAGGGATATATTTTAAAAGATGAAATATTAGCATTCAGGGCACAACCAATAAGCAGCCTGAATTTTGCGGTCATGACATACATTCAAAAGAAAATTCTATTAATAAAACAGCAAATGCTTTTTAAAAATTAATCGCCAATTTTACAAATAATTTGCAATATCGTCAAGTCTACTTGGCAATTGAACAAATTTAGAAATCAAATTGGGAAACAAAGATGGTTAAATTGTGGTAAAAGTGCATCTCAGTAAAGCCTCGACTAACTTTCGTTAATATTTGTAATGGATATTCAGCGTTAGATGTTATTAATTGTCGTTCGGTAAAGACAACCATGTTATAATTGGAACCGCCTCGTAAGGAGAAGGAATGGCCATTGTTGCCTCCTATAATGCGATATCTAATGCTAAGTTGATTGGTACAGTTGATACAAGATCCAAAGAAGTGATTGAATGTTTTCATGTTTATTATGAAAACAGAAACGTTTGCTGGGGTATTTAAAGGTAATCCAATCCAATCAAATGATTGTAAAATAGAAACACCTGCTGTATGAGAAAACCTGATACATGTTCGAAGACTGCAAAAAAAGAAGAAAAATTTATTAATTTTTGGATAGCTACGCTAATAAAGTTGAAGTGTAGTAACTGTAGGTTCCACGGTTGGTAGACGGAGTATTCAATATGCATGACTATGGTGATTATTAGATACAGTATTTGGGATAATATTAGAAACACTGACTCTGTTAGTATCCATAAAATTGTAATAATGTAGTTGTAATTCTCGTAATACTGTAATAATGCAACTGTAGTTCTCATATTACTGTAATAATATGCTGTGTAAAGTAGAATCAGAACTTACTACCACTAATCACACCCTGAAAGAGCAGCTCATAGTTAGAATAGGTACTAGATTCGTAAGTGTGATATCGTAAAGCATAGTGGCGCGTAAAGTGCCAAGTTGAAAAACTATAAATACTTAATTACAGTACTATAATAAAGAGTCAGTTGAAAACTCTACTGGCGGAGCGTTTTTTTTTTTACAAAACCTTATAACAGCAGTTAGCAGCAAAGAAGACTAAAAATGAGAAATATGCTTATCTTTTGCAAAGAAACTTCAGCACAATAATACCAATAGGTAAAAGTAAAGTATAAAGTCAATATCTCTATTGATAGCATAGTGTAACTGAAGTTATTATTCCTAACGTCAAGAAAATCTTTTCGGTCACAATTCACAAATATATCATTAATTTCAATTAAATAGCAACTTACTGAGCCGAATACAAGGACGGGAGCTTGCATAAAGACTTTCTATCTGGTACACAACGATAACTGCCGAAAGTGTTGATACATATATGGCTGTTGTTACACGGATGATTTTGAGAGGTACATTCATCAATATCTATAAATTGAGTAAATGGAAACATAAATCTATAATTTCATGTACACTGGACAAATAGAAGGTTTCTTAATAGCCGCCCTACTATTTCTTCAAGTTATCAATAGAAAGCCTTATAAGGTATATGAAATAAACAAAAGCAAGAATACCTTTGCATAAATGATGATCAACAGTAAAGCCTGGCGGACACAAGCACCTGTACGATCCAAACGTTTCTTTACATCGATACTGGCAGGGTTCTAACCTGCATTCGTCATCATCTAAAATTGGATAGATGCGTTAACTATAACATTGATCAAGGCATAACTGGTCCACTTAATCCTTTTTATAATAACCTGAAAAATCATTTATAATTATTAAATAGCATAGGGTTTACCGAGGCAAGAGTCTGTATTGCGGTAGGGCTTAAAACCTTTTTTACAAGCACAAACGGAAATATTGTTCCTTTTCACGCATAAACTGTTGTAACCACACTGTTTATCATAGCATCTTTCAGCATCTGAAATCAAGCAGAAATTTCAATGATAATTTCTATGCCGTAGCGGCAGTCGTATTTTTTATCCATTACCTTCTTTTATGCATGAGCTCCCACGATTACCGGTAACTTGTAAATAACCTCTATCGCATATGCATTTATATCCTCCATCATAGTTATAACACCGACCGGAACAACGGCTAATGCCTAGAGAGCACTCGTCGATATCTGAAAAATGAAAATTAAAATTCTTCTGTACTGTGTATTTATCTTCATAATAACATTTTTTTAACTTAAAGAGCAAAATTAAATGTTTATTTGGTTACCTTCACAATCTCCTCGATTGTTACTTCTGTAGCCTCGCTTATTGCATAGGCAGAAGTAGGATCCCAAGGTATTACGACAATTAGCAGGACACGGAGATGGATTTTGCTCACATTCGTTAATATCTGGTAATGCACGAGGTAAAATTTCTATTATCAACTTTAATCTATTCTTGTTCGTAGTTTAAGTATTTAAAAAGTAGTAGAAATCATAATTATATAAGCTGTGGATAACTAAAATATTTTGATCTGTTTCAAGCCCCAAGAATAATGTCATCTATGAGCAATTTCTTTACTGTATACGCATATATTTATCGATGGTAATAGCTTACAAACTTTTCTCTTGCACCGTTGATGTACAAGAAGAATTAGATGTCTAAATAGATTTTATAATATAAAATAAGTAAATACCTCTGAAATAACTGCAGCAACTAAAGTGAAATTTCTACTAATGATCGCTACCAATATATTTTTAAGGAATCAAATTGAATTACTATAAGTTATACGTTACGTTTATTATCGAATTTGCTTTATATTATCATAACTAATATTTTTATAGATTTATTAAATTAGTATATTATTCTGCTGACTATGTAAAGACAATCAAGAGTTCTCTAATTAAAATTAGTTTAAAAAATTATACCTTCGCATTCTCCTAATAAATTTGTTGTAAATCCGGGTTTAATACATCCACAGTAATATGAACCCAATGTATTGTAACATTTTCCAGAACATGGAGACGGCTTTTGCTCACATTCGTTTACATCTGTTAAAAGAATTATTTCTTGCATTAATTCCACCGTATCGTTGAAGCTTACTACTAATAAAAAGATATAGATGCCAACCCCAACAATCATCTGGATCTTGAGGTATTGGTTGATATCCGGGTTTGCATGCACATCGATAACTTCCTGGCAAGTTGATACATAAATACTTGCATCGTGGCGGATTTAAAGAGCATTCGTCTAGATCTGTATGTAAGTTGAAAGAATAAATGTATTTTTATAGTATTTAATATTTAATGTAATTAATGTAAAAGTTTATTGAACAATATATATTTAAATTTTATTTTCAAACAAGTTAATTTCACCGATGCAATGACGACCATTCTCAATATACCCTGGCCGACATAAACATTCATAACTGCCTCTTGTGTTAATACAATCTTGATTTTCACCACATGGGCTGGACAAGCACTCATTAATATCTTTAATCAAGAAAAGAAATACCGGTAATATAATTTCGATTTTAAAATAGTCGTACTGAAATGTTGATCACATTTTTATTAACTATCGAGGATATTTTGTATCTGCTTATACTCATAACAACAACCATTGGTAGATATCGACAAGTCAATTCAATACCTTGGCATCTCCTTTCTTCGGCGTTAAATCGATAACCCTGTTGACATTTTGCGATACAGTTATAACTACCAGGCGTATTAACACATCGATAATCAATTGAGCATATTGACTGATTCATAAGACATTCATCAAGGTCTAAAAATGGAGAAAGAGTCCTAAATAGATCTTCTATAATATATATATATATATATCATAAGAAGAGAAGCAGCACAGTTTCCGTATACGGTACGTGTGTTTATCCATAATTATAATTATCGTTGTAGTTTTAGTGAGAAATACGATCAATAGCTCATCAAATAGGATTATGGAATATTCTCGAGTTAGAATGATATATCCAGGTGTAATTTCTCGTAGTCCTTGTCCTACTCGAAAGTTTTTATCAGGTTTACTAGATAATTCATGAATGCTGTACAGTCGTGTTTCGAATAAATATGAGTTAGAACTCGAGATATAATACCTTACTACCCTACTGCCCTACTGTAGGGACTACTTGAAAAAATTATACATACTTGTACTACTGTAAAATAAAATTCATCTAATTGGTATCTATATAATTCGAATATGCATGTTACGGGTAGGCTATGGAATTCGGACAATGTATGGGTATTTCTGGTGAGAATGATATATACAGAGAGGGAAATTGGGTATGGTAGCTGTATGATGTTGCCTTCTCTCTGCGCGTGCTTTCATTTATTTATTGGAATGTACCAGTACATACAGTGTAAAAACCCTTGCAGAAACGCCAATACCTTGCATTCCCATGCATGCTGGTTCATGGTTATATATAGTTATTTATATAAATCAATACTATCAGATCGAAATAACCTGATGCAATGCTATTGCGAAAATCTGTAAGGCCAACTAATTAATTAGAGTATTGCATAAAGGATCGCATTTATTCTTTCCACAGGCCGTGATATAGAGGTCTCAATCTGTAGTATGTGTATATTTAGTTTAATAGCTAAATGATACCGAAAACAAATCAGCAAGTTTCAGATGAAAAGTGCTAGATAGAAGAGTGTGCTTAAGTTCGGCTTTGAAGTTACTAAATATATCATACAGTAACAGACTTATTAAAGAAAAAAATTAAACCGCGTCACAATCAGAAATGGCCTATCATTTCACAAGCTCAATGTTAGGTAGTTCCAACCAGTTTGGAACTGAATTCGCTGAGGACAACTTACAAAAGACAACGTAATTTATCGAACAGAAAGCTTGTCAACGATTTAAGCTATATAAGTTATGGTCACCCCGATAGTTGATTACTGTAAAGCCCTGCACCTGAAATTTACCTTAACTGATTAAGAATAGGAAATATAAAACATAAACCTAATTTCTTAAATGTTTACTAAGCCACAAGAGTTAAAGTTTGAAGTACGGTAAATTAGCTGTTGGTAATTAGTACAACAAGTATGGATTGGAAATCCTCACTTTTACACCCCTGTACACCTACCTCGACAAGATATTCTATCTGAATTCATAGCGAAGCCTGAGGGACAACTACAGTAATAGCTTCCTACGGTATTGTGGCAGATATGCGAACATTTTCCTCCACGATAGATGCTACATTCATCAATATCTAAATCACAAAATGCCATAATTCAATTTTTTAAGCATAGATATTAGCTATGATCGCATGAATCATAAGTAGGCTGAATAATTAGATGCGATAACTAATTCCTATTTTAAATGAATATTTCAATGTTTACTACCTGAATACAAGTATAGGTAAGGTATAATAAACTGTTAACTTATTGGT
Source organism: Trichoplax adhaerens (assembly GCF_000150275.1). Lineage (NCBI taxonomy): Eukaryota > Metazoa > Placozoa > Uniplacotomia > Trichoplacea > Trichoplacidae > Trichoplax > Trichoplax adhaerens. Next base: position 3,935,317 of record NW_002060944.1, on the reverse strand, counting down.
TAGCTACGGTCAGCAGCAAGTTACCTTGACAGAATGGATATCTTTCGACAAATCCTTTAGGACATTGTTGATTGATGTCTATGTATTAGGACATAAAATTGAATTTATTATCAACTCGTTGCCCGAGTGTTAAATTCATAAATCGAAATATAATATTAATTATAACACGATTTTTTTAAGGTTATTGATTACATTTAGCTATAAATCCAGAAATTTCTATAATTAAGCTGTCGTTAACATCCTTCCAATTTAATATATCGTACTGTCCAACTTCGAAAAGGAACGTAGCAGGTTCTTGATGAAAATCATAATCAATACTCCCAAAGCCAGTAAAGGAAGCTTCATCTCGGAACCCGGATGATGCTAGTTTTGAAAAGCAAAAGCTGGGTTAACCTTTAGTAAAGCTGCAAAGGAAGATGTCACTATTCTATAAGTTATTAAATATTGCTATTTCGTGTTTTATGATGCCAACTCTCGTTCATCAAACGTCGTTGAATACTATTTACAAGATGGCTATGGACCACCGGGCCTCCCATCTATCACTTTTAACACCGTCATCTTTTGTGAACGACATATCCTGTATAAGAATCAATCCTTCATGCTTAGTGGAACTTAGTTACTACTTACATGACGGGTATCATATCCAGTATTTCTAATGTTATCGTTATTCGTAAAACGATTTCATATTAGGTATAACTCTCTTTACTCAAAAGTCATGGGCTATTATTTACGATATAAACTAGAACTATCCCACGAGAGAGACGTATGCTTAATTTGTAAAATAATTTTCATGCTATACCAATTATGTTATCGACGCTTATAAGGTTATTATTATTGATGCTAGATATCGGGTAGCACTACTCTACTCGGCGGATCTAATACTTTGTTTACTTCATTTCATAGAATTATCTTCATGATTTTTTAAATTTCATCCACTATTATTACCAGATCACTTTCCTATCTAACATGCTTCATGCTGACTTCTTTGTTAAAAAATAACTTTGCATGGAACATTCTTGAGCAAAAGTCGTGAATCATAATTACTAGGTTAACTTAAAGTTTACAGCCACCGGTCTAATTTCGATTCGATTAATTAACTTATATGAGTAGGTTAGTTGGTAACGGTCTTGTAACAATATTTTTACGCAATATTCATATCTTACTGCTTACTGCAATAATCAATATTAATATAGTGCAATCTGATGCCGTATTATGATCCCTTATATCTATGGCTATAGCTATCCTGATAAGCCTATATACTTACGATCAGAGCAATTGTCTGCTAAATACCAAGATAATGTTTTAAGATTTGAGCGGATGAAACATTCGCGAACTCTTCGAGCTCGTACTAGATCATAACTTTGATCATTATTAATAAAACCATCAAGACTGGCTTCGAATACCATAGGTGAGCCAGCAATATTGATCACAGTCGAAGTAAAAAAACCATCTTTATAATAAATAGACATCTTGATGAATTGGAATAAATAACAGAGATTTAGCTTATTGATCTATTTCTAAGCAGTATTGGTATCATTATGAAACGGAAACTGAGGAATATAAAGCTAAGCCTAGAATTATTTAGCCTTTGAATAAGCACTTTCTCTAAATATGATGAATATACTTTTCAGATAATTTCTAACACTAACATATATGGATATAATTTTATATTCATCAAAACGCTATTAAATATTTCTTATCCAATCATATTTATTTACCTTTCGACGAAATTTTCTGCCTTTGAATTCTTGTCTGCTAACTGCACTATTTAAACTTTTACCATAAACCCAATTAACGCTAGACAGCGAAGGTAGAATAACCAAAAAATGCTTGAGGAATTGTAAAGGTACTTTGCTTGTTACAATAGTAAATAACGTAAAATCTTCCTTTTCTACAGCAACAATATTAACTGAGATATTGGTACGCTTTTTGTCAACAATGGCTTCGATGTTTCCTGTTATAACCGATGATGGAACGAGCTGTTGATCTAGATAGAAAAACAGTAAAATAATTTTAAAAGGTTGGATAACATTTGAAAGAAAGCTTCCAGTCATAAAATTGTAGGTAGAATTCACTAAATAGGAATCGATTTCACTTGAAATTGAACTATGAACAGTCGTAGACATCATCAATACAGTTAAAATAAATTTAATAGAAGAAGAAAATTCAAAATAAAATTACGAAATCTTAACATAAATATCGAAGAGTGGATTTAAATGAATATGGCTAGGAAATAAGATATCTTTATGTAAGCTTCATGATCATTATATTAGCTAAACCTGTTCTGCCTTTCAATTATCAGTGATGATTGTGTGGTTAAAATCGATTATGCAAAGTAAATGAAATATTTACATGTTATGCAGCATAACAATTTCTAGCTCAAAAGAGCTGTTCACTTCCATTTGTATTAGAATTAGTAAGAAAAATTAAGAAAAAATAGACGCAAATCTAAAATGTCATACGATAATTTCGATCGTAAAAGCATTCTTTATAAGTCAGGAAAACATGGTGTAAATATTAATTTAATAATTATATGTGTACTAGATATAAGAAAAGATTCTTACTGCTAGGATCACATCCACGATAAGTACAAACTTCGGTGGAGATATCGTCGCCTTTGCAAGGTTTTTTAGTTGACAGTTCATTCGAGAGTAAACCGTTAGATAAGAGACAATGTCGGCGACGTTTTTTAAAGCTTTGCCCACAAGTTTTACTACAACTCGACCAAGGTGACCATAAAGTCCATTCGCCATCTGTAATAGTATTCGGAATTTAATTGTTAGTATAGATAATATACGGAAATTGTTAAGATGACTACTAATAGAAAGTAACATTATTTATTAGCAATAGTAAATTTATCTTAGTTATTCAGGTTTTGATCTATTAAAATCTTTTTTCATCTGACAATTTTGGCAGCATTTCTATAATGGATTTACTTTCACACTGACCTAAAATAACCAAAGGAACGTCTAGCCTTAATATATTTCCTGAAGGATATTCCGCTTCACAAGTATAATGGGTTAAATTAGCCAACTGAGCTGCTGAAATGAGCAGCATAACATCAGCTGTCTTGGTTACTTTAAGAAATTGGCCATCGACATAAATACGCCAAACTCGAACTGGTAGTGTTGAATTACAAAATAGAAATGTATCTTCACCAAAATAGGCAGTGATCACATCAGGATAGGCGTTAATTCGCGGCGTAAGAGTACCTATTCGTTGGGAAAAAATTTTAAATTGGAAGTTGATTAAGACTGGCTGTTATACAATCCGTTAGATTCACTATGCAATATATATGGATAGTTATAGATTAGCTACGATATATGTCGCGCATAAATACGTTAATAGAATTAAACACTATACTATGTACTTATATGATAATTGTATGGTAGTACTTGTAATACTGTAGGTGATTACATTGTAAAAGGCGAACTGATAATTTACTAATTGTAGTGCGAAGTATAAATTGTGGTCGTATCGAGGTGTAACCTGATGTAGCCATAAATAACAATCATTAACAATAAATAAGAGTTGCAAATCTTACTCATGGAGTGAACTCATTACTAAAACATAACGCTGGCAGTAACTGCAGTAGAGCAATCGTAAATTTAATGAATATAACATCGATTAAACTCAAGATTAATAAAAAAATTGGAATCGAAATTAGATCTTAGCTCCAACAATCGTAATAGAATAGGTGTAAATTTCGATTAAATCGTGTCTAATGGACGAAATCAAGAAATGAAATGATATATTGACTAGGTTGGTAGATAATCGTAATAGAATAAGCGTAAGTTTCGATTGAATCCCATCCTACGGACGAAATCGATGAATGAAATATTGGCTAGATTGGCCGATAGTCGTAATACCCGTAAAACAAGCATTAGTTTCTATTAAATCGATTTGAAAAGACGAAATTAAGAGATGAAATAAAATATTGACTAGGTTGGCTGATAATTAATAATCACTATTGATAAGTATAAACTTAAGAAATAAAAATCTATTACACTACAGAATCAAAAATAAAAATTAAAAAGTCAGCTGAAATGAGGGATAATCGCGATCCGTTAAGGTAAATAAGGAACACGGGTTGGAATTGAATGTCAACAAAGGACTGGCAAGAAACATGTCTGGCTAAATTGACGTAATAGTAACAATTTTCAATTTATATTCGACGATATACAATAATAGACTAGGAAATCCTTATTTGATCATTTATTTCCATCCTGGCTGTACGAGTTAATACTTATTCAAACGCGGAATAAAGTTAAATTTAAATCTCGATGATAGATCCTTACCTGTTGACAAAATACGCGTGGTATCTTCCTCAAAGCTTTGCTGTTTTATGGTTCGACAAGTATAAATATCATTAGAACTCTCGGTGATTTGAATTCCAATAGTTAAGTTACGGCCTATAATGCCTTGATGGCTTATACTCGACTTGGTCCAAATAATTTTATTATTATGGAGTAAAATGGCAAAGCCTTGCTTTGATGAGCAACGAATTTCGACATACTCTCCTTTTTCGACTGTTCTTCGATTTCTAGTGAATTTATCTGTAAATAATATGAAGGAAAATCTAGTCTTAATTAATGTTCAACTCTGATATGTATACTTAGTGATAATGCAGCCCTAGCATAAGAATACTTATTTATATCATAACATTACCCGCCGCAATCAGGTAGTATGGATGATATTCAATGGTATCGTTTCGATTGGAGATGGTGCAAGTATAAATTCCTTCATTCAAGCTATTAACTTGCTTAAAATATAAAAGATCTTTATTTCTACTCGATTCTGGAGTAACTAAGCCATCTTTGACGTTACTTAACCATTGTTTCTGAAATTGTATTTTGGGGAAACGCAATCTAGCAAACAAGCTGGGATTGCAAGGAATATATGCTGATCGGTTTTGTTGCGTGACTATAAGACGATTTTGAATTGCTGTAAGAGAGATAAGCGACACTTTATATTTTAATTTGATGTTATTCAGCATCAGATAGAGCGCGATATGTTTCTAGATCATCATGTAGTTATCTAAAGGGAGTTATATATGTCATTTGAATTTGCCTTATATATGCATAGCATCGTAAGATATGAAGCGCTACTGCTGTACATTACGTCGTAATATTGCTTAAATTAAGAATTGCAATGTTGTACGGATTCTCTATCTACTGGACTGCACTATGTATTAAATTGGGTTATCAACTAATATATTTTAATCTTAACGCGTCGATAATGAAATAGAAATAAAGTAAATATTTAGAAAATATCAGGAGCTATTGTATATGAAATTGTCTAACAACATTAGTTTATTAGCTTTTAATCTTCTAGCTGTCTAGAAGAGTAAGTTTTTCTGAAGTATTGCTAGATTTTTGTTTTTATCGACTAGTATTTTGAAATACTGACGCTAAATGTAGCTAACAATAAGGTATGAGAATAATACGAAAGTAAAGTAGATCTGAAATAATAAATATTTCTATTTAAGGGTGCCTAGTAATTTTAGTTTACCAGCTTTGAACTTGTTAGCTAGCTTGGAGATTTATAGAATTGTTAAAATATTGTAACAGGTAGTTTGCTTCTATATTTGTGGCGTTGAGCTAACATACTTGAAGTAAATGCCAGATTACCTCAAGAGAAAATTATTAATGTGTATTCCTGTACAATACTTACGCTTATTCGTCGGCATATAGATTGAGCCCAGGGCGTTAGTGGCTCGTAGCTTAATAGTAAAATATTGATTTGGTATTAAAACTGGCCCAGCTTTGTAGTTCACTTCTTGATTCTGATCTTCTTTGGTTACTTTACTAGATGGAATATGAACTAGCACCCGTTTATTAACGGAATCAACGAGATCTAACGTTTTAAATTGAAGTTGAAGTGGAGCTGTGAATTGGATGTAGTTTGGTAGACCTAGGTGTAGAAATAGGTAAATTTCTTATAATTGAAATAGAATTTATCTATATGTTATCTTAATTTGATGATTATTTAAAGAGATTACAAATCTATTACTGGTATCAACTATTGCAATTGTAATTTAGTAAATAATTATCGAAAGATTGCGTATAGATTTTGCAACTTTTAACGTAAATATAGTAATTAGCGCTTATAATATCAATATGTGATACAATGCAATAAATAAAAAATAAATATATGCATATAGCTAACGTACTCATTGTGAAACTTAGAAGTAAGAATTCACATATGAGTGTCTGAATTATTTCGATTTTAATCTGCTATTAAACGCAAGCTTATAATAACAATTAAGGACGTCATATCAGATGGACAGGAACGAATACTGTAACTCGCAAATAAATTATTATGCAATTGTTAATGCACAAGTATAAACATGCAATAGATCATACAGGAACAAATAAAAACATTAAACGAAATAAAACTGACACCTATTGACATCTTGGGTTATATAAATTAAACATATATCCGTTTGCGTGGTAGTTTTAAAATTCTGTACTTAATCCAGAAACAATTGTAACGTTATATACCTTACAAAATATGAAATGAGAAGTGTATCATAATTACTGATCTGTCCTGAAAGATATTCTACTGTAGAATTATCCTTAGTACGCATAGATGCAAGTCTAAGTGACAGTTGCAGCTAAAGGTGTAGCAATTTCTATTTTTAATTATCTATAATATAAATACATACTACTGAATTATTGATCATATTACAAAATACTAATTTTTTATATGATAACATTTAAAGGAGCTTTCTGAAATCCCATAATCCTGATATTCTATTCTTAACAAACTAACTCTAACTTACCATCAATTGGATTGTGCAGTAACAATGGTGATTTTCTAGTTGATTTGATATAAGGATAGAATTTTAAGTTGCGGATAGCAGGTTGATCAACCGCTGCGTAAACATTGGGCTTTATGCCATCAATATTTAGTACTAAAAAGCTGATTACCGGAGTCGACGGATTGTCAAAAGTATACATAAATTGTCGCGATGTTATTTCAATACTTCTAGTTGGTGAGGGACTAGCGAATATGCGATTATTTGAGATCATAACAACATTTTTAATAACTTTATTATATAAATTCAGGGTAATGGTAGATGCATCATTAAATTTATGTTCAAACCACTTGTAAGGAGTCTGATGATGAACGACGATAATTTGGCTAACTTTAGTGGCAATGTTTGGCTGAATACGATAGTGGTAGCCACCTGTTGATGTTGATAATCGACGAATCGATGTTGGAATAGTTATATCTGGTGAAGTTATGAGATTAAATGATGATTTAAAATGGAGCATTATGTCATCCATTAACTCTTCTTGTTGTGGGGATTGCCATTGGTTATTTAATGAATTATTACTGATGCAAAATGATAATCTTCTATCAATTAGTATGAATAGACTGGAATCTATAGTATTATTCGTCCAAACTTGAGTTAATGTAGCCAAGACTGTAGTTACATTCAAGCACGGAAATGACTTGGTTTGACTTGGTGTCGGAGCAAATAGTTGGTTTGCCACTCCATCGAAGGTAGATTGATCAATATACTTTATAGATGATAGACCTATCCATACAAAAGAAGCAGTAAGATCTATTATTTCTAATAGTCAAAGTCCTAAATGCTAATATTTACATTAAATATCTTCAGATTGAAATCCTATCAACTGATTGACACAATTATTGATTTACAAGTTGAATTTATAAATATGCTGTACTGTATAGAGTTACCAAGAAATTACTGATTAAGAAAAAAATCTGGAGGAACGATGGTTTGTCAAAATCTATGCTAGGTATTCTCATTTTAATCTTATCCATTAATAAGCACAAGATGTATTGACAAGTTGTGTAGTAGTTGAACACATGAATTCTCATCTAAATTTTATCAATTGATGAAATAGTATCTAAACCATAAACTGAATCGGCAAATACATTTTGCGAAATTTGTACGGAGACTTATAGTTAAAAATGAAATGCCTACAGTATGTATTCTTAAATGCCTTACTAACTTGTCCTTCATATCTAAATTTTATACGCTAATAAACAGAATAATAACCAAGGCATAAGCTAGACTGACAAATAAATTTGTAGATTCGCAAGGAAACTAACAATTATAAGTAAAGCTGTCTAGCGGATTGATTAGTTTATCAACATCTTCGTCTATGTTTTGCCATTAAATCCTGCCAATCAATAGTTATAAGATAATTGAGATACAAATTGAATTGATAAATTTATTATAGAGATTGGAGGGAGCTATTTGTAGAGGAAATAGTCTATCATACTAGCTCAGTAATATCTAGATGAACTCCTTCAATCTGATTCCTACTTATCGTTAAATATAATTCCTTTTCAAATCATCAAGTAACAAATACATCTTTTGAATCTAAAAGAAAAACTACTAATTTTAAGGAGGTATGGGACTCCTCCATCTGAAGCATTCTGATTCGATCATGAAGAGTAAGTTTAGTATAGTTGAAATTTTAGTTTAATTTATGATTAATCTATAAGTAACGAAGCAAGTATAAAGAAGTGTAGAGTCTAAGATGGTCAATTATTTACGTTGCAGTATAAGAAACTAGTACAACTGATAGACAACAAAAAATAATATCAAAGTTGCATCGTTGACGAAAGTTTCTGAAACCACAATCGTGACTTTTAATTTAGTCTCTGATGATAACTCAATTTCTACAAATATGAAAAATTCTGTATTCAATAGGCAATTAAATTAACGAAGACTCTCTGAATATGGTAACATTCCTAATCTGATTTCGAAATTATTCTTTCTCAGCATGAAGATCTTGATTTATCGAGATTAAACTTACTGGTAATACTACATATTCTTTCGGGAAAATACTAATGACAAAAAATGATAAGAATTTCATTAGATTAAATTCGAATTAGATAGAGTAATTGTTTCTAACATCTAGACATAAAGTTTGAGAGATAGTAAAGAACTCAGAAATAATATGGTGAAAAAGACGCTATTAAAATTTATTATCGTCGCGATTTATTCACGATATCAATTTAACCTTGGCTAAATGCTATTTTGCGATTGAAATATCGTCATATTAACATATATAGTACGGATTCAACTATCAAATAAATGGAGTAAAGAGACAGATGTGAAAGGGAATACTCTAGAGGTAAAAATACTTGATTTAAAATCAATCGCTAAGTTAATTGAGTAGAAATGATCGAAAATATTATAATTTGATTGTATTGAAAGTCAAATTAGATAGAGAATTTTCGTAGCAATATCATTTCATAAAATAGAATATATTTTGATCTAGCTTGTACTATTACTATTAATATAATTACCAGTAGTGGTTGTCCAAGCAACTCGAAATGGTCGACTAGAATCTGGAGAAGATGTAGGTAAGGAATGAAGATCGTGAGAGCTACCATCCGATGTCAATAATACCACTAAATAATTCCTTTGGGTAGTAGTTGAAGTTGCATGGATCACCATGAGTAATATTGCAAATAATAATAATAGTAGTCTAACCATGCTGGCTAACAAAATCATTTTGTAGCATAAATGTAATTGATGGCCGGTTAGTTTAAATTAGAGCATGTAATTTTGTTTTCTTGATTTCAGATGATGACCGTTGAAGTTAACTTCTGCAAAAAATAACATGCAACTATTTTGTATTGACAGCATATCTTGTACACGTCTATTCTGTGATAGAGCAACAGTGGGCAGTAGGCAGGAGCATCTTGATTGCCCCACGTTGCTACTATTTCTATCTTTGAATTCCATAATTTGAAAAGAATGAATATTTAATGAAAGACTATACTTGCAACTTGGTGTTTAGGAGGGATTAAAATTCAACCTCACACAGTTGTTATTGTTATTAATAAGTTATTCAAATGGATCACAATCATGTAAATGAGTCAGTATTGAAGAATTTTGATGCCATTAATATATGGATAATACCATGAAAGATTGACAAGAACGATCGTTGTATCCAATAGTTGGGTTGTTTTATATACCTTTACTAATACGTAGTATCGCTGTTGGCTACTTGTCGATGTAGAAATAAAATTATAATTGAATAAGACCAATAGTCGCCACAGGGAGTGATGAGTAGATGTTTTGTTTATTTTTATTTCTTCATGTTATATAGTCTGCCTAATTCAAGTTGATCGATGAGAAATATTTAGAGTTAAGGTAAAACTTTAAGCAATTTTTTTCCAAGGCAAATTGAAGGGAGCTACCAATAATGATATCATAATATGGTGTTATGATAATGTGATGATTCATTTGCGCTTTATGATCTACTTAGATTGCAATGTTATGAATTAAAGACTGAAGAATGCATTTCATCACGTATAAAATTTCAAAAGCTTTTATCAGCAACTCTATAAGCTCTATCTAGCAATTTACAGTATTAACATGTACTGACAGCGGTAAGGGTATGCTTTATTTGGCTAAAATTTCTGTATAGCATGAAGATTATGCGGGTATTTGCATCGAATGTTTTGCACCTTGCTATACTCGGGCGTGTGCTAAATTTGCCGTAGTGTGAGTTATCGACTGCAGATTTCACACTTTTAGAGAAATCACATACTGTAATTTATATTCAACAGGATTTTCATCCATATTTTTGTAAATTTAGCATTTCGTCATATAGGGCATAAATGTACGTATCTATATATAATTAATTAATGAATTATATTGCTGACAAAGGGTCTTTATTGTGTCATTTAACATTTGACAATCTATTAATAAATAGATTACAATTTCATTTAAGGGCGAAATTAATATCCATGATTCTCGACTTTATGCTCCTGTATAATAAATACATCCAGTTATTTTTGTTCTTATGTGATAGTACAGCAACCTGAATAGCATACAATTACATCTAATAGGTTATAAAACTATATAAATACAAGAATTTATGATATTCTTCTTATATTAGCATCTTAAACTAAAATTATACTTAAGTAGAGCAACTTTTGCACCTTACTACATACTAAAATTATTGTATCGTCAGGAAATGATTGCATTACAGAAAGAGCGCATATTTAATAAGTTCCCAAGTTGCACATTTCTAGAACAGAGCCTGGATCAGCTTATAGATCATTTCAAAAAAAGGCATCGACATTATTACAATGCGTACAATTTATTAATAATTCTCTTAAGCGATTTAATATCATGATCTATGCGATTCGTAATTTTAGTAGCGAACATTTATTCATCGCTCGAACAACAAGGTAAAATATCATCATCATTATTTTCAATACTAATCATTTTTAGGCTGCCGAAGATGCTAACTTGATGTGATGTATCCTATTTTATGAGGACATAGAGAGAGGTCAACTGAATTTTAAAATTTTATCTATTTTATCTATTTGTTCTACTTGTGCACTACTAATGCTAGCAATATAACCTAGGCTAGAGTTTTACTTCAATATTGTTATGTTTAAAGAAGTTTTTATGATTTCATTCGCTGAACAAACTAAAATAACACCAGTCAGTCATAACAATATATTATCTATTAAGCTTTTTTATTGACAGTGAAATGGATAATTTCTGAAAGAGTATTACCAAATTTGGTTAAACGAATAAATAGTCCATGGACAAGTTCAGCAAATATCATAACGATCATTGGTCAAATGAGATCCAATAACACAGAAATGGTAAGTATAAAAGTGTATAATATATTAACATCCAAATATTTAATTTATGACTGCCAAAACATTAGCAGTGCAATGCAGTCGTCGATACAACAACAATACAAATTAGGAGTGAATTACGAGTGATTTGCCTATGCTATTTGAACATTATATTCTGATTGATTTCTGTCAAATGTAAGAATTTATATAAATCGTTTTAAACTTTTATTTCTCGCATTACTATGTTTCACCGCGGAAATGGATAAATTTTAGGAGTAGAATAATTATACTGTGAGAATGAAGGTTTATAAAATCCTCGTTATCTTAGCCGATAAAATTATGATGCTATTAGTCGTCGTGTAATTATATCTTCACACCATCGTCTCTGTAGACAAACTTCTTGCGGTTGATATTTTCCTAGGAGTAAGATCAGGATTAGATTGGCTTTTTGTTACAGGAGAGTTGGAGTCATTTTGGCTTAGTTCTTCAAAATTGGCCACAGATTCAATAATCTTTCGGCATTCCAATTTTCTGTTAGGGTCACATATTGGGACAGTATCATCTTCTGCTTCAAGATCCAGAGAGGGAAGATTAATTGCTATAAAGCTTTCACGTTTTGGTTTATCCTTTCTGTAACGTATTGTCTGTTCATCATTGGACAATTGCCCATTGTCTTCTGTATTTTTAATTTGATCTATTACTATATTTGCATCATCTGCCTTATTTACGTGTGTATTTGAAGTATTTTTCGAAGCAGCGACAGAAAACATAATTCCAGTATCAACTTCATCTTCCCGACGACATTCGTTGTTCGGTCTGTGCATGGCTTCATTGTCATTTACTTTGTTGTTAAGCGATGCTAATATAAAAATTGAATAGCACAAATAAATCCAATTGTAAAGACAATAAATGACATAAATGCTTGAAAGCAGTATAGACTATAACATTACTAACCATCACTTGGATTGATTCCGTTTTTACTACAATCCGATTCTATATCAAGATTTGAACGAGATGAATAGCTACAAGTCCGAGCGACACTAGATGATGACCATGACCATGACTATGACTATGACCATGAATTCTGCTTGCACTACCATGCTTATGGTGACGATGATGATGATGATGGTGATGCATATGATCGTTGTTATGATTTACGTTTTTCTCGGCGGCATCTTCTAATTTACCATCGACACATTCCTTCGTTCCTCTACATTAGCATAACAGAAGATTGAATTTTATCAATAGGCAGAAATTGCTGTAAGCTATCAATAACTTACAAAGACTATACTTACGTGTGATAATGATGATGATGATGTAAAACTGGTTGTATTTGATGATGACGAACATATTCATGAGTAAAGGACGATGTCCTTGATTTTGATTTTGTACTATTATTATGATGATGACGATAACGACGCCGCCAGTGAGCACCTTTATGATGTTTTTCGTCTTCTTCCTCGTCGGGAAGCATGTATTTAGAGATTCCATGATAATTCCTTTTCTTGGTGTTTGAACGACCTACTAATAGTGCAAGATGATGATTACTAAGCTGTTTCTCAATATCGTCTGAGAATTTAATTTCACTCTTCAGAGCATTCCTAGCTAGCACAGGAGATGTCGGCATTGCACTATTTTCATAAGGAGCAGGCGGAACAATAACATCAATTGAATTTGTAGCAATCGATCCAATAAAAGAGCTTTGCCCGTTTGTACATCTATGGACGTCAGAACTGAAAGTATTAGCCCTTTCCAAGCTAGCATTAGAATAATTCTTTGGTAAAAAAGCATACTGATGTGTAACTAGATAATTTTCAGCGTCCTTATAGCTTAATTTTTTAAACGTTTGTAAAATACGGAGATCTTTCTCTTGCGGTGGCTCTCTCATTAACCATTTACGAAAATATCTATTATCCCATTCATTCATTTTCTCCCTTACGACATTATATCCAAATGTTCCAGCGATTTCTTCAATACCGGCCATAATATGCCCAGTCATGGAATCGAATGTAGCTTCATTTAATGTTTGTCGATGCTTCTCACTTTTGGTGATGTGTAACCAATTAACAAGCGGCTTAATAGTGCCTCCCTGAATAAGTGATATAGACGTATTAATTATAGGTTATAATGGAGTTCATGAATACAATATCATTAAAGTTATCGCTGCTACAAGTGTAGTAAAAAACACTTTTAACTAATATTTATTACCTGAAGGAATACTGTAAATATAACAACAATTATGGTTGTCGTAACAAACATATTTCGTAACGGTACATCCTTTTCATTGATGAGAATACTTAAAGAAAAAGAAATAGCCCCTCGAATTCCACCGTATGCCATGATAAATTGTTCCAATAATGTCACTTTCCTCATTCGTCCAAATCGATTAGCCAGGAAAGTTAAGGCATATACACCTAATTAGGTCAGTAAGAAGATATCTTGGTAAAGTTGAGATACGCGCGTATGTGGAGGTCAATGTTAATAAATTGAACTTACCAATAAAACGATAGACTGCAACGAATAGAAGGGTAAACATGATAAACGACACGTTAAAATAATGATTCCATGTAATCAGGACAAGACCAAGAAATAAGAATATCAGTGATTCACTAAATGAGCTGCAAATAAAATAAAGAACAGGTAAAGCAATATTCCAAGATAATGGATCATCTTATCTTACGCTATGCGTATAAGCCTAGTTGGTTACGATTTTGGAAAAGGCTTACCTTAGCATTTTCAAAAAGTATTTAACAGTTGTATGAGATTTATGCGAGATATTAGCCTCAACATAAGGTTTCATCGCAATAGCGCAAAATACAATGCTCATTATGCTGGAGAAATGGAAAATTTCGCTGACTAGATATGCAATGTATCCACCGGCAAAGATGACCATTGGTTCAACCACTGTAATGAGCAAGGATATTAATGTCAAAATAATTATCTACGATGATGATGTTACGTAACATCCAGATTGGAGGCATTCTAGAACAGTAAGCAATTTAAACGACGATAAACGTAGGATAATTACCATACCTCGCACATTAGCGGTATATTTGGTGATAAATGCTGACATGAAGCCAACTATAATTCCAATCAAGGTACCGGCCAGACTTGCCACAAAAAAGGATCCCACTGACAAGGCAATCTTTAACAATAAAACTCTGTGAGAATATTTTCTATCTGGAAAGATTCAGTAACTCATGTTGCTGATATTCGGCAGCATCATAAATACTTCTAACTTGGTAAACTATCGATTTTTACCTCTGATGCTGTAACTGGAGTTATGCTATCGGTGATGTAAGTGGTAGAGTTAGTGGTGCTACTAGTGCCAGGTGGTGCGCTTAGGGTATAGTTAGTGGTGTTACTAGTGGCAGATACCGCGTTTTGGGTTAAAGCATTAAAGGAGTTGTATAATACTACGGTTACGGCATCTTGAAAGTCAAGAAAAAATAATATATTATTGTAAATGTACCAACTTAAAAAGTGGAAATAGTTCAATCTTTTTGTTACCATTAACGAGAGATTCTCCAAATACTAGAATATATAAAACATCATTAACGTGAACTTCTTCAAATACGGCTAAAACCTGCGAAAAACAGAGTAGCAAGTTAATTCATTGGGGATGACAAGTCGCAAGCTGATTCCTACATACTCTAAATAACTTTTACAACTTAATCATGATACTTTACAAATAAGATTATTGATCGTCATTGTACATGGAGCAACTTGCTATTAAGTACAATTTTTACTCACCGCAACTGGATCAACAGCAGATATCAAACTACCAAAGAGTAAACAATGTAATAAGGTAATTTCTACGTTGATTGCTCCCAAAGTCGACATTAAATATAAGGATGAGCCTAAAAAAGTAATGGTTGTTATCCGTTTACTGTGCGAATGGCTATACAGCTATAGGCACTCAAAGTCTTTAAAAATGATATGCAGTAGAATGACTAGATTGAAACTCTACAACGATCAAATTCTACTTACCAACAGTAAAAGTGTTGAATATAGTTCCCTAATTTTACAAGTAAAAAAGTATTTTTTTATTGTATGTTTTTAATATCGTTTATGAAGCCTTATTAATAAAGCAAACTTTAAAACTGCTATGCATTAATCAAGTCGAGTAAATATATATACAAGTTTTTGTTATTGGAAAGTTACTAGTTCGTGTAGAATACTTACAACAACGGCGTACAAAATGATAGTACCAATATTATCGAAAAATAATCTGTTAGGTAGGAAATAACCAGCTTCAAATACAATTCTGTTATGGAAGATAGAAAAGTTTGTTTTATATCAATTAAAATTAAGAAGAAGTGTCTTTTAAATACATATCTATTAGTTTATAATAGGGAAATAAAACTTCTTTTTCAATCTACTTCATCGGTGGGATTAGACTCTTAAATCCATTTTGAATTAAACCCCAAAATGTAAAATTCAATTGATACTTACTGAGGTAATAAAAATAAGAAGAAAGTTGTTGAACTATAGATGATGGATGCTGAATGTCCATAAATACCACTATTAAATTGAGAAAAAGAGTACGCAAAATACGTTACTAAAGCAAATCATTTCCAAATGATGGATTATAATTATGTTGATCGAAATAAGTACAATAATTAACTCTATTAGAAAGTATTTACAATTCATGATGGATATTGAACACATAGAATAGAATCATTCATACTGCTATTGCGTTGTATTTACATAACATCGTTAAATGATATTGAAATGATGATTAAGCTAAATCAGGTAAAACAATGACAAGGTTATTTGTAACCAATTTGGGCATGATTTGATACGATTTAGCTACTGCAGTAAGTGGATTCATGATTATTAATTTGGTATTGAATCAACGTTGAAATGGCATCCATAAGCAGACTTACAACAACATTCCACCGATAATTGTTCCCAAAACAATTAACATGCTTTAGTTTGGATATGGAAATGATGATATCGGTATCAATAAAGGCAATTTTAGTCAATCCAAGCAGGTATCGCCATATAGAGAAAGAGAATAAAGTATTGAACAATTTATTTTATCAACCAATTCATTATAAAGGACAAAAAAAAAAATGATTGCAACGATCATGTTCGCCTATCCTGAAGTAGTTTTAATATTCTGTCACTGCATGTTTGTTAACTTGTTATCAACAAGATGAACATGAAATGGATTGAATTGAAAGCTATACAATACGATAGGAGTTGATCTTGTCAAACTTTGACAAGGAATTGTACATCATGTTGGATTTGGGAAAAATCAATATGGTGACAAGTCTAAATACCATAAAGGGATAGCTATTTTAATCGAAGGAGAAGTGAATAAAGGACGAGAAATAGCTATAAATAGAATTAAATGAAATTAAAATATCAATGGATAGAGAAGGGCTATAGAAAGGTTATTAAAGTTCTTGGCAATATTGGTTGATCGAAATTGTGCATTACTAGCGTAGCGCTGTAATTGATTTTTCTTCATTTTCTTCATTGATAGAAAGAAGGAAAAATGGATTCATTTTGCATCACTACAGTAATAAGCAGTCATGGATAGGCTGTAAACTAATACTAAAAGGAACCCAAAATGATGGTAGAGTTTCTCCATTTTTGCTAAGGCATCAATAATTTTGTAAATTATATTTTAATGTGTCAATTCTTGCATGTCAAATCATTTATTCATCGTAGAGTATTTTCCAGACTATCCGTGATTCCAGATTAGGCTACCATAAAATCGAGTAAGGATAATGTATATCAAAATTGTTCAAATTGAATCAACTGGTTAACGTTATATCATGGCATAGCGAAGACAGTGTAAACTGCTATATTATTAGAACTTGAAATTATTCCAGTCTATCAAGGCTAGTGATATCTTGCACATGATGGACATTTAACTGTAAGAATGATAATATGCATGCTGATATTATCAAGCAAATTGTGCCCAATCAACAACCACAACTGGATACTATACTTTAGGTAAACATCTATTCTAAGTAAATTATCGCTCTATATGATTATGGATTAGGACATTGTTGGTCAAAAGAGGGATCTTCTTTAGTCTTGTAGGTACTCATGTCATGATGTGGGAAAAAAAAATTCTTCAATAAAATTGCGTGAACCTTGTCGTCATGAGATGGGAATTGCCATTTCGGCGAATTCGATCGATTTCTTCTTGGAATGATTGCTGATGGAGTAATACTATCGAAAGTCAAATCGCTGAATGATGTATTAAGTCAACAGTATTGTTGATCCCTTTGGCTTTTTTAGGGGCCATGTTGAAAATAGAATCGTCACTCGATTGGTGTTCTCGCATTGGAGATTACTCATCTACTAGTGGATTAGTCCATATATGTAGTTGTCACAGACATGGTGGATTTACTTGGATCCAGATCTACTTGTAATCCATGTTGTTTTTGAGAATAAATACTGAACTAGCAAAGGAGTACTTAAGATCCATATTCTAATACAATACAAGTAGAACACACGATATCATTTTGTGATCGTTTTGTCGAATGGAAGGGCATCTTTTTCATCATTTCTTCACTCTAATATGATGTTGTAATGTACAGATGATCAAGGTAATAAATCATCCTTTCGCCCTCTTCTAGGCATAACAGACTAATTTAACGCAGACACGATCATCTTAAAGTTACCAAGTCCCTCAATGATGACAAGGAAAAACTGACAACAACAAGACTATTCAAAGCGAAGTACAAGGCGATGCCTGTCAAGATTTGCCCCCAGGCCAAGAATTTCAAATATTGTTGATCAATTTATTCTTGTCTGCTACGGAAATTGACCACCGTAGATGGACAAAAATGGCAGAAAATACGAGTGAAATAGCAAAGTGATGGATTGCTATCCATAGTAGACTAGATAGATTTGAGGCAAATGATTACGGCAAGAATGTAATCGATGGATAGTGAGCATTTTGGCAGTGATGTGGTCATCCATGTAGAACATGCTATAACCAATCATTCCTTTACAACATGATGTGATGGCATCATTTGTTGGAAAAAGAAATGTTTCAATAAGAGGAAATTTACTTGATTAAAAACTCTTCAATACTGCCATCATGTAGTCATGATGGCAAGATGATGAATAGCATGTTTGGATGACTAGGCTATCCTTGATTTGAATATTCAATACAGAGAAGTAATGAATTATGCATGAAATGAGATTTCCATGTCGAAAAAGGGGGTTGAGGTAAAGGGGTAAAGCATCCTATCCTGGAATTGTA
The DNA here is from genome assembly GCF_000150275.1 of Trichoplax adhaerens. Taxonomy (NCBI): domain Eukaryota; kingdom Metazoa; phylum Placozoa; class Uniplacotomia; order Trichoplacea; family Trichoplacidae; genus Trichoplax; species Trichoplax adhaerens. The sequence goes on along the minus strand of NW_002060944.1, from coordinate 3,916,485 downwards.
TCCAAGTTTCAACATTTTTAATTTCCCTCTCGCCCAAGGAGAAGGCCATCATGTCCTAGACTATGCTTGCAAGAAATTATTCTACAGACAATGTTGATAGAAAGCTAGGCTAATTCAGTTGCATTGACTGTGGATAGAATACAGCCTTGTGGTCAAATGGTTGTACTTTGAGTTAACTAATTTGTTATCCATTCAAGGGTTGGATTAGCAATTTCTACCCATCCGAGTGAATTGGTTTTCAAAGTCAACCATTGGATATGAAAAGTATCTATATACACTTAATAGACTATGAGGAAAGATGATGAATGTATTGGAATGGATAGGTAGAAATGATCATTTTAAATTTTAAAGAGGATAAAACAAGAAAAAAATGTGGGGTCTATTGTTACTACGGGTATGGTATAAAAGGTGGAAAAAATGGATTCCATTTTAGTCAGGAAAGGAATTGGATAGAGATTGTCTGTTGCAAATGTGTCGATAGCATTCCATCCACTACGTTGTGGATGGATTGAAAAGAAGAAAAAAAAATGAATGTGGCAAAAATGGAAGATGGGTACTGCAGGCTACAGCTAACTTACCAAGATTCCGGCACAATCGATGAAAGGTTGATTGTTTGCAATTTGGAAGAAGAGTTAGGTTTCTGTGATTTGCAATATATCGGCCAATGGAAAGCTTAATACAAAAAATAGTGTTAGTTTTGCAACAACAAAGATTGATGAAGAAGTAGGTAAGCATGAAATTGTTTCTGGCCAACAACGGCCATCAAGTTATCGGCAACATTCTCCATCGTGTGCCGTGGCAGAAAAAAATTGCCACCCGACAAGCAAACCAATCAATAAACATTTTCAACATGGACTAATATTCTCTGATTGACAATCGTATCGGATGACTGATTGATGGAAATACATTGACGAAGGAAACTAGATGTTGATCAGCATATGAACTTACCAATTTTACAGATAGAAGTGCAAAAAAATGCCACAGCAATAATAAATGGCACTTGAACAGTTGGCCATTTTTCCAAACTGACGATATGCACCCTGTCATGATGATGATATTGTTGTTGTTGCGGATCGCTTCCATTGGCATAGTCCATATCGTTGTCGTATGCTACTGATTTTGCAGTTAACTTTGGAATCACCAATAGCAAGATGAAAGTACGTGTTAGCCAGATGGCGTTAGTGACGATGGCCAAAAGCTATCAATGTCAGTAAAATGCAGGATCCAAGGCAAGAATTGGAAAGCGGTCAAAATTTTCCGATGCCAACAGCCAGACTGTGTAAACACAACGTGCAACGGTAATCAACTGGCGATCGCCACATCATTAACAAGTCTTGTGTGCTAACTATCCTCTATCCTTAGTCAATGGAGCATTAGTGGTGGTTGAAGGCTTTACTTTGGCCTCCTCAATCAAGTAGAAGTAAGCTAATTACGCCAAATGGTAGTTGCCGATAGGAGAGAAACGCCGATTGCGATGGTGGCCGAGAAATTTTTGCATAGCAATTAGTTCGCAGACTGGTTTTTCTCCACCAAGAGAGGTCGATTGTTGGTCTAGCCCCTTGTGTAAAATGAATGTCGTGAATGAAAGTACAATTGGTATGACTCCATCCGGTTCGTAAGGCGACATTGATTTTACACAAGTGGCTACAGTGCCAGCAGCATACAGTGGTTAGTACTGTAGTCCACAGTGGCTTGATGTCATACGAATTGTGTAAAATGAATGTCGTGAATAAAGAGTATAACTGGTATGATTCGATCCATTCTTAAGACGACATTGATTTTACACAAGTGGATACAGCTGGTTGTACTGTAGTCCAGAGTGGCTACATGTACTGTACTACGGGATATGAGTTGTGTAAAACAAATGTCGTGAATAAAGGTACAATTGGTATGGCTGCATCCGGTTCTCAAGGCGACATTGATTTTACACAAGTGGCTACAGTGCCAGTAGCGTACAGTGGTTAGTACTGTAGTCCACAGTGGCTTGATGTCATACGAATTGTGTAAAATGAATGTCGTGAATAAAGAGTATAATTGGTATGATTTGATCCATTCTTAAGGCGACATTGATTTTACACAAGTGGATACAGCTGGTAGTACTGTAGTCCAGAGTGGCTGCATGTACTGTACAGTACTACGGGATATGAGTTGTGTAAAATAAATGTCGTGAATAAAGTACAATTGGCATACTTTAATCCAGTCGTAAGGGCGACATTGATTTTACACAAGCCACTGCACTACCAGCAGCATACAGTGGTTAGTACTGTAGTCCACAGTCGTCAAGGCCAGTCGGACGACGTATTGTACAGTATGTACAGTATATACTACGGCAGACGAGTTGTGTAAAATAAATGTCGTGAATAAAGGCTACAATTGGTACGATTCAATCCATTCTTAAGGCGACATCTATTTTACACAAGTCGCTGCAAGCAGCGCTTACGCCGACCTTTCTAATGGCTGGATTGGCAATCATAGAGAACATGAGCCAATTTCTGCTAATTATATATTAAAAAAAGGCTTGGAAAAGGTCATCAATTTGTAAGGCTAAGAGACGTCTGGCTTGCAGCATGCTTGCACTGACCTTTGTGCTGCATGGAAAGGTCAGAGACTTGTTGAAAGGCAGGAGGAACAAGCCACTGCAAAGGCTTATACCAGTGTTGGGCGCACAACACCGGTGTAAGCATCATGCAATCATGCAGGTTAATAATTCATCAATTCATTCTTCAATGCAGGTATCCAAACTTAAAGCATCTACATTACCAAATCACTTCAATAACTATCAACACAAAGTCCACTTTCGATTAGTACAGTACTAGTGCTTGTAGTCCTATGACAGGATGACATAGAGACGCTAAATACGCTACGCTTTCCAGTGATGATCCATTCATTATCCCTATAAACAAATGGAAGCCAATGCAGGCATCGAAAGTTTGGACAACACCCTATGGACTCAGAGTCAGCTTTCTTCTTCACAGTATAGCAAGAAAGTAAAAATCATACTAGTACTGACATGATGAGATCGATAGTCATTTACTGTTATCGTGATCATCGAAAGCTTGGACAACACCCTATGGACCCAGAGTCAGCTTTCTTCTTCACAGTATAGCAAGAAAGCGAAAATCATACTAGTACCCTATGGACCCAGAGTCAGCGTTCTTCTTCACAGTATAGCAAGAAAGCGAAAATCATACTAGTACCCTATGGACCCAGAGTCAGCTTTCTTCTTCACAGCATAGCAAGAAAGCGAAAATCATACTAGTACCCTATGGACTCAGAGTCAGCTTTCTTCTTCACAGTATAGCAAGAAAGTAAAAATCATACTAGTACTGACATGATGAGATCGATAGTCATTTACTGCTATCGTGATCATCGAAAGCTTGGACAACACCCTATGGACCCAGAGTTAGCTTTCTTCTTCACAGTATAGCAAGAAAGCAAAAATCATACTAGTACTGACATGATGAGATCGATAGTCCTTTACTGTTATCGTGATCATCCATTGCTAGCTGTATCAGGCAAGGACTGAATGAGACTGGATTGATTGAGTAAACTCATCCATTGCTATAGGATAGAGAAGTCATGGCTCCCAGTATGCCAATGTACGTGATCCATTTTCTTGGTAGTATTTCGCAAACAAAAGACAGCAAGATCACACAAGGTGAAAGGCTGGAAGATCATTTTGGCACACTATTGTGGCTTAAAACAGTAGGGTGATGATGATCGACGGAATTTTACTTCAGGCAATCCATGTCCAATCAATGGGTATACTCGTAGACAGTACAACAGTGAAATGGCCTAGAGTAGCACCGTCAGCAACAAATAACCCTTGGCTATTCGTCAAGCATTGTAGAGTAGTCCGATAAAGCGAAATAAAGTAATTTCTTTTCCAACTAGTGCAAAGCCAACTTGAACTAATAATAGCCGCAAACGATCACCACACTTTCATCATGGTCTATCGTATAGTTACTATCGACTCGAAATGATGCCTACTTGTCCAGTGATTGTAGACGAATAAAAGTCTCAGCATTGAATAGATGGCAATACCATTTAAAAATAGACCACTAATATGATTTATTCCATGAAAGCTACGACAACAACATTTATGTACACAAAATACATCATCTATCAAGATGTACATTAAAAACGTAGACTACGTTACAACAACACTTGTGCCACAGTCCCATGTCCAGAATAATCATTTAAATGGATATCGATAGTGTCATTTCTTGATTGCAACAGGGATGGACGAGTATTCCATTCGTTGACATAGACCGAAATGCTTATTCTACATCATTTCGTACAAGTTATCAAGTATTTAGTAGGAGCAAAAGAATCAAACAATACGTTGATATAAAAATAATAATTGCATATGGAATACCGAAGAAATGCAATTCCTTCGCCTCAGTATTCTCGTTAAGCAATACATACTATCATCATCATTAAACGAGTACAATCGATTAGAATTCATTCATTCTATACCCCCAATGTCATGCCATTTATGACTGTCAAAAACAGCAAATACGAGCCATTCGCACGCTACTGACTAATTTCACTTTACATGTATCTACCCAATTTCTTAAGGCTCGCTTACTAGCAAGGTGAACTAACATACAAGTATACTTTGCAAAATAGCCAAATAATAATGATCAATTCCAACGTCTAGCTTAGGGTAATAGAACGCAGCGAAATGTAGAAGAAAACATTCTACTGGTCAATTCTATTGACTATAGTTCAATTAATCTACACTTTATACAAAACTTTTCATCTAACGATCTAAAATGAATTTTTTTCACGAAATATCGTTCGTTCTTTGGGTTTATAATGCAGAGTCAAGAAACAAGGTTTACTCTCAGGAAATAGAACAATTGAAATATTGCAACCATTCATTAGGTGACTACTTTATCGCCGTAATTAACTTTTATACTACAGTAGAGTATGAATACTGAAGATCACGATATCGATATTTTTATACAACTTGACCAAATAATGATTGAACGGCTTAAAAAAAAAACATAAAAACGATCATAATTGAAAGACGTGACAGTTTGAGATAAAATGGCCAAAATAGAATTATGCACAATGAATGTTACAATTGGAAAGTCAGTTAATTATTCGATTTCCACAATCTTACTGTCTTGTCATCCTCTAGTCCTGCTGATGCAATAATATTCTCCTTAGGATGACAAGCACATGACAATACAATGTCAGTATGGCCAGAAAGCTTTTGAACAATTTCTTTCGACTGAAGATTCCAAATATAAATCATATTGTCCTCCGATCCCGAAACAATCCACTAATAATAAGAATGGATATTATACAAGTTCAATCAAGCTTATCGGTTTAACGTTATAGTTCACAAAGCAATTTACAATCATGATTGAGTTATTACAATTACCTTGCCACCAGTGACGGAAAAGCTAGCAAATATACAAAAGTTTTCATTCTTATGACCTCGATATGTTTTCAAGCACTAAAAGTTAGATTGTTTGTAGAGAATGCAACATATTATTATAGTCAAATCAGTTTAAAGATGGATAGAAACAATATAGCACTATAGAACTGCGATGGATAATTCTAAGGATACAACTGTCTACATAATCGAAATCTCGATTTATATCATGCAAGTGCCTTCTAAGATATTATTGCAAAAACAATTCCAGCATGACAGTACCTTTCCCTTGCTGTGATCCCACAATTTAAGAGTACTATAATATCCATATCCAATTATAAAATGAATAAATTAGACCATAAGACTATCCTAGGTTTTCTATTTATCTACTAACTATCAATCATGTCAACCATCATCAAAACCTTACTTGTCCAAAGTTGCAGCTAAAATGTACTTGCCATTGGGTGAAAATTTTACAAACGAAACAGGAGGATTGTTGTCATCTTATTATATCAAGATACCCAAACGAACAATTGCATATATTAAATTATGAACAATTGGAGAGCTCTCTATACAATAGTAGTGTTGGTAGAAAATTGAAAGCATTGCCTAACAGAGCATTTATTTTTTTTTTTTTTCTCACCAATAATTGTCTTTAAGCATTGACCAGACGCAGTATCCCAAATTCGGCTACAAATCATAATCGATAGTATCGATAAGCATGATATCTCTTTTATTAATATAATCCATACTGAATACGATATAAAGCTACACATGCAAATGTTTTACCAAAGGCCGTCGTAACTTCCCGAGACTATTAATGTTCCATCACGATTAAAGTGAACCTTTGATAATAGAAAGAGGATACATATATCTTACAAAGAAGCAAGGCTAACAAAGAATAAAGACGTAACGGTATCCAACAGCTAAAACTGCACTTTATTGAATTTCATTTTACATCTACTATTTACCGCAGAAACAGGGTCAGAATGGGCAGATAGATTTTTTGTGCATTTACCACTCTTAACATCCCATATCCTAACATTTTCATCAAACTAAATGTCCGTATTCATCAGTTTTGAGTTAGGTATAATATCAAACATACGCAATATATGAAAGATAATCAGGTAAGAAAACGTTTTATCATTATCATTAGATTAGCAGTATAAGTTTATTACCGAGCCAGACACAATCAGATTGGATTGAGGATGGAAATTGCAACAAAAGACGTAGTTGGTGTGGCCTTTTAACGTTTTTAAGCATTTTCCCTAGATTTATAGCAAAATCAATTATAGTGTACAATTATCAGTCAGACGATACTGTTCAATAGCAACAGCGACGTTAGTAGTTGTGCTAAAATTTATTATGTATTACTTATTATTGCAAGATAGTGACAAAATACTCCTAAAATCCTAAATTACTCTAGAAGTATCATTTAGCAACAGCGACGTTCGTGGTCGCGTTAAAATTCATTTATAAATTATTCATTATTGCAAGATAGCGACAAAACTCCTAAAACCCTAGATTACAGTATCGACGATCTTGGTGCTAAAAATTCATTTTTTATTGTTGGATAGTGGCAATACTCCTAAAATCCCAAATTACTCTAAAAGCATCATGAAGCATAGGCACTTATTTTACCAACAGCGATCGTAGTAATCGTGTTAAAATCCATTTCTATGCTATTTGTTATTGCAAGATAGTGACAACACTCCTAAAATCCTAGATTACTGTAAAAGTATCATTAAGCATGGGGACTCATTTTAGCAACAGCGGCCTTACTAGTCATGTTAAAATTCATTTATACGCTATTTGTTACTGCAGGATATTAACAATACTGCTAAAATCTAAGATTACTCGAAGTATCACTTAGCAATAGGGACATTAGCAGTCGTGTTAAAATTCATTTACATGCCATTTGCTATTGTAAGATAGTGACTATACTCTTGAAATCCTAAGTTACTCTAAAAGTATCATTTAGCAACAGCCACGTTAGTAATCATTTGAATTTATATACGTGCTATTTGTTATTGCAAGATTGTGACAATACTCCAAAAATCCAAATTACTCTAAAAGTACCATTTATCAAAGACAAAATTGCCGTGCTTCAAATGCAAAGCGTGAGCTATGTGATCCATCACTTCTAGTAAATAAATGCCAGATATATTTGGATATACGTACTGTAGCGAAATCCCAAATTTTTAATGTTTTATCGTTTGAAGCAGTAGCCAACAATTTAGAATCTGGTGACCAAGCAACATCGGAGATACCCTATAAAGGATGAGCATAAAAAATATATCACAAACAGGAAATAAATACCTGGATACTGTTGATAATATTATTATTCAACTAGAATCATAAACTTGAATTACGACTATCAATCCATCGATTGTGGAAAAAAAAATGATTTGAAATATTGTGATCATACCATTTTATGTCCTTGAATAAGTTTCTCATGCTTGCCATCGTAAGCGTTCCATATTCTAATCGTACCATCAGCAGCTAAACGATCAATTTTATATCGTTGAAAAGATTGAGATAAAGAAATAGTGTTACTTTTCGTTCTTAAATCGACACGGAATTTACTACGGTAATTATTTTAGACTTGTTAAAGTATCATTTATTGACTTACATGAACTGGCGACCCAGTCTCCATCCGCACTAAATTTAACCGACGAGACTGCTTTAGAATGTCCAGTAAGTGTACATTGCAAAGTGTAATCAGGCGGCTATAATCGTGAATAAATTGGAGGCGGTGGTTTCAGAATAAATGAAATTAATAGCTGTGTAAATTTTCTCTCCCATGATCGACACTTTTACTACTATCTACTTTAGTTAGTGTTATCTAGCTTGATCTTTCGTATTAACGGCAACCTCTACGAGTACATTGCAAGCAGGATTTACTATTGTATCGCTATTGGACATACAATAATGAATTAGCATGGTCAGAATTTCATATTCCATTGCCTTTATAGCAACTAGATTTTCATACTACATTGCTTACTAAACAGGTACTGTGGTTGCGATTTTGATTAGAGCCCACTGATGTAGCAAAAAAATGAAGGAATGGACTTTCGACGACAATAATAAAGTCGTGTAATAACGTTTATTTCAAACATGAATTCGCATGCAGATTGCATAAATGATGCAGCAAAAGCAATACTATTCATCAATGACGGCCAGCATTACTTCTAGTTCTAATCTTCATCGATTGTAATCGATGCAAGTTAACTAAAGTTGCTCGTATTGACATTGAATGATAATGCAATCAGTCAACTTATAACTTCACTAACATATGAATTAATCAGTCAAGCGGCCAGGAAAATATGCGAGTAATTATAATTATTATTCCTTTAATTATTAATTTATGTTTGTAAGGATAACAGTCAATAATATAGTGAATGAACAGATGGTCAGCTAAGAAGACGGGTATAGGAATACACGTCAAATACGAATATCGTATAGGCAAGGAAGGATTGGTCAGGTTGAGCAATGCATGGCAAAGGTAAAGTATGATATTGAGTTGACTTTAGTAAACGCCAATGTCATGATATTTATGACAAAAATAAAATTAACAAAGTCACTAAGAATAATGATCATTCGGTTTCTATATGTCCAACAATCAATAAATAATTCATTTATTAATGAATGATAAGGTAGGACGATGCAAAATGTTTACAATATTGTCCCCAAAAATTCTTCCAACCGTACAACAGCCTCGTGATGGCTTCAATTGGAATAGCCATGTTGAAACTACAATGTAATGTATAACACATTAAGGTAGCATTGACAAGATACAGCCTATTCGCAACGCGAATTGGCGTATATAAGAGTTTGGAAATACTAAAAGCATTTCCAGTAAACTTGCATGCTGTACATTGTAAAATAGAATGGATTGATTGATTTGCATTTCTGTCAGCTTTTTGATTCTCACATAAGAAATCATTCCTGCTGCTCCTTTCAATGTAAAATTCCAGTGTGAACTAAAGTTGCATGTGCTGTATATCTACCTACATCCTCCATGGATCAAATCTACGACGTAAACCTGCTCCTGTTGTCCTTGTGTTGGACAGTGATTGTAGCATTTTAAACTTTTTTTGGGGGGGGGGGACATTTATGACTGTATCAATCAAGGATGCAAAAAAGCCCAATAGATTAACAGGACATAAGTAATAACTTGCCAGTAGAAACTCAGGACTGTCTCATTTTTTATACTAAGATTGAGGTCTAAATTTTTGTGATTTGATGGCATCATGAATTATCCCACTCGTGTGATGAAAATTTGAATATAGGATCCTACTCGTATACCATGTTTGACCGATGATCGCATTTCAGCTCATCCAGAAATCGATTTCATAAATTTGACCTGAAAATAACTCCTGACTGGATATTGCCCTTTATGAATATGAGAGTGGTGATTGCAAATAGTGCCATCAACGATCCGATTGGATTGATTTTAGCGGAAAAATGGCTCTCTACAACACCATGTCGATGGTTCAAAGTAGTTTGTAGCGATGTTAATGGAGATGTTATTTTAGGCTACGCATCTCCTTCAATAGATTATCGTATACGGGCATGTCGTAGCAGTTACATTTTATTCTATCTTGCTAGTAAACTATACACTATACAGTGGCAAGCGGCCACAAGATATCAAGAGCTCTAGCAGTCCCGTCGTAAAAAGAGGACTAAAAGATCCATCTGCCCTTTCTAATCCATTAGCTCGTCAAGCCCCCCCGTTGTAATGGTTGATTTACTGGCAATGTACGGGTCGAACCTTTGCAGGCGATATTTTATGTACTGTCCTTTTTCACCTTTCCAATATCCTACTTACTTGGTATTGACTCTATTATAGGCATATAAGACTTGATTCGATAACTATGATTGATTCAATGATGATGATCATCATATGCTTATTTCAATTATTATAATCAAAAGAAAGATTCAATGAGGTGGATGGATTTGTCTCCCCTCTTACGCATGATGTAGCACATTAAAAAAGAAAAAAATGAAAAGGATTCTTGCCCTTGATGGTTAACGTTATATTGACTAAAGGAATGGATTGCAATCTGAAGTGGTATAGAAGGAGATTTTGGAATGGATTGTACCTTGGCATTAACAGCAGCTACACTGGATCCACTAGTACTGCCAACTGATGTGTTTGCCATCGATCCGAGTGCTGATCAACGGTCTATTTACTCACGATTTGTTGATAATAATTGCAGTTCGCTCTTTCACTTTGTAACACGCGCCAATTCCACTCCGATGTAATAAGTCAAGAAGAATTGGTTGGTAGAATCGCATTCAACAGTAATTTACAACCTTGATCCAACTGATTGACAATTTCAAGCCCGATGGGGAAAATTGCATCCAGTCATTCCAGTGATGATGAAAATGCTGCAAGAGATTCTCTCCTCCTTGCTCGACTGCTTGAATGTTGTAACGGCTTTCTACCCAGTTGGCCAGTCTAATACTCACCTTGATGACACAGGTACTGTACTGGAGGTAGACTAGTGTCTTTAAGGTGTTGCCCTTTTCGACGTTGCTCACGGAATTAATTAATTAATTAATATGCCCATACTGTATACCTAGAGTCTAGAGAAGAGCCTGTACGGGATTTACCTTGATTATAGTCGGCGTTAAATCTCAGCGTTTATCGGCTGGTTTGAGAGCATTAACCCCCCATGGATTCTTATTAAAGGAGTGTCCTGTACAACAAATCGTGTTCACCGTAGTATAACTCCCTAGAGACTCTTGTAGTAAATCATTCTAGTAATCTCCATGTTTGAATCCAGTAGGGATTTCAGGGTTAGATGTTACTACTGCCTGATGCTCAAGTCTAGAAGTGGGAATTGATCGATTTATTATAGTAATATCTATAACTTATAACAGATATATCTAGTACTATTACTGTATATATACCACACTAAATGCACCAACATAGGAACATCCATGCAGTAATATGCAGACATGCATAGAGACACAAATAGATGAAATATGCACTTTCAGACGTAACTCCCCAGTAAGAAAAAGCACCTTAGCGGCCCATATGGAGATTGTGTTCTATTCATTGTACAAGTCTCTGTCTTTCTCGCTATGTATACTGTATATATATATATATATAACTACCGGAAAAAATCGGGTTTAGTCCAACCGTTTAGAACACCAGTCTTGAGCCACATTGTCGAACTAATTTAATTAGCTAATAGTAGAAGCTAAATAAACTACCATAGTGCTGTACAGTAACTGCAGAATAGACACAGACTTTACATGGAACTAAGGCAATGTAAAATTTGACATTTACATTTACCAACTTGATACTAGACACGACAGCAAACTACCACATACATACTACAAGTCTACAGTATATATATATATATATATATATATACTGTATATATAACTACCGGAAAAAAATGGATCTAGAACACCAGTCTTGAGCCAAATTGGCCAAGTAATTAGCTAATAGTAGAAGCTAATAAACTACTACAGTACAGTACAGTAACTGTAGAATCGACACAGACTTTACGTGGAACTAAGGCAAGGTAAAATTTGACATTCATATTTACTAGCTTGATACTAAACATGACAGCAAACTACCACATGCATACTACGATTGCAGGTTAAAATAAAATGATCTACGAGTATGTATAGACTAGCATGTATGTTATTATACGCGCAAATTTTAAATCAATTCTTAACAATGACTTTATACGAATTGATACCCGGTTCCATGTACTGTATGCGTAGGCTCCGAGTACGCAACTGTAGACTGTGCGTGTCTACTAGGTTTTCCTTGTATCAATAATGCAATGGTCGACAATCTCTATTCTGCCACGAAATCTTCAACATCGGCTACTTTTAGACGTATGTAGAATATAGATTGTCAAACTTTACCTTCATAGTGTCGCCAACTGTTAAGTAAAAGTGGCCAATCAACAATTTCTACCTAGTCTGCATGATACCTTCATCACTGTTGATGGATAACAACTTTAAAATTTACTTCCTTTACAACTCACATTTGTCACGTCGAATATCGAGTTGATCGGGAACTATCAAGTGAAAGTAGTTAAGAGAAGCAATTTCGATCTAGTCAGGAATGGAGGTATTTTAGTAAACAGCATTATAGTGCACTAATGTATAGTACTGTAATTATTGCTAATGGAGTAATTGTCAATCAAATGTGCATATAAAGTTGTAACAAGAACAAGTTAATCAAGGATAACTAATGTAAGACTTCGTCTAGCACTGCGCTGTTGAGATTCTTACAAGATTTCTGTTAATTAAACGAACACGACGATAATTAGGAATCTCAACTGTCGATTCGATACTAGTATACTGTTCAAAAGATTCGATATACATAGCAGTAACAACAGTATAAAGCTCATGATATGATATCGAACAAATTAGCTTTCCCTACAGTTGTACTTTTAATTTACAGTACTAGCTATCTTAGCTTGAGTGCAAATATTAGTACTGTGTGCATTAGCTCAGGTCTGTACCTAAGCATCTAAACGTTGAATTTAGTTAATGTCAACAGTAATAGGAAAATAAAGTCGCTATCACTAAAAAAAATTGTTCGAAAGATCTTAGTTGAAGAAAAGCTTTTAATAATATCTGAAATTAGATAAATAGTGCACCTATTTTTAATCTATTAACAAATTTATCAAATATTTGAACCCCAAAATTAAACCGTATACAGTACAGTAAAAGAAATTATCATCATTTCTTGCTAATTAAATTCTACGTAATTAACAATCACAATGCCATTTCCTATATTTTCTATATAGCATGAATGGATAGCAGACAAATCATGGCTCTCTAACTATAAAGCATACAATGTTAACAATACAGACTTTCTACGGCAAGCTTGATATCAGCAGCGGAAGTAGAAACCAAGAAATGATATTTCGCCTAAAGAAAGAATTTATTTTCTAAATATAATTGAATCATGATAACATGCGCGTATAGTATTATTTTTGGTCTTTCTTTTAAGGATACATCTAAAATACCATTAGTACTGCGTACCTGTAATTCAGGTGTAAGCTTATGTCCATGAGCTTGACATTGCATGATTTGGATCGATAACTGAAATGCCGTTTCGCTGAGCCAGCTTTAAAAATAATTCATAGTAAAAACTTTTACGTGCATGCTGATGGTATAAAATATAATTGTTGTACACTATCACATACTGCATACTACTAAGTATTATTAGCTGCTCTGGCTACGATATGTCAATCTTAGTGCTATAGTTCGTATAAATTAATATTTCATTAACAGAGATTGAATAGATGAATGTAGTATTGGAAAAATCACTTAATCATAACGAAATAACAAATGTTATCTTTGAAAACATCTTACCGTTGAATATCCTCTTCATTTAGGTTTGATAAACCCGTTTCATACATCATAAGAGCGCGCCAATTTATCGGTCCCCACCGCCAAAAAGAAAGAGCAGCAATTGCTAAGCTTGCTGGCAATCTGTTACTTGAATCTTTTCTTAATAAGTTGCGTACGATTTTACGAACGATCAAAGGTACTCGACTGGAAAGGAGTATAAATAACTTTTAACGGTAATAATAATAATATCAAGGTACTCCTAAATGGTACTACTAGTATGAAAAGTGAATTACGTAGGCCTTAACAGAATGATACCTTGGCAATTCTGGGAGTTCATATTCTTGATAGCTAGAACTATCGAAGGTATTCAGAAAGGGGTTCTCCTGACCAAATATCTCGAAAGCCAAGCATCCAATTGCCCAAACTAATACAAAACAATAAAGAAGTGTTATGTTTAGCTTGCACGTCTATTGAGATGCTACACTCTATACAAGGACATTCTTGTTTTTGAACCTAATTTACCGTCTGATCTTCGATAATCTAGGACTGAATTGTGACCAGGTTCAGCATTCTTAATCTGTGTATCAAAATGAAAATTATTTCCTTAACAGCATTATTATCATTTCTACTAATAAATCATCTGTGTAACAGATATAATACATAAAATACAGTCACTACTAACTTCAGGTGCCATAAGCGATGAGTTGCCACCGCGATCTATGCAGTTAGAAATGTAAGGAACTACAAGTTTGAGTGCTGCATCATCAAGACATTCCCCAAAATCTGTGATAGCAAGAAGCGGATATGGATCTACTTCTTCGATCTAAAGCAAAACAATGATTTTATTATCATTATCGGTTGCCGTCTAAGTAATGCGTTTACAAGGTAGGTAGATTAACTATCTAGGTGTTACAATGATTAAGTTATTCATCGTTATTGATAATAAACCGACATCATTCATACAAACAAGTAACTAAATACAAATGAAAATTTTGGTTTCAATTATACGCGTATACTAACCAGTATATTGTCTGACTTTAAATCACGGTGAGCAATATAATTCTTGTTTAGATAATCAACACCTTGTAACAATTGAAGAAGTAACATAGTAGCTTCGTCGTTTGGAATAATCCCTTTACTGTGAACATATTCTCTTAACGTCATATCGTACCTGAGAAAATCATAGTCAAGGTCAAATAGGTAGTACTAAGCATACCGTTTGTATTAGAAAAGGTTGCACCGATACTGGCTAAGAAGGAAATACTAGTTCTTACTTTTTCATAAATAAGAACATTGTCCTATGGCGGCCTAATCCAGAAGGATTTAACGGAGACGGTGGCAAAGCATCTGGGTATTCATGCATGGCATCATCGCAGTATTGTATTTCATCAATAATTACTTTATCTAAGCGAATAATATTAGGATGGACAAGAATTCGCGATTGACTATTTTTCGATGATTCCATCTCGTCAACACGAGTAACCGGTAAAGGCGAAAGGAGACAATACTCGCGCAAAAAATTCTGAAATATTATTACATGTCAATCAGACTGATTGTCAATAATTGTTACATTTCTTTAGATAGGGTAATTTGATTACGCGTTTCTACGTTAATATTCATTTAAACAAGTAATACTAAATTTAAATAATGTCAATCTTATTCAATTGGAACTGATTCTAGGTAGAACAGTTTGACTACTAGTTTAAAATATTATTCTACGTCTATAGCTATACTATAGCATGAGATAAAAACATGATACAGTTCTATAGCCAAAAGCACGAAATATTGTATTTTTAAAATCTTTTCAGGTATGTCTAACCTTGCGAATAAAATCATCCTTTGAATTCCCGTAATTAAACATCATTTTCATTGCATACTATTTTTAAATAAAAACTGTCATGACTACATTGGTATCATTCACCGAAAATGATTTTATTTAATTAACGTATATTTCAAATAAACAAACAGTCCATGCGTGGCACTGTAAATCCTATCTGTATGATTTATGCAATTTGAATTCCTTTACCTCTTTGCCACATGAACATTTGGTAGCATACACTGCGCTACAGCATGATCTGCTGCCCAATCTAGGGCCGACTTTATAACTATTAGTAGTATCACAACTGCAACTGATTTCGCTAGCAGCGTTATCTTTTTCCAATTTGTTATGGCATATTTTCAGCAGAGATTGTAGTGAAACAACCAGCTTCTGCTGTTCCATTTGTTGTTCATTATATCTAGGTCCTGTCAAGTTCGTAGTAGATATATTATTATAGTTTTAACTAGTTCTCAAATTGATCATAATCTCACAAGTAAATATTTCTAATGCAATTGAAAACACACTTGTATTCGTGTTACCTGCTACTGTAAAGCCTAAGAGAGCAAAGATTGGTGTTGATAGTGGAAAGCGCCTTGTAAAAACTAACCTGGTTGCGGAGGCAATTTCTATATTACAATGCAATAACATGGGTTATTAACGTTGCGTTAGGGTTGTAGGACTAGTAAACTAGTCGATAAGCGACATACAGTTCAGTAACATTAAGCAAATTGATATAGTACTTACTTTTAATCAAATGTAGATTGTTCGAAATATAGCTTTTGCCTATAAGACCACGTGCAACTATTCTTAATCTACTAACAGAGCCATTTTCAAGTTTACTGTAGTTAGAATTCTTGACCACAATTTGATTATCTTTTGAGACGATTCTTGTTGTTAGGGTGGCGTTGTTGATATTTTCTGTAAAGACTTGTTTCGCACCTCTTTCAAATCCAGGCTCTTGAATGAAAGTAGTTAATGAAAGGTAATAATTACATTAAACGCCTATATAACTAGTACTTATATATAAAGTCTTGTAAGAAATTTTGACATTTACATTGGCAGAAGTAAACTGAATAGTTGACGTAGTACAGTACTTGGATTAATTTTCATCCAATTGCATGAGTGTATATCATACAGTAGCATAGAACTTGGTACTAATTATCGTTATAACAATTAGTAGCTTTTCTGTCAATAACCAATATACTGAAGTAACTGAACTTTCATAAATAATACAATTATTCCTAGTGCGTGGCTATCATAAACTCTATGCTATTCTTTATTGACAGAAAGACTATTGTGATTAGTATATAGTGCAGTAAACTTGGTGATTGATTTTAGTAACTTGTAGAAAATGAATTGTCTTAATAAAGATATTTATAATAGTTTGTATGCTGTGTAGAATATTTTTTAGAGTATTGCAGAACAAGAATGAAAACTGTATACGTATGGTGGCTGTGCTTTTAATAACTTACCAAACTGTGGCAGAAATTTACTCAAATTATTAAATATTCGACGGAGGATTAACGCCATATCCAGATATCTTGAACTGCATTTCGATTCATCGTTATCAGAGAGAAGGAGTCAATTAGTCAATAATAACCATCTTTATATTCTAGTCATACTACTTGGTAAAGGTTTAAATTTCTATTGCAAAGTCTACTAAGGCTTCAATACAATAGCCTAAAGCATGCATGCTTTGGCTACATAATAAAGAAACGTGCAGTCAGTATGATTTTATGCAATGCTATCACATTACTACAGCGTATAAGTATAATTAATTAGAATACATTCATTAACTGTAAATAAGTAGGCAGATATTCAAAAGTCTAACTTATGGCCAAGGATATCACTTCAATGTTAGACCCTTGCTATGAATATTAAGGTACCTTATCAGTTTTAACAGTTTCCAACAGAAAGATACTAAAAAGCGATTAATAATGTTACTTCCACTGTTACCGTTAGATTAGGACAATTTCATCGTCTGATCTTGACAGCGGTTCGTTTTGATCCAATACGCGTAGAATGACGTATGTATGGGTGGTTGATCGTCCAAGAAGGACTATGCAGTGTTTGATGACGATTGCCGCTTGGAATGCCAATATTTCTATTCCGAAATAAGAAGAAATCATTGTCAATTCATTCACGATTTCTCCTATATGTCTTTCAAGTGATTGAAAGTAACTTCTCGTTATCCTTTTTCAATACATCTGGATTCATGATGCTACCGCAAAAGTCGAGCGTTGGTAAAGCTATTTTATCCAAGGTAATGATTTGAATGAAAAGATAGACTGATTGATTGACCTTTTATCCACTAAACTACACTGCATGTATTTTACTTGGATAGAGAATATTTTCAAGCTTACGAGTGCACTGTATACGTATACTCCTTGCCTACAACTGATGGATATGATCGACCGTTGCTACAACATACTCCATGTTTTGCGCTTCTCAAGTCCATGTAAAGCATGCAATGAAAACTGTTGACTGTACCTTGAAATTTGGTGGGCCAATAATCGCTTTGATCGTGTTGGCGCACAGAAACTTTAGAGGACTCGAATGACTTGAAACAATCTACCTCAACGATACTGAAGATGGAGATTCTCCTACTGAATTGGTGTTGAAAGAAGGATCGAAAGAAGGTCCACGAGATCGATATAAGGAGAAGATGGCAGTCAACTTGGCTGCTTGAAAATGTTGATGTTTATGACCGTCAGGAAAACATGATGTCATAGTAAAAGCTGGCAGGTAGGCTAGTAAACGGTACAGTACGGTACAGTACAATACAGTATGTCACGGTCCAAGTAAGGGCCCAGCCATTCTAGAGATATACTGTAGATCATAACGGTTCGAACCGGACCGAACCGGACTATTCCCAGGCCGAACCGGACTATTCCCAGGCCGAATCACCATCAAAGGTGGAACGTACAGTACAGTACGGTACAGTGTACAATACGTACGCTACAGTGCATATTGTAAGCAGTGTACTGTACACTGTACTGTACAGTACAATACGCTCGACACGCCTGAGAACTTGTCGTTTGCAGTAGTCTAATAAGGCATCTAGTAATTCATTTTTATTTTACTGCTTAACAGTATGGCTGAAACTGCTATAGCACATTCAGTACAATGCAAGGCAATAAGCTACGATATTACTGTACAGCATGAGCCATGTTACGACAACGTTGTAGAAGATTGAACGCAACAAAGCATTCAATTCATCCTCGTAATATCCAATCTACAGTACGGTACAGTACATACTGTACAATACAGTACTGTACAGTACTGTATGTACCGTACAGTACAGTACAGTACACTGTACAGTAGACCGTGCTGAAACTGCGATACACTACACTGTATACTGTACACTGTAAACGGTGGAAGGGCTAATTTCGATCATTTTTCTGCCAAAAAATGGATAAAATTGTTGTGGTTTTTTGAATCAATTTCATATCAGTCGATAGAGAAAGAGTTCATTCACTCGAATCTGTCATTAAAATGCATCTATAACGTTTACTTTCATGGTAATTATCAATTAAAGTACGCGAGACGCTATATACAAAGTGGACACTGTACTTCAGATGAAAATCCACATGCGCAGTAGTGTTCAGTAACTCCAAATCTCACCATCGGGTAGCTATAGCAATAGTGGAACTGCATAGATCGTCGATGACTATCGATCAGAATCAGCCCGCTCATTTGAAATCCAAAACTGGTAGCTCCCTAACTATCGTTAGTCTTCTATAAGAATAATTTCAGATGATAAGGGTACTGCCATATTTATAATTAATTCAGCGTGTGATCTGAAAACGTGTCCTCTAGTAGATGGTGTACTTGATTGCTAGCATCATTACCTCCGTTAGTAATATTTACCAGTAGAATACGAGTACTCTGATATTCAATTCATGACCTCAAGCCAACATGTCCGCTAGTAATCCAGCTTCCGATCCACTGTCATTTCTTGCAAATGACGACACCAGCAGCTCTGATAGTGATGATGAAAATATCAAATCTCAGCCTGGCCAATCGACTGTGACTACTACTACTGAGGATAACGCATCGATCAATAAAACTGCTAAAGGGATAGTCCTACCAGATCCAGAAGCCATCTTATCTAAAAAAACCAGACCATCATTTTATCGCAATGATGATGATGACTATTATAATATAATCAATTGGGAAATAGTTAGTGATCAAGTATTCAGTAGTGCCAAAGCTATGCATAAAAAAGTACCTACTATTAGTGGGCCAATGTCAAGTAATCCTAACGTAGTCTCTGCAGCTCCCGTAAAGTATTCCGAAACCAATGATCCATCAAGCAATGCAGAAACGACGGAAAATGACCTTGATAAGGAGAGCTCGAAAATGATGGAAAATCAACCAACAACATCCAATATCGCCCATGATAAATTTCCAACCAAGAGAAAAACTTCTGATGCAGCGATAACTTATCGTCAAAGAGAAAAAAGAAAAAGAGATCTTGGACAATCTGCTAGAGGAAAGAGCTATGTGGAAGAAGAAAAGCGAATTCTAAAGCAATCATTTAATAATGACCGCTTCTAATCAACTATACGAGTACGTGGACTAGGGGGCCTACATCTACTGTATCTTGTATCTTTGACAGTAATCATTGCAGCCGGATAGCCCTGGTGCTGTGCATTTTTTACAGACTTGAATCAACAAAAACTAGTCGATAATGGACAGTTGCTGAAAATGCCCATGAGCTCCGCTGTAGCTAGAACACAACGACAGAAAATATTGATGGCAATCTTAGCCTAACAATCGTTGCAATTTTTCAGTCATCTAGTAACAAATGATAATTATTCGTGAAAATAGTAATGTAGAGTACCGTAAATCGAACTCTTTGTATGACGATTTCGTAGTTATCGAAAATAAAGCTTGCTGTTACTACAAGTGATACTCCTCTCCTATCAGATGTAAGATCTTATTTGCAAAGTTGTCAGATTGCACAATGAACGTTTGAGCCGCTGTAAAATCATTGCAAATAACATTTTATTTCTCTTCATAGTACATAGTATACACGTATACTGCAATAAGCGTAATGTTATTTAAAAAGCAGTCAGGGTTCCATTGTTTCCAATCTGCTTTGGTTATGAAAGTATAAATTGATTAATTACATTTTATAACGAAAATTTTCGCTATTGAAGCGAATAAGATATAATGTACATAGTGCTGTGAACCAAGTCCATTTTTACGCTGCCGTACATACCGTACGTGTACTTTAACAAAGAAGCTAACTGTAAATCATGTAATTAAAATTAGGCTATGTTAGACTGCATTCGAATATCTCTGGCTTTTTCATCGCATATTCCATGTAAAATTGCTACGATTATATTATCGTAGAAACTAGTTTGAAATTGTTCTGTTCAAATTGAATAAAAAATGGGAAAATTTTATCATCTTTGTGCATCTTTACAATTGTATATTAACTGATGCTAGAGCATCTACTGCCCACTGTGGATAGTTGCCATCTGGAAACATTTCCTTCATAAAGTCTTTAACAAATTGAGGGAACGTATTTTGTATAATATTCTTTCTTATTGACTCCATTAATTGTTTCTGAAATAGAAATAAAGTTTAGTGTATACAAATACTGCCAAAGTCTATTTTTGTAAGAGTTTTAAAATCAGCGCAATAGATATAAAAAATTCATTTTCGTTATAACTTAATTATTCAATCTACTTATTTATGAGTATGACCTATTGATACTGCACGGCTTAGTGAACGGAAAAAGATACCAATGCACAATTTACTATTATACAGCTGAAGCTGATATGAATGAATTAATTATATGGTGATCATGATGCATGATGTTCCATCATCAAGATCTCGCTCAAATTGTTAATGTAGCTTAAATAGGTTTTATTCCTTGCAATATTGCCTTCGCTATAAACTGTAATGTATACTATACGCCAACAGTTTAATTACTTTTGTTGTTAACTAATACATCTTTAGCGATAACACATTACTGAAATTAATCTAGTTGAAATATGATGATAATATTACTAGGCTTTCACCTGATAGGTTAAGTTGTGAATGGATAATAAATGGCAAGCAACTGTTTCCTGCTTAATTATTGAATTTAAATAAGCTCTGGTATACGTCTTGCATGTTAGGCATGGACAATTTTTATCGATAGGGTCAAAGTCCATGGAATATTGACTTTGCTTTAATCGTAACTGTCCCCATGGTACAAGAGCTGTACCAAATCTCTGCAAAATAACATTGTATCGATAATATTTATCGTGAGAATAACGTGAAAATATTCAGCTTTGACTAAACTTATAAATAACTTACTGCCGTTCTTGTTGGATATACACAATCATACATATCGACACCCAAAGCTGAGCATACCACTAGATCTACGGCGTATCTAATGTCAGAGGATAGGTCTATATCATATTTGTTTTCCTAGTATTACCATAGTTCTGATATATTCAAATACAATATAATAATAAAGGATTTAAACTGATCTGCATTTCTCACCCTACTCCCATTAAGTATCGCGGTTTATTTTTAGGTAACAAACTAGTACATAAGTCAACAACTTTCCAAAATACTTGTTTGTCTTCACCACCACTTAAACCTCCAATAGCAATACCAGGTGTATCTCGTTTAACAATTTCTAATGGAAAAGTACAAACTTAGTAAACATAAGATTATCGATGAAATTATTCAATGCCCTAACATCACATAAATACACTTCAATGATCACATTGAAATTAAAACCAAAACTAACCTTCAACACACTTGCGTCTAAGATCCATATCTAGCCCACCCTGTACAATACAGAATAAATTTTGGCAATGCATATTTTTATGTGCTGTTATGCATCGATCCAGCCATCGAATTGTCCTAAATTCAGATCAAAAATGTACTAATAAATAGTATGTATACTATATTAAACGGTAACATTCTCTCTATAAATCTAAGAATTTATTAAAAGGAATTTCCTTTATCGATAATTGTATTATTATAGATGTCAATAATGTACTAAGCCAGAAAAATTTTCAAGTGTATAATTAGGGCTGTCTGAATTATTATCATAGATTTAAACTGTGTGTAAATATGCGATGATACGATCGGTAATTTGTAGTTTTAATCAAACATACTATAGCACAACTCTTATAATAACCAACATCACTTTTTGATAATAATAAATATAATACATGTTATTTCCAACCTATGCATGGCTTCTTCAACTCTTGGTCCTTCAGTAGTACTCGCAACAACATCATCTAATTGCATGATGATATCAGCGCCTATCGAGTTCTGGATTTCAATTGATCTTTCTGGTGTTAATAGTAACATGTCATCGGAATATGGTGATGCAAATTTGACTCCCTCCTAATCGTTAGAAATCAATAGAAAAATGGCAGAAATTACAATATATAATAATTTATAATTATTTTATAGCGTTTACTTAAAATGATGGCACTACAGGTCTCTTAAATTGTCACGACTCCTACTAGTTAGATTCGTAACATCTCATTATCATTCATTTATCAATTCTCACCTCAGTTATTTCAGCTAAATCTAGCAGCGATACCATCTGATAGCCACCACTGTCCTATCCAAAAGATACCAGACACGATTAAATGGTACAATGGTAAGGGTTAGAGGATAGTAGCAAAACATTAAACGTTAATATCATGATATTTGATGATCCTGTAGGTAAATAATATTTGATCAGTACTGTCGCCATTTTACAGTTACAGTAAGGATTCTTCAAATCGTATCTATTAATTATCAGTAAGCTAAGAAGCGCGTGGTATGTCGCGAATAAGGCGAGCATTAGTTGGTACAACGAGAACTGTTCCAATTTGTGATCTAGATTGCGTATTATAATGAAGACATATTTGAAGTATCTCACATTCTCACACACCCATAACAGTGTCAGTTACGATTATTAATCCACAAATCAAATACGTAGGGCAATATTAGTAGCTAAATGATAAACGCATATTGAACAAAGATAAAAGAAGTACAGTATATATACCAACTATTACGTAGCATCTAATCTCTATCAAAAAATGCCTTACAGTTAAAATAGATCGTTTCCAGTTCATGAAATCATGCAATCCGTTGGCCTTTTCCATTAATTCAGGTCCCTATGTATGCAAAATTGGATTTTCCCGTGCATTAATGCTATTTATACAGTAGATTTCAATTCGTCTATGCAATATGATCACATCCGTGGTTTTCAATGATGCTAACCGGATTAGTTCCTAAATGGTAGGTGTTTCCTAAAATGATTTGAAAGCCAATGTCCTCTAACTGTTTGGATGTTAATCCCTTCATTGTTCCTTTAGTACCCACCGGCATGAAAACTGGGCTCTCCACACTACACTTTGGCAGCGTTATTAAGCATGCTCTTGCTTTACTAGTAGAACATTCAGCTACTAATTTAAAACTAAGAGCTCGAGAAATAGCGGACGAACAAGCAGTACCAGATGCTGGACTTGTCATGATTTTCTGCTGCACACTAAAGTGTCGACGAAAGCAATAACGCTGTATTAGCATATAAGTTGGGCGTCTATGATCGACTTTACTACAAATGCCTGCCTATACTGTATACAAGATAGAGAGTACAAGTAATCCACGTCTAAACTGTAACTATACACGGTAACGTGTGAAGGCTGCAATGCAAACAGTCTTCTTGAGCGGGTAGTAAGACTTCAAATCTGCAACTGTTATTTTAAGGATTAAAGTACAATATTTGCAAAGGCGCTACAGGAAGTAAGAAAGCACCTGCCTAGGTACAGGTTGCAAAGGCGTTGTAGGAGAAACTGAAAGCCGAGATCGGATACTCTTGATATCGTTAATACATACAGCAGTAGTGTAGAATCCAACAGCATGGTGTAGGTTATTGTTATATGGTTACTATAGGGCATAGTACTATTGTTTGCGTATATATACTGTAGATACTTCGAATGTCTAGTACAATATACACTACAACAGTCCTCTAATGGACGATATGCAATGGTGGCCTAGCAGAAGGCAATTTGGCAAGGCGAAAATTCTTATTATCCAGACCTGCTATCCTGCATCCTTCCATAAACCGAAAGCGAGTAAGATTACTTTTGGGCTTGAAAGAACAACCAGTACTTTAATGACGGTATAAACTAAGATATTTGTAGCCCAGTAATCCTTAACTACAGTAAATATACCCGTACTGTCTACTTCCTCTTCGCTTTTGAGGTTTATTCTTATACGTCAATATTGTCTGTAGACTTTAGTAATAGTACACTTATTTATGGTACCTATGCAAGCCTGAATAATTATATTAATTATATATATATATGTTGTTTTGCTGTAATATGTGAACTATTGGAGAGTCTTTATCTATTTCGAATTGCAAAAGCATCTATAATTAATTAAAATGAATTAATAATTACACTTCAGTATTGTGTGCATGCAAACAACGAGTGGTGTTATTATTCAATTATTTTAGTGATCTATTAAATTTCCAAGTGTAAAATATTGTAAAGTGGGCTAAGAGCAGCGCTGCACTGAGTAGTATATTAGTGTCCAAATAGGCAATACTAAAATCCTTGCGAATGGAAAGCATAGGCTACATTTCATCATACGCACTTTTTGTGCTGTATACCAACATTGCTAACTATACGATTAGCGTTATGCTTACATTTAACATACGATAAGTCAATATGTTTCGTTAAGTTAGGATGTCGAATGTAATCGTATAAACATGAAGTACGCGTATAATCAATAGTTGCTTTACTGAATTGAATTTTCAAACATAACCTAACTATACACTGTGTAGTGTGTAGCCATGACAAAATTTTATTATTGATGTGATGTAATCCAAATAAATATGATTATAAAATTACATGTTACTAGGTGTTTTATATTTAGGATCATATCGTCGAAAGTGACAGTTATATAGGTCATAATTTTTCTTGACTGATTTACAATTTAATCATCTTAATACTCGCATTCGTAATGCGCCATTTTACGTAATATATACTAGTATGGGTAAGTATAAGTATACATGTAAAGCAGGGAAAACATTGTCAATTTCTTAAAGCATGATTGCAATAACAATGTAGATAGTTCTTCCTAGTCGAAATAAGAATAGATAGATACCTCAGTGGAAGAATTGCAGTAACAGTTTGAAATCGATGTAAATTAAGGTTTGCTGTACACTAGCGATCCCGTTGTACAGTACATTACTCTACTGTAGATACTAGAAATCTCATTTATGTACAGTATTGTCGCATATTCGTTTGGTTTGCTTATGTCCTGGCAGAATCTTACGATGGCTTTTTACTTTTAGTGGCAGTTTCAGACAACCAATCACTTGAGTATCTTTTGGGCATAAAGCGTTTAGCAAATTTACTAAGGCTTCCAACCGCGATAACATGATTTTTTTTATTATAAAAACGAAAGATGCCACTATACAATCCACGTATTCCACCTGAGTCCCATAATTGAAAACAAGCGCACAACTCCTTTCCAAACTTATAGTCATTAAGCGAGCTTTGATAGAAATAGATTGCATAATTTTTCCCAGACGTGTTGGGTATCATGCTTGGACCACAAACATTTTTCTTCTTACTTCTGCTATACCGAATAGGTGTAGCAATCTTGAGTATACGTTCTATTTCCTTGTCATATTCTGCCTTTATAACACTATTTACATTCCGTAGCTTTGCGCCTATTATCGTATTCAAAATTTGATTCTTATAATGTAGTTTGTGAAAATTCTCATTATTTACTCCTTCAGCTCCAATATGATAGATACGTGACACGTCAGGATAAATTGTATCGCGACCACGGCGTTGCTGGCTTAATCTCAGCCAGTCGTCCCAATTTACTCCACGACAACAGGAAGGCCATTTTGGAGCTATTTCATTCCATAATTTTCGCGTTAAAATCCATCCCATTCCCGAAAAAAAATCTGATCGATACAAAAGAGATGTATTAAAAGAAGAACTTCGATAGCCATTAGGATTCCATGCAGAAATGGTTAAGATACTATTATCAGCCTTCAAGCAAGGTAAACTTTCAGAGAAGTAATCCAGAATGTCCGGTGAAACAACCAAGTCCTCCTCTAAAATAATTGTCGATGATTTTTGTGGGTAAATGTCCCATAGTGTTCCCAGACTTCTTCGATAATGTACCGCTATCTGATCGAATTTGCGTAATTTCAACGATTTTTTGGAAGTGGTCGTCGATTTTGGATATACAATGACACGAATTCCGTATAAATTTGCTATCCATGCCGGTGTCCTTACAAAGCCATCGAGGAAGATTGTAATAAGGGAACGATCGATATTAGGCACGCGAAGTAACGATTCAAGACACCTTTGTAAGTAAAAAGGGCGATTTCCAGCGATAATAGCAATTGGTAATTTATACGCTGGCTTAGCTGAAGCTTTGACTGGACCAGTTCCTATTCTGGGCGGTATGAAAACAGTTTTCTTTTTACAAAGTACATCAAACTCTGAATGATTCTCGCAAAAAAATGATATATTGGTCATTTTCATATCAATATCAATAGGTATACAAGTTGCAATGCTTTTAGGACCTCCAGACCTATACCGAAGTCCATGAGAGATCTCTTCTAACAGCGTAGCGCCCTTACTTCCTTTCCTTCCTACAAATACCCAGCTACTTCTAAAATTCAATGTGTGAATAGTGACACTGCCAAGCTGCTCGATTGCATGTTTTACCTCTTCAGATATACGAAAGAAAGCATCATCGGCCGTAGCCATTGCAAGAAAATGTCCAGGAGTGACTTTGTTGATGTAATCAACTAGCGCACCACTTTGACCAGCATAAATATCGAATGCAAGTGAATCAACGACTAACTTTGTGGCAGGATTGATAACAACTACGTTAAAACCGCGAGTAGACGATTTTGCATCGATGTAATATTTACCATTAACGCAAATACGAGCAGAATCATGACGAGGACCTGATGTTATACTTAATGCTAAATCATTATCTTTACATTCATAAGGGATATTGCAAGAATGTACCGTTGAAGGGTGAGGATTTTTCTGGTTGTGATTATTCGTCCTCTTAGAAGGACTAATTAAACTTTTGCTTTGTACTGGTTGGGTTGTTACTTTTAAGTTGATATTGTCATCGATAGGAAATTTGCCACTACCGTCGGACGCTTTAAATGGACTGCCATAAAGTGTAACATATAAATTGATACTAAGAAGGATTATCACAGTAAATGACAATAACCAGTTGATTAGAAAGTAGCAGTGGCGTCTACTACTTTTACGTATAAGCATAGTTTCTTTTAGGAGTAACCTTGATGGAGACATAAGATTAAAACCATGGTTAAGCACTCACCATCGCTATTACTGTAACATAATATACTGAACTATTTGAACTGTTGACAATAACATGCAGCATTGACAGTCGATGTTACTGTAACATAATCTACTGGACTATTTAATCTGTAGCTAAAAACATTTAGCATTTATAATGGACATTACAGGTACTGCAACGTAATTTATTTGACTATATTAACAGTTGATGGCCTTTCTTATTGCTAGGATATTGCGTCAGCATCGCTAACGAGACTAGATACTCGCATACTTACCGAATTGCAATGACAGTACAAAGGTATTATGAAATCTAGACTGTAGTATAACGTAGATAGGATCCGCATCATGCTACTGTATACAGTAATCCATTTTGAATGTAATAGCGGCATTTGCAAATGCCTATTACTACTGTTGAAATCCCGTTAGTTTTATCATGACACAGAACAGCATAAGTTAATACGTATGAACTAAGATTATTCAATTAGCATCAATTCCATCACCAGCAATGCAGCGTTAAAGTTGGTTAATCATTGATTAGAATCGCTCATACAATTTAGCTAACATACCAGTACGAGGATCTACTCAGTCTTAAATCCAATTACTTCAAGCCTGGACGAAGGATAACCAAAGCAGACCACCAGTGTCCCGATTGATACTTGTTTAGAAATGCATCGTTTTCACGGCGTGCGTCGGTTGTTGGCAAGACTGATTCACACCTATGGACAACATTGAGTACGATCAGTGGCAGAACTCCTCCAAGAAAAAGAGTGATGGAAATTGGATATATGTTGTAAGTATCAAGCTCTCGCATCCTATACGATTGTATAAATGTGCATTTGCACGAAAGACCCTGAAGCTACTTATCATACAATCATCATTATTGATTATGACTAAAGTACAGTATATTGAATGAAACCATTCTGATTTTCTGCTACTGTAACCTATAAAAATACAAAATACAATAAGGGGCTTTCTGTCCATGCTGTAATTTTCAACTATCAGAAACATAACTCAATCGCTATAATACAATCATCAGTATGACCAAAGTACACTTTGTTAGATCAGACCATTCAGCATGTGCGCTCTATAAAAATACAGTAAAAGGGCTTTGTATCGATACTGTAATTTCAACCATCAGAAACATCACTCTTCCACAATAATACAGCATAATCATCATGATGACTAAAACACATTACGTTGCATCAGATCATTCAGGTTATGCGCTCTGTAAAAATACAGTACAGTGCTTTCGATCAGTACTGAAATTGCAACTATCACAAACAATTTATTCAGCATAATACGATGATGATGATTCAAGTGCAGCATGTTGAAATAGATTATTCGGGTTTGTGTACTATGAAAATAGAGTCAGTGCTTTGTGTCGATGCTTTAATTTTAAACGGATAAGCTTCAATAAAATCTTCTATCAGCCGTAGATGGAATCGTATCGAATTCCGGTTAGAGTAGACCTGGCTACTCGATCATTTTTGAGATCATTGCAGTATCGGATAGGCATCATTTTAGGGGCCAATAACCTGCTGTATAACGATCAACATTGGCCCCATATCTAGTTTAGATAAGCATAAACCTCGTCTATTGACCATGTCAAGGTAATTAGTAACGATTAAGACAAAACAAAATCGTCTGTTGAAGGCCATGATTACCGACACAGTTGGATCATTTGATCCATTCAATATTGACCAAACAAGAATCAAACTGTAATTCACTTTTAGGTACTTACTGGCTGTTTATCCTATCCAGGAAGAAACTGTTTTATTTTGGAAGTGGTTGATGTGAAGTCAGATACGATGTTAACCGCAGCTGACGCCGACTGAATACGATTCGTCTATCAATGGTGATAGCAAACCAAAGCGCTGTCCACTCCAAAAGAGCGACTGTACCCACGGTAGTAATGGCCTACAGAAATTAGAAAGTCTAGCTAGATAGTAGTAAAATCACTTGGAAATTTTGCAAATAACAGGCTAAACGTTGAATATTTCAGCTCGTATTGTTCATTGATGGCAGTGCTACTGTACTATATAGGACTAATTAATTATATGGAATAGTACAGTAGTTTTGCCAATAAATATCTTGACCGTGTGTTTTGCCCCATTGTCTCAATGGAACGGTATCAACATATCGAAAGCATCCACTATCCAATAATATAGCGTACAGTAATATTGTGAATAGATGCTTACAACCGTACTGTATGTTATCTATGCAACCACGATACAGATGTATTATGTGCATCAATGTACTGTACTGTATAGCGTACAGTAATATTGTGAATAGATGCTTACAACCGTACTGTATGTTATCAATGCAACCACGATACAGATGTACAGTGTACAGTATTATGTTATTTATGTGCATCAATGTACTGTACAGTACAGTACTGTACTGTACTGTACTGTATAGTGTACAGTATTATCATGAATAGATGCTTACAACTGTACTGTATGTTATCTATGTAACCACGATACAGATGTATTGTACTGTATGTGCATCAATGTATAGCGTACAATAATATTGTGAATAGATGCTTACAACTGCACTGTATGTTATCAATGCAACCACGATACAGATGTATTACGTGCGTCAATGCATTCCAGTCTACTGTACAGTGTACACCGGGTAAGTGATATCACATGGTCGCCGCCTACGTAGAAATTAATTCATTATTCTACAGTCCGTACAGTACAGTATACTGTACTACTGTATTCTGTTCCGTCAAGGAATCGCCTCTTGTACACAGTATATATTGTATCTCTCCAACGTTCTACCTTTGTGCAAAGTAGGTGCGCTCAATCTGTCAAGAAACCTGCTCTTCATCCTCTTTAACATCAATCATGTGCCTTTCAATATACCATATTACGTCTACAAGTACTACAGTACAGTATAGTGGCGATGCGATTGGACTCCTTGGACATTTTCCACACCGTATTGTACTGTATTCTGGAGAACAGGTCACTCCATGATGTGTAGAGTGACACCAGCTCGGTATCCATGGTGTTGGTAGGTCAGGCAACGTTCGTAGAGTATGACTAAATCATGGAGAACGGTAAGCAAAGAATCGATACTCTACTGCCATTCTGCCATGGCTGAATAATTTTAAATGGAGAGTATAGTGCAGCTGCTGCATGATAAGTTGGAGAAGAGATACGTTGTATCTCGATCGCAATGTACAACATGAATTTTACTGCTAAAAACCAATTTTGGCCAGTTACGTCAACAAGGCGCATGACATAAGACTATCGACATAAATGGTAGAAAGTGTCTCCTGGCATTCGAACTCCAACCCTAATTTATGAACTAAAGTACCACAGTGCAACCTCGAAATGGATAATACTAATAAACTTGTAGTAAATAACGTGCTTAAAACCAATATACGCCTATAATGTGTGCATCTGTTATTGTGTCTACTCGTCATCGTATCATTCAATCAGACATACATTACAGTGTCCAATAGTGATGCATAAATGACGACATTAACACGTAATATAAACGTGATATTAAGATGGAGCGAAATAGAGTATTATGTGGATTAGTAGGTATTGACAGATAGCTTACACAAGTTGTGTACGAGATTTATTATAGACCCTGGGTCATACGCTGGTTAGTACTTTGATAGTAAATGAATTGAAAAAATGATCACTATACAGACATAATCAATTTTGGGAAGAAGATTAAAGCCTAGCTGTCCGTCACCCCCCCCCCCCCCCAGGTTAAAAATTGAAACCC
>NW_002060944.1:3855079-3884823 GCF_000150275.1 Trichoplax adhaerens | reverse complement strand
TCGTATCATAACCATACCCATAGCATAAGGTTCTTTAAATATTATTCAATTTCTATTTTATTCTACCTAAAAGATTTAGGAATTGATTTGGAGCTCTGTAGATCGCGAATAGATTACTACTAGTAATAGTCTATTCTTTATGCCTGTGCTCATGCTAAATAGACTTAGGGATTTGGGAATAAATTCATCGCCATGGCTAATGATAATTATAATTTATACATATATATGTATATTATCTTTAAAATAGGGGATCAACCACTACCTGCAATACATTGCTGACGTTAACAATTTGAATGGCTGCCAACGACATCATCGAGGTGTCCTGGTTTGCATAAAATATAGTAGGCTAGTGGGCCGTGGCTGGTGATAAAATGGTGAAGTAAGGTACTATCTCTTATGCCAAGTAATGTAGTAGCAGTGAGGCTATTACAAGATGATACTGTAAGAGCATACTTTACTACCACTATTAAGGCAGCCAATTTTCCAATCGTCTTTGGTTTGATACTAATAAAAATAAATAGTAATACAAATGTCCTTTTCCTTTCGTATCCCTTTCGTTTCAGGATTAATTTTATTCTATGATGTGGCATGGACTGCAAAATATACCATCTACAGTAATAGTCCATGGTTGTGGCGATGCAATATGCTCACGTAATTAAGAGTTATCAGTAACTGTAAATATAAATATAAGTCAATTCAATATATAGAAACATAGAAAGTGAGCAGAGGCTGCAAATGGTAATATATATAAAATAAAATATTTCCCAAAATTTTTAAATTGAATTTCTGATGCTGAGCGTGATATGTACAATTGACAGATATAAGTGACAAAAATAGGATTTAGACGGAATATAAAATAGCAAAAGTGTAAATCATTAAAATAGCAATTAGGTAGTTACTCTGTTATTTACATAAACGAGCATCAAATTGGTTTTCTCTTAAATCATAGTATAGCAAATCGTAATAGAGCTTGCGCTTATTTCAAACATAAATGTCTTTCCAATTGTATACAGTAGCTTTCAAATTGTTTACTACAACGACTATACGCGTGAGTCAACTTCTAATTTCGAGATTAGTGTAAAAATAATTTGCAAAGGAATATTAATACAGTTTAGGAATAATGTTCGATACTTTTGCTCATGTAAGATTTAGGCTGATTTTTAGCTTCGACTGCGTTGGCCGTACCATATTCCCAAATTCGAGGCATAATAGGACCAGTATTCGGCACATCAATCTCATGATGAACTGGTTTTATTTTAGGTTCGATTGAACGCAAGCTAGGACGGCTGGTTAAGAGCTTTTCCACTTTATTATCAATCTATATTCAGAAAGATTAATCGTAATTGGTCAAAAATGATTTCACCACCGTCAATCAGATTTTGTCCAATAGTATTTTTATTTTTAAGGTACGCTTTCTATTGTACATTAATAATTTCTTATTCTTAGCATTTCAACTTACAGTAATTACAGATAAAACTCACCTTCTTTTTTGATTTTATGATATCGGCATGAAAGTGCTTCTCTTCCAGGCAATATTGTAAATTAGGGAAACAACCAACTCGAGCTCTGGGAGTCAGATCCAGGTGATTATCATCTTTGGCAGATACTTCATCTTCAATTTGAAGCTTTTGAATTTGGTCTAAATATTTGGAAATATCATAACATAAAAATATCGATAAAGAAAAACTTATAACTATTTTTACTCAATAACTTCCAAGAAAATAATATAATGCATTATCACTTAGTTCTAGTGCTTTCAATGACTTACCAATAGT
This sequence comes from Trichoplax adhaerens, assembly GCF_000150275.1. Classification (NCBI taxonomy): domain Eukaryota; kingdom Metazoa; phylum Placozoa; class Uniplacotomia; order Trichoplacea; family Trichoplacidae; genus Trichoplax; species Trichoplax adhaerens. The sequence continues at coordinate 3,883,048 of NW_002060944.1, read as the reverse complement.
ATCTCTAGTCTTTAACTTATCATCTTCCTTTTCTTCCTTGTTAATCTTATTAGGGACAATCTCTGGCAATTCCAATCTTTGCCTTGGCGTAGCTGCTTTCATGATATTTAATTTGAGTTGTTCTAACGCTTTCCTACCTTCAAGCGATTGCAATATCTCATTAACACTTTGTCCAGGAAATAGCCGAGACATAATTGTGATAACATTTTGGCTGTTAGGCTCTAAGTGTAGAGCAATAAGAACATCCAATCTTGCTCCATTAAAGTCCTATAGTGAATTAAAAAGGTGATGATAAAATTTAAGTTAGCATGCAATAACAATGCATCATTTAAAATAGATAAAATTACTTACATCGACTAAATAACGAGCTCTCGATCGTGATATGTAGTATTGAGCAATTTTAGGATTATTGTTGATAGCTACAGTCAAGCGATTCACAGCCGCTTCGTACTGGCGATCATAATATTCTAAAATTGCAAATTCGTTGTGAATAACTGATATCCTTGTCCGTACAGACCAGTCATTCTCGTCTAATTCCATGGCTTGATTAAAATCAGCTAAAGCAAAATGAAGCTCGCCCGTCCGGTAAAAACAATCTATATATGAATACCGAAAAATATGTTTACTAAATATCATTAATGAATTAATATAAACACAGAGTTTTAATAAGATTGTATCCTGTAGTCAATGCTATCAGCATATTATACAGTAGCATAAAAACTGACCAACCTCCACGATTAATATAGAATCCTTTCTCATTCTTTTCTACTTTTATAGCCTTATTGAGCAATATTATTGCTTCATTATAAAAACCTTTATGAAAACATTGGACCGCAAAATCATTATAGGTCAGTATTAGCTCGCGGTTAGCTGCAATAAAGATAGGATCTTCTTCGTTATGATCAGTTTTATCCATGGCTAAAATATATTCATCTATGGCAGAATTGAAATCTTTACGATTCCGATGCAAGGCTCCACTGTAAGAAAATAAATGTGACAAGTTAGCATCAAATGAAATTATCTGCCTATATCATCAATTCAAGCCGCATATTAAAATAATAGCGGAAGGCATAAGTTTTGCTATATAAAATTGTATGTTTAAATATTAACTCACGAGAATAGATGAAAATCAGCGGATGCAGGAAATGTTTCGATAGCACTGTTAATTTTATCTAATGATTCTTTATCTTTACCAGCGAGCTTAAATTCGACTGCCTATTTATTATTTTATAGGATCGTTAATATTTTATAATACTAAATGTAATACCAGAGTGTTACATATATGTTGAATAGCGCACCCTTTTTTTCAAATCATTGGCTCTAAATTGAATATTTCGCATCATTTTGTTTGCTTCTTCATGATCCGGATCAAGTTCCAGCGCGCTTGCAACGTCGTAATAACACAACGAAGTCTGCAACAGAAGTTTAACTTTACGGTTAATAAAAAATAAAAATAATATAGCTACGCTTTAGATTAAACTTCGATGAAATGATATTGTTATGCTGCCTTTAACTATACAATAACATCTGTTGAAGTAAAACCCAAGATTAATTTTATTTCATTACATTTCGAAACATATCGTGTATTCTAGCACGCATGATGAATAAGTCTGGGTTATCGTTGTTCACTTCCATCCTATTGTTGATTAGTGCCAAGCATTCACTGTGTCGGTTCAACGCAGCTAGAGTTGCTAATCTAAAATTTATGGATTAATGTTAGCCACTAGGATTATAATTATGTTAGCTATAGAAATTCATAGAAGACTCTCACGTTCTTGTATGGTAGCTTTCGATCTGTGGACAAATTTCAGCAGCCCGTGTGAACGCTTCTAGAGCTTCAGCATGCAATTTACAATCAAAGAGGCTCTGACCAAGGAAGTAGTGCATCAGAGCTAAACGATCCCAACTATTTTTATCATCTGGTTCCATCGCACATACTTTCTTGTAATTTGCAACAGCAGACTTAAAATCACAGATCTCCATGTAAGCACTTCCTCGGAGTCGATAATATTTACAACAACTGGGATGCAACATAATAGATTTATTTAATAGAACAATTGCCGCTCCAGGAATGCCTTCATCCAATAGTACTTGAGCTCTGTCGTAACTATTCAACAAAATTTATAGCTAAAAATGACTAACATTCATAGGAAGAGTCATACAACTGCATTATTAAAATATCTGCATTACTCAGTATCTAGTAATAAGAATCAACGATAACTTACTGATCTTCTGCTTTAGCTGCAACTATCATTTCGAATGAATAGTTTTGTGTTTTTTGACGAGGTCTTGTACTTCCAGGAACAAAGCTCATCCAAAACTTTGATATTTGTTCGTTGATTAAAGAAGTATTTTCACCATAAGCATCAAAATCAATTTGCGGATCTTCAGACGTAGGCGTTATGGATTGAGATCTCGAAGGGGCACGATCTGCATGATTAGATTCTCCCTCCTTTGATAATGTGTCGTCTGATTCCGCTCTAGAACTTTCATATTGACTGGATTCATAATTTGATAGCGATTTCTCTTGGTGGTAAGTATTTGCTATAGCAGCCTTACCAGATGACCTATTTCTAGACGGATGGCCAATATTTTGAATCGCTTTTGTACTTTGTATAGTAGTTTCACTCTCACGATCATCATCGTGTACTAAAGTCAACGGGTCTATGTATTTTAAATCACGTCCTTCCAAAGGCGGCGTAGCGATCGGCAACGGTATATTGGAGCTAGATTCGGAGAGTCTTTCGTCTTCCATTTCTTCTCTTGGTTTAGATATGGTCCACTTTTAAAATGTTTTGACAAAATATTTCTTCCATAAAGTTCTGCGAGTGAAGTAGCCGTAGTATACGTATAAAATGGACAATTTTTGAAGCCTACTAATTAGCAATTTTTAGTATATCTACAATAAACCCAAGAAGATTTGTTTTGATGGCCAGTAGAAAAAGTTTGTAATCATGTATTACTATCCGATCGAATTACCAAATCGGCAGTAGCGTTATAATGTCAATAGTTATAAGCTGTTTAATTAACTCATCGATAAAATAATCAGTCGTTGATGGATTTTAACTCCGGACAGTCGTAATTACTTCAATCGATTGAATCTCAAAATCACTTTTATCCGCTGTTGTAATGATTTCTACAGCATCTCTAGTGCTTATATAGTGTATTCTTTGAAATTAATAGTATTCATGAGGATGGATGGACTCGTTATGAAATTTTGAATGTATCCATGACAACCGATCGAGCTCTCTTGTGACTCTTACTACTCATTCAGGACAATGCACATGTTGGTTTCGACCTAAAGTTAAATGCGCAAACGAGGCATTTTACTATAAATGACAATCATCTCCATAGTATTTACTATTCTATATATGGTGTCTATACAAGAAGTACTACAGTAGTTGTTACCTAAGACCCCAGGATTTACTATCTCATGATAGCTTAACAGAGTGTTTCGTGAATCAAATGATTACTTCTTGAATGCCTGCACGATATTCTGTAGTATAATGACTACGAAAATTATACTATAGAATAGGATCCTAAAATGGCATTCATTGAAGAGCTAATCGTTAGTATAAATCTAACGGTGAACACGATATCCTCCCGCGATTATTTCATCTTTTTGACTTGCAGCCTACAGTATAGTACTACTAAAAGGCATAATGAGAGCTGCAATACTGTATGCGCATTTTCTTCCAGTATATTTTATTTCCAAATCGATTATATTATAGACAATAAGCACGCAAGTATTCATTTTGATGAAATTTTAGCTACAAGATATTACGTTTCGCGAAAAGAACAGGAGATTAAGTTATATATAAATTCTATCAATTGCAGGGATGGGCCGGGCCTACTTACAGTACAATAAATAATTCTAATTCATTAAACGCATATGATCGATGTTAATCTTATTTACTTTATGATTGTGATTATATGGAGTAATAGAATTGTTAGGTCCATGCTTCATTGCAAAGATGCACAGAAAAGTAACTAGTCAGAAATGAAGTAAGAGAAAGTGTTACAACATTTAAATTCTTCAGTTGTATTTGATGTATCTATCCTAATCTCTTTGTTGAGATAGACAATATTGCAGTCCTTAAATAGTTCAGCAACAATTTAAAAACTATAATAATGTGGTTTTCGCTGGGATAGATTCGGGCGGTGATTATACAACCTGCAACCTTTTAAGCTGGGTGTTATATAGAAAATAATTGTATTTACAAAGATGATTGTAGCAGAACGCAAGCCTTGCAATGGCTCTTTGACTACTTATGGGTAACCAACACGATATCGTATAGCTATGCCTTATTAGCAAGACAAAGATCATCTACAATAGTCAATATTGGCCGTTTGAGCGGTTATATCCATTATGCATAATTTTTTGTTCTGGAATTTGCATAAATTACGTTAACAATACTTCAATGTTAAAATGATTATGTAAAGAAATTCAATTTTTGTTTGCATATGTACCATGGACTATCATTTAATAGTAATCTCGTAGGATAAATGCTGGCTAAACACTAGTAAAGGATGGATTAATGCTTGTGCTTTTATTAACAATAACATCAATGATGAAAAGTACACAAGAATATTGTATTTTTTTGTTCATAAGAAAATTTATATCAGTCAGTGTAGTAATGGATTCATTATTACGCTGTTGTGACGTCGAAATTAATCATAACTACGTCATTGGTTATCATCTGTTTGAAAATGTAGAAAAAATGATACAGGAATCTGTCATTTGAATATGTCCTATATGCGTAAACTTTATTTCTGTAACCATTCTCCATCATTTTGACTTTCCCACATGTTCTCAGTCTATTAAATAGCAAATAATCATCACTATTTGGTAATATTTAAGCATATATTTATCAGCCGGACTACTTAAAGTGAAAGGTACAACCAACATGATTTAAATTAGAGTTCTACCTGTTCTATAACATGCTTGAATTATGTGCAAGCAAATTAAAATAAAGAGTAAGGTACTATAGTAGATAGCAAGCGCTCGAGTGTAAAGACATCCATTTTTATTTAAGGGTATACTAATGTAGGATTCCTCGTTTTATTTTGTTATATATTTTTAATAGCTGAATTTAAAGGATCTGAGTAATGATGTTACAGTTGATTGATGAGACTACAATAAGGTACTACGTTGATCATTTATTTTCGAAGAGAATTAATTATCTAGATTATCGTCACCTAAAATGTTGGCTGATTAAAATTAATCTACAGTAATAAATGTTGTTTACGATCATCGTTAAGAACTTTAATAAAACATTAATTTTTTAGTCTTGATGATTTCAACTTGCCGTTAGCATCATTATCGTGTCAACATCAAGAGAAAATTTAGAGACCGTGTTGATTGCAAAGCAATGGCGTCAACTATACCACAATACCAAGGTAAGAAAACTCGACACTATTACATGGGCGTAAACGCCAACAATGTTTCAACTAGTATCCTATCCAGTTTCTCTACCTTATAAATTGCATAGCTGGTTTAGTTTCTATAAGATGCAGGTGAACTACTAACTATATCTTATTTGCATAAAATTGTTCACCTCTCCGTTGCAAAGTAACTAGATTAGTAATCACAGTAAATACTGTTTAGCTAAATAAGGTCCGAACAGATATTTTAATTACTATCCTATATAATAATGTTTAAGTACCGTACTACATAGATTTCTACGTGAATGATCAGTTATACTACAATAATGTTCACTAGAAGGGTAGTTAGAGTTCAATAAATACTTTTGTTACCAGTGTACAATCTAAAATAAAAACTTTTTTTGCTTGATCCATATTTCCATCTGTAAACGCTCAATAAAGTATAACTAAGCATAGAAATCTTAGCAATATAAGTGATACAATAATAATTACCGCAAAGTTACGTATCGATTCCAGATAATTATAGTTTCTCTCGCTTAGAAAAATCATAACGACAACTTTATTATAGCAATGCGCTATTGCAAGTTTTTATTTTTCTTGGCTTACTTAAATGAAATATTTACTTAACAGAAAACGATTACAAGGGATCGTTAACTTATCGTTTTTAACCTATCTATTTCCTCCCTATTCAATGCAATAATTACTCAAAGATCCAATCTTAGGATCCTGCACTCCTGTTGAGAGCGATGATGACTTAGAAGAAGAAGTTCAAATACATTACAGTCATTTTTATCGGAATTGTCACGAAGCATTAAACCGTTTGAGAGATGCCAAAGAATTGTGTGATGTAGAAATTGCAACTGATAATTCTACTATTCACGCTCATCGCCTGGTATTAGCTTCGGCAAGTTCTTATTTTCGAGCTATGTTCCTATCCAATTTGGTCGAAAGTCAACAAAAAATTGTCCACATTGAGGGCATTAGTTATTCAATCTTATCTAACTTGGTCAATTTCTGCTATACTGGTAATTTGGTTATTTCTATTCATAATGTAGCCAAGACATTGGAAGCAGCTGATCGCTTTCAGTTATTAGATGCTAAGGCAACCTGCTGCTTGTACTTATCGCGAATTCTACAACCTTACAACTGTTTAGGGATTTTAAAATTAGCCCAAATATATGATTGTCCTGGTATTGTCAGTAAAGCCAGTAATATAAGCTGTAGAAAATTTGTACATGTCGTCCAGAGTGAAGAATTTTTAGAGATGAGCTTTCAAGATTTAGTTAAATTATTATCCAAAGATTGTTTGCATATGACAAGTGAACGGGATGCTTATTCCGCCGTAAGTCGATGGATCAAGTTTGATAAAACTGACCGAATTGCTCATACGCATGATCTAATGATGTTAATTCGGTGGAAGTATATTGATGAAGACTTTATGCAATCTTCTGTATATGAAGATGATCTATTACCCCAATCTGTTTTCCCCTTAGTTAGTGTTGATAGTTTTCAATCAAGCTTATCTTATTATTATCACAATCAATTTCCACGCATGTATACCGAATATCTTGTCATTATCGGTGGTATGAGATCATCGAAATCTTGTAAATGTTATAATATACACCGACAAAAATGGATGCAATTACCGTCGATGTTAATGGGTCAACGACGTTCTGAAAATGCTGCTGTAGTTGTCGTAAATGGTAAAGTATACTGTTTTGGAGCAAGTAGTGATTCAAAGTTGGAAGGAGGCTCGGAATGTTTTAATCCTAGTAAAAACAGTTGGAAATTAATTGCTTCACTTAATACTTGCCATCGTTTTATGTTCTCGTGCGTTAATCTAAATGGTATAATATACGCTTTAGGTGGATATGATACATTTTCTCAGGCTGTTCATTGTGCAGTTGAATCATATAACCCTAAATACAATATCTGGGAATATGCACCACCTATGTTAGCTAGGCGCTATGCATTTACTGCTCAAGTGATAGACAGTAAAATTTATGCCATTGGCGGATATAACAGTACGGAATGTTTATCATCATGTGAATGTTACGATACAACGACGGAACAATGGAGATATGTTGCAAATATGCCGCAACCAAGAGCTCGCCATGTAACAGCAAACTTGCATGGATTAATCTATGTTATCAGTGGCGTGATTACATTTAAAGGCGATTTTGTTGATAGCGTTCTAGCTTATGATCCCATTAAAGATCAATGGCAATGTCGTGCACCTTTACCTTTCATACCGAATAATCCACAATTAGTAGCTTTTCACGATCGATTATACTTAATTCCTGTAAGTCATAATCAAAATATACTTCAGTACAACCCTAGAGCAGACGAATGGAGAATTGTTTGTTTGCCTAAAATGAAGCGATCATACGCTAGTATCGTCACTTTTACATCGGATATCATTATTCCTTCGGTTGCTGATGAAACCGATTATCCTTATCAATGAATCAGAAACAAGGACATAATGTAATTTTATAGTCTTGGAATCTCGTATGTGTATTAATCAAGAATTTGTATTAATACAATTTTTAGACGCAACCATCTCTTCTATATGTTATATACTTCATGGATCGCATAATATGTGGCATAAGTCATATGTAGAGATTAATACAAAATTTTTCCGTATCTGTTACTACTGCTTATGTTATATGATTCTGAAAACTGTATACTTGCTTGTGATGCATTAATATAAACCTTCCTCCGATGGTTTATGAATCAAGCTTTCTTAGTTTAAGAACTTGCGCTATACCAGTTACACGTTATATGCAATGTATGCTGTATAGTATATATATTTAAATGTTTGTATCTTTCGAGTTTGATATTTGCCTTAACGAACAGTTAAGATATTATGCGTAAATAATACTTTTGTGACTAATCAATAATGATACGCGCACGTCATTAATATGAAATTGACAATTTAATCTAATAATTAAATCCTTCATAATGCGTATGATTTTTTAAACATTCGGTAAGGGTTAATTCAAATATACTTAAGAGATAATGGTAATAATGATCACGTAAATTTTTTAATAGTGCTAAGTTGATAAACAGAAATTAATAACTTAATGCACAGAAATAGAATCTGTCTGGGTAGATCTTTCTTTCATGTAATGCTAATATGCAATACAATGGAATAAGATCACGTTTAATTATATAAATATATCACTCCTAAGGATAAGTAGATTTTAGAGTAACTACTATACAGGTATAATTTCCTATCGCTAAATTTAACGATTCATGTTAATTGATATCACATAGCTATTATCAACAACATTGGTCATTCATGTGAACCACGTATAGATTCTAACATAAATACAACGACAGGACAGTCAAAATAAAAACTTAAAATTAATAATTTCTATACACACTAGTACACTTCAAGGCTAATAAAGATAAAATAGATTATGGTTACTAACGAAGATCAACTATTTAAATCCACATATTAGGTGCTAATCGCTACATTTATTAACGTATAAGTTCGTAGTGTCGTTTAACACTTCCTGTCATGTATATATAATATGGAGGATATCAGCAACTTTAACAACGTGAACTCATAAATAAATCGATAAAGTAGATATACTTAGGTAATACACTAACGTAAGCGAACAAAAAAGTGAGTCGTAGTTTTTTAATCAATGTATAGTACAAAACCGTTGATGGGGCTAGATTTTATATAGCAATAATTTCATCATTAAATTACCTTATATATATATATATATATAAAATTAACGAGAAACACTGATCTAGACAACTTTCAAAAATAATGTATATATATTTCAGTAAAATTTCAGAACTAAAATAGTAGAGCTACGCTACAATTTATGATCACCTAACTCTTAAGCCTATATGAGACTTGATTACTAATAATAACGGAAATTTGGTAATCGTATGTTTTATAATACTAAGTTAGTGAAGAAAAACCATGGCTTACTAAAGAGAACTTTCATCGAATTGATGCTTCATAAGGAAGAAGGATAAGATTTTTCTATTTGCTCTGTAGCCAAGGAGAGGTAACATTTATTGTTTGCTTTTCGTCTTTACGGCGGCTTTTTTCAAAATTTTTTAGTTCCGTTCTAACGCTTTGTACCTTTTCTTCATAGTCTTTTAACTCAATTCGCCTAAAATCAATTTCACCACGGAGTCGGGCTAATTCATTCTTTTTAGATTCAATAAGCTTTTCATTTTCTGACACGAAATATGACATCTCTTCATTTCTCATTAATTGTTCTTTTTCAGTTTCTAATAACTTTTGTTGAAGTTCGTTTAAGCTATCCAAGAATATTAAAAGATAGAAAAAAATTAATTTGATTTAAACATTAAGGTTCCCGTTCTTATGAAGCCTAAAAAATGAATAATTATAGTTCTACCTCAAAGTAAGTCCAGTTCGAGAAATTATTTCTTGCAGATGGTCTTTGGCTCTCTGAAGCTTGTCGTTACTCCTTTCAATCTGCTGAGTTAACCTAGAAAGCTGTTTCTCGGTAATAGCTTTCGATCTTACCGCTTCTTCAGTAAGTTGTTCAGCTTGCCTAAGCTCTATCTTTTTATCATTTATCTCCTAAAATGTTAAGTAGAGTATGGACAAATTGTCGACATGTAACTATCGCATCTCAAGAAGTATCTTAACAACATATTGCTAACCTTAATGAGACTATTTAACTCATTTGTCCTACTTCGGTGGGATCGTTCATAATCTTTCGATATTTGCGATAATACCTTGATCTCATTCTCTGCTTTTGATAATTTTTCCGATGTATTTAATGCATGTTTTTCAATTATCTCGGCATTTTGTTCCGTCTGATGCAAAATATCTTTAGCGTCTTCAAATTTTAGCAATGTTTCACGTAGCTAATTAGGATAAAATATTGGATAAACAAGAATAAGACTAAAAATAAAGGTTAATTCTAAAAGACGCAATTTACCTTTTCCTTAGTTATTCTATATTGCTCTTTGGTCTTAGTCAGCATGTTGCTTACATTCCTTAATTCCAGCTTTTGCTGATTTAGTTCTAATTTTACATGACTTGATGCTGCTCTTCGTTCTTCCAAAACTTTCTCTGCATTGGCAGTTTCCTCTAGTAAACTATCCCGATATCTACGACTTTCATTTCGTTGCTGATCGATTGAAGATATTTCTTCTTCCATTGCTTGCAGTTCTTCAATATTCTTCTGAAACGAAACGTTACTCTTTTCGGTTTGCTCATGCAATAGCCTTTTTGATCCATCAAGTTGACTTCTCAATTCCTCTAGCTCTTTTACCGCCTCTATCCTCTCTTCAGTTAAAACATCATCTCTTTGCTTTAATGTCTCCAGATTAGCTTTCTTTTGAATGATTGCTTTTTCTAGATCCGATAATTCTATTCGACGCTGCTTCACCGCCATTTCAAGAGGTTTCAGACTACTTGATAGTTGCTTAGAAATATGGTCAGTTTCAGCTATAACATCGTTTCGTTGCTGGACAAGCTGCTCTGCTTCACTAATCAGATGTTCCCTACTACGAGCAGAATCTAGTACTTCCGCTTCCAAATCCTTTATTTCTAACATAATATTGCTTTTCTCACCATTGCGTATTTTTATTTCCTCAACGATTTTAGAAAGTTCATTTTGGGCATCTTCGCTCGTTCTTTTAATGTCCTTATTTTTTCTCTTCTTTTCACTTATATCATCGTCTAGTTGCTTAAGTAATTTTAAGCGATGTTTCTGTTCAGTTTTTAATTGTCCAATCGCTTCCGACAGGCGCTCTATTTCCCTTTGTCGACTATTCAAGTTTTCCATTACTTCTTTGGATGCATCTACGATACCTTGCAGTCTTGTAACTTCAGATTCAAGATGCTGATGTTCTGGTATATTGCAAAACAAACCAGCAGGGAAACTAGGGGGAGGAGTACGTGATCTAGAACGTCTTCCTCTTCTTCGTCTGCGCCTCCTATCATCTTCATCGCTATCATCCGAACGACGATTGGGTGGTGGTTGTTGTACCGGTGCGGGCGGTGGTGGTTGGGGTGGTGGAGGTTGAACGCTAACATATATGCCTCCTGCACCTCCCTCTGTACCACCAAAAGTCCTATCACCTCTGTTTGGTTTACCATACTCTCTAATAGTAACTTCCCCAATTTGTCTTGTAGTTACACTTGGAATAGCTACGTTTTCATCACCAATTGTAGTTGAGCTGCCTCCTGGAACAACTAGGACAGTATTATGGTGTTCTATTGGTTGAGGCGGAGGCGGGGATGGAGATTTGGGCGGTGGTGGGGGAGGAGGAGGTGTTGGTGGAGGTGGCTTCTTCTTCTTCTTTTTTTTACGCTTAGGCTCCTCTTGCTTAATGTAAGGCACATATACTGTATTAGAAGGTTGCGCTGGAGGGGCAGGAGTTGGGTTTTGAATTAGAATTGCCGAAGGTTGGGGTTGCTGCTGTTGTTGCTGTTGCTGATTAGGTGCTGATTGCTAAAATGTTAGGACAGTAAAGCATGTGAGTGCATAATATACATATATAGGCAGTGTTTGTATTGGATATAAAGAAGGCAGGATAATTCTGTAACTTAAAATAAAACATTTACGAGTATATCGAGCTACTACAAATACAGTAAGGACCAACACAGAGGTTATACATACCATAGGGGGTAGAACAGTGATCGATTCTCCTGTAGGCAATTGCGTGACTACAGGTTGCGAAGCCGCTCCCATGGGATTATTTTGGGTAGAAGAGATCGGATTTCCGGCATTTATAAATGTGGTTCCACCTGATTGAAGAGGTACTTGCGTTACCGACGGTTGTCCATTTACCGTACCTTGACCAGAAATGATAATTGGAATTGATTGAGGAGGTGGTGGTGGTGTAGGCTGAGGAGCAACATACTGTGGTACAATGATTGGGCGAGTTAATGATTCTACATCTTTCGTTTGTTTTTGTATATTTTGCAACAAATTCTGTACACTTTGAGTTAAGTGAGATAATTCTGCCCTTTCTTTCACGAATTCCATTTGCATAGCTGTATTACTGTTGTTATTATTATCGTGATGGTTGTAGTGATTATGACAACAAGTGTGACAAGTTGGATTATCACGAATAATGGTTGGAGGAGGCTGTTGTATAACAGTTGGAGCAGAAGCTGGTGACACTACTGAAGGCTGCACAACTGGAGTAGGGATATACATAGGCATTTGAGGGGGATACATGATTGGGTTGTATGAAGGTGTAGAATTGTAACGGCCAAGTAGGTCAATCAATCGATCGATTTCCGCTCTTTTAGATGCTAGTTCACTACGAAGTCTATTTATTTCAATCCGTGATGCTTCACTGTCTACAGCAATATTTGGTGTACTTCTTGAGAGGGCATCAATTAATTCTTTGTCCTTCCTTTCAAGGGCAGCTTGAAGGGCTTCGATTTGATTACGAGCTCTTGATAGTTCTGCCGTTACTCTTTCTACTGCATGCTTATCGAAATCTGGCTCAGTTCCCTTTGCGAGGGAATCTCTAAGCCTTTCCTGTAAATCTTTTATACGATCTTCGGCTCTTCGAAGTTTCTCACTAGCAAGCATATCATTTTCATGTAGACGCCTATTAAGATCCTCAATATCACTTAATAATCTTGCCTTTGATCCGTCATCTTTAGGAATATTTTTTAACTTTAGTACCAAAGCTTCCTTTTCACTTAATAGCGATTCAAGTTCAGCGATTTTTTCATTTGCATCTCCTAGTTCACCGCGAGCTTTATTAAGCTTCTGTCGCATTTCCCTCTCCATATCTCTTAATTTCGCTTTCAACGCCTCAATTTCGTTTTCCAATTCCCTTGTTCTTTCCTCTAATTCGGCATGATCTTTATCAGCCTGAACTTGCATTGCGGCTTTCCATTTTTTTTCGTTCTCTGCTAATTTACGCTTCAAGGCATCTACATTTTCATCCGCTTGGGTTAAGCTATCTCTAGCTGCTTTTTCACTCCTTCTAAGTTCATCCAAGAGATCATCTACACATCTCTGGATAGACTCTATGGCGCCGCCTATTTTGTCGTCAGGTCCGCGCTTCCGGAGTGGAGTATTTCCTCGCTTTAAATTTGGTATAAGTTCATTTAAACGGCCTAAAACTTCTGCTAGTGATACCATATTATCAATATTTGATTGTAGTTGATCTTCGAGATCCTTGATATGATCTTGTAGTGAGGCATTTGTTGACTACATTAACATACGAGGACATACCTTAATAATAACAATTTTTTGATATGCTAGAAATCTAATTTACCTTTAAGGCACCTAAACGCGTATTCAATTCACGGATTTCTTTGTCTTTAGCTTCTAATGCATCGGCAGAACGCTCAGCATCTCCAGCAGCTTTCTTCATATCGTCGTTTAATTTCTAACCAATGGAAAGCTCATTCATTAGTTCAAATAGCACATAATTTTCATCAAAGTACAATAAATGAAAAAGCACTATATGCATAAAGCTGACTTTTAGTTGATTTTCTAAATCCTTCAACCGATGTTTTAATTTATCTACTTCAGCTTCGCTCTCAGCCAATTTTGTTGCTAGATCACCACTTTCTGCTTCTAATTGATTTTTCAAGGCATTAGATTTCGCTTTTTCATGTGCCAGCTCTTCCTCCAATCGAGATAGAAGATCTCTTAGCGAAGCGTTATCTCCCTTTACAGCTTGTAAATCTAATTTTAATATTGTAATGGTTTTAATGCGTTTGTAATATGGAGCTAATTTATAGTATTTTATGTATTTGATATAATAAAAACCTTGCAGCATTTTTGAAAGTCTCTCTTTTTCTTTCAGAGCATTATCGAGGTCTCCTTGTTTCTTTGATATAAGTCCATTTAACTCCTTATTTTTAGCCGTCAACTCTTCAATAATTCTATTTAATTGCCCTTTTACTTTTGCTACATCTTCACCTAGTATGTGATACATTTTTATGGTATTTTAGACAATATCTCTTTGAATTGCATATTTGCAGTCTGTAGAGCATAATTTACCAGGTTTTCTTAACATTTCTTCTAAACGCCTAATATCGTCTACTTCTGCAGTAATTTTACTAAGGGTAGCGTCTAATTCTTGGCGAACTAGATCCATTTGGCCAACCTCATTCATCAATTCTTGTCTCTTAAGTGAAACCTTCGATTGCAATTGAGTCTAATATAATAAAATTGATCCAAACATATGCTAAAGATCAGATCGTAAAAGTAACTAATTGTAGAGATTAGGTATTCGACGATGATAAGAAAATAGCAGCCAAAATATACCATATTTTATTATCAAATCGGTCACTATTGCCCTGTTTTTTACACAAAAATTACCATTGAAATAAGTCGTGTCTTATTCTGAGGGCTCATAAGAATGGCATAATAAAGAAATAACTTACACTTTGTGGATCATTCGCAGGAGTTTTATTTAGCTGTTCGTGTAAACGGCGAATTTCATCTTCTAACTCTGTCATCTTTCTATTACCATTTAGCTGTCCATCTTCAAGATCTTTAGCAGTTTTCTTTAACTGATCGATCTAAGAGAAAGTGATTAACTTAGTATCTCGCAGTAAAAGATAATGGAGCACTATTAGTTAAATAATATGAAAAATTACCAATTGCAATTTCTCCGCTAGTTGTTCATGTAATTTCTTTTTTAAATCTTGAGGGGGTACCTATAATAATTGTAGGTATTAATAGGAAAAGAGTGAAGACGTCGATCAATAAGTAAAGCCTACATGATATCCTAGTACAGGAATTACCTTATCATCATCCAGCTTTTGTAACTCATCTTTCGCTTTCCTTATGCTTTCTTCTAATGCATTTAGTTCATCTTGCAGAGAGCGTAACTTATTTTCGGCTAAATGCGAAAATGTTATTTCAGGATTAATATCGCCAGAAATAAAAGAGATCAGCTATTCATTTCTAATTATTAGGTACCTTCTGCAATATCCAGTTCTTTGCTTTTTAACTCTTCATTAAGAGCAGCAATTAGTTCCTCTAGAGCCCTTAGCTCTTCTTCGGCGTATTTTCTGTCAGTTAATGGTGGATCACTAGTACTTCTGTGCGATGCTTTCCCGATGTAAGCTGCTTCTTCTCTATCCTCTTCATCATCGTACTAATTTAATAATTGATAAAAATCCTTTAACTATAATCTTATAATATTGACAAATTATGTTAAGTTGTCCAGCACACATCGGTAAAAAGATAGTATAGTAATTAAATGAAAGTGAAGATTTGTTAGAATAGACTTGCTCTGCTCCTTGATTGTGCACAGAGACGGTCATTTTTACCTGCGGATCTGCTTTGGGTTTTTGTCCTAACTGATCAAATCGAGCATCAATTTTATAAAACGCTAACTCCTGCTCGAGTTTGTAATGTTTGTCCAACGATCTTTGTAGTTCTGCTGATTTTTGTTTAAGCTACAAAAATTGATCAAGCCATATAGTATATTAAAAAAAATTTGATAATTACGATGTTACATTTATATCAGAGTATAGATATGTAATATGCAACTCTACCAATTCGTTTTTAGTATCAAGTTCCCTTTGCATATCAATAAGCATAGCGCTCGCGTCTTTGCCTTTCTGCTTGATAGAATGCTCGATTTCATCTCTGCGCTTTAATTCGGCGATAGCCTTATCTCTTTCTTTTTCAACTTCCTTTAGATTATGTTCCAATTTACTAAATTCTACCACCAGTTTATCGTATTCCTCTAAACATAGAGTCAAAAAAGTACTTTATCAATTACAGCGTTATACCGAATATATTTGATTCAATCGATAAATAAGGCGTTGGATTATCACCCTGATCAAATCGTTGTTTAGCTTTAACCCGTTCGCCATTCGTTATGGTGCGCTCATTTAAAATTTCTAGTGTTGTTAGATGATATATAGCCAGTTCCTGAAAATGAGGTAGCTTGCAAACAGGATTTCCGTCCATTGATAACTGAACTAAGTCTCGTAACGGCCGTAGTTTTCTTATGGGTCCCATCTACATGTACGTGAAATAAAATAAAATTGTATGAGAGTCATGACTAACTTGTAGAACCTATGTCTGACAAATATGGATAAGTAACTATACAAGCTCGTATTCTTACCGTAGAAACGTGATTGTTTGATATGCGAAATACTTGAAGTGATTTAAGTTTTTTCATCGTAGAACCAGGAATGGTATCGATCAAATTATTACTAACATCCAACTTTTGCAATTGCACTAAAGTCTGTAAACCTTCAAGACGTTCAATATAATTATATTGTAAATATAATTCTCTCAGTTTGGTAAGAGAGTCGAGGCGTTCTATTTTCTCTATCATATTAAAGCTTAAGTTCAATACTTGTAACTTTTTTAGATTATCCAAATTTTCAATCGTCTAGATTCAAGAATATTAAAATTAGATCAGGTATACAAGATGCATGTATAAGATCTAACGCCGTACTAAAATTGACCAACACGGCGGCTACAAATGGGATATTCCACTATTTGCTAATTACCAAGTTATATTTGATGTAGAGGATAAGGATAAGATACTGTTACTGATTATGAGATTTTAATAATTACTGTAGTAAGTGTTGATAGCTACGATGTTTTGCTGGTAAACAGTGTAACAGCTATAGATGTATGCTACTAACAATTAAACATCATACATTGTAGATAATACAGCACAGCGATCAATTTTCTAAGAGCATTGACAATATTTTGGAATTTTAATATTGCAATATGAAGCTGGAGTGCATTTATTTATGTAGACGTATTTAGCTTATGATTGATCGTGTTCCGTAATGACTACTTTAGTATAAGATAGATAGAAGGGGTTATAATAAGAGCGGCAGAAAATGGATGCCTAATAAGTTTAGCTTGAATTATGGGTTGCATAATCTTCGTACCTTAATTTTCTTTTGATTCTTAGAATTTGATAAATTTAATACGGTTATGTTACGAAGCTCATCTTCTTTTGTAATGTGTTTTATTAACACTTCGGTAATATAGCAAACACCGAACTTATCGTGGCCGGGTTCACCCTCTTTTTCGGTAGATAAATCTATGGATAATAATATAAGATGATATTATTTCTCAGACATGTTAGCAATGTTTCTATAGAAAGAAGCGGAGTGACTTTGTATATCATGACATTAAGTGACAAACTGAGAAGCAGAATTGCAAGTTTGAGCAAAGACAGTGATGACTGAAATTGATTCTCGATACATTGTATCCAATGCTGCGTTACCAACCTGAATCTTGCTTAACTGGTTTATCGGATTCGTTAGCGGATCCCGCTCGCGATCGTCCAAACCGACGTTGTCTTTTACTTGCCATATCCATGGATGCCAGATAATATCAGTCTAAACAGAAAGTATGTTTTAATAAGTTGCAAAGAATATCGTCATCTTGTACAGCTTGAAGGAAGCTACTCGTCTTGCTAAAAGTTAAAGCTCATACTGTATGATAATCATAACAGTCAAGGGTACTACAATCCAAACTGGCAGAGACAGTATCGTAGTGTACAGTAGTTATTTCTACTAGCGTACAATTATTTACTGTTTTCAATGTAGTCAGAAAGAAAATTTTCTGAGTTTACTTTACTGGAAACTGTTCATTTTCTTTCGATTTTTATTGCAGTGCGGAGCGCCATCACAAGCGCGTCATCAACGCTAGTATATAAAATATTGTAATAGTACAGTACTGTAGTGATGGGCTACAGCTGTCATAATGGAAGGGCTGGAGAATTATATTTTAAATTGTAGATCAAAAGCTGGAGATTTTTAGATATGGTCTCGCATGGACAGAGCTATAAGTATAGGAGCATACATTGAGGCAATAGCATAAACTGTACAGGATTACTTGGTAACGGAATTAGATCCAAATACTGCAAGTAGTTAACACCTTGTAATAATATTGGATTTCAGCTGGGAAAAGTAATGATATGCGAGTTGCTTAGCGATATGATTTCTTTCTGTATGGGCTCGCTAATTTGCGATATTTATCACATCATCATAGGTTTTTGGGGTATAGGAAAAGCGTATTGTAAAATACAGCTGCAGTTTGCATCGCTTATTGACTGTTTATCTTGATAACATTGCATAGCGTATAATCCATTAGAAATCCTCTTCCATCGTCATCATCATCGATTTTGGGGTATAGGAAAGCGTGTTGTAAAATACAGTTGCAGTTTGCATCGCTTATTAACTGTTTATCTTGATAACATTGCATAGCGTACAGTATAATCCATTAGAAATCCTCTTCCATCGTCATCATCATCGATTTTTGGGGTACAGGAAAAGCGTGTTGTAAAATACAGTTGCAGTTTGCATCGTTTATTAACTGTTTATCTTGACAACATTGCATAGCGTATAATGAATAAGTTATTGATAAAATCGCAGGAGATTGTACTGTTTTAGCCGCAATTAGTCTGATAGTTGAAATATCAGACACATTCAATAAGTGAAAGTAGGCAATGATGCAAGTTCATCGTATTTATTTGACATGAGGTAATAAAGAAATCCTCTTCCATCGTTCTGTTCTATTATTAGATTATGTTTATGAATTCATTGATGAATAAGATCCTACTATTTTCCTGTACTGTATATATATATATATAACTTATAAAGGTCTATTTATTTACAGTGGGGAAAATATCATTTTCTACAAGTAGGAGTGCAATGCAATGATTGGCTGCAATAGGATCAAATTGAGCAGATTTCAGTTCCCGTCAGCTGAAAGTAAACTTGATTTGTTGGGCTCGTTTAGAATTGAAAAATGAACTCTACTATAGGACAGAGATCCATAAGGATAATTTCAGTCTTTTCCTAGGATAGATGGATTGTTATCATTTTGCAATCTACAGTATGACGTCTAGACCTTATGAGCACTAGTTGCCGTCAGAACTATACTAGTTTACTGTGTAGTGGGTACTGAGTACTGGATTCATTTGAAATAGCTAGGAATAGATCCATTGATCGATCCATCATACCTTACTATACAATGTAATGGTATTGCTTGGTCGATTTTTAAATACGATAGGATGAAGATTTTGTAGAAAAATGTCGATGCAAGTTGCAGCCCAATCTTCCAACTCATTTATCATTCCAAGTTATCGTATTTATTTGCTATATTTTGCAAGCAACATGTTGTCATCTGGAACACTTTACGTGCAATTACGTCGACTTACTTCACTTCCCAGCTGCAATTCCGGCGTCTCCACAATCTAGTGGTCGATCGGCAGCCGGTCGATTCCTTGTCGTCGTCTATTAGATACGATTCCAATTGCAAGTCTAGCCTACGCCAATCGGTTGGCTAAATTATGCTGAAAATGAATTTTCTTCCTCCAATTTCTCCAGTCTTGATTATATCATCATGAATGATTCATTAATTAATTAATGATCATCGCTCGCAGTGTAGTACGTACCACAATGATGCTTCACCGGAGAAGTGGGATTGACGCGCTGGACACTGAGTCTAGTAAAGCAGTCATACATGTACACCACGTACCACACAATGCGTTGTAGAGAAGCGCATACCGTGCAATGTTTACCTACAGATACAGTACAGTACAGCGTATCCAGTAATGTATTGTACATGTATTATTATTTTTTTTTTTCCGCCTTTTTTGGTAACCCAATTGAAACGAACGCTTTGATCAGCGGTGGCGGTAACTATGGTTATTGGTCTTACGCGTTGTCACGGTTGTGTACTAATGTGTACAATAGTATACTGTAGAGAGGCTTCAAAGGGTCTCTAGTCTACCGTCGTCAGGTCTACAGTAGTACTGTACTGTCCTCTACTTGCACTGCAGCGTTCGCTTCGGTAGCATGGTGTAAGCTAACTTACTCTACTGTATACGTACAGTATTATGATTGTACAGTACAGTACAGTAGACTAGGAGCCATGTTACAGTACTGTACAGTACAGTACTGTACAGTATGGTTTGAAATACTGTACTGTATAGTACTGTACACTGTACAGTTGTACTGTACGTGATGAGTTACTGTACTGTACTGTGCAGTATAAAGTGCTGTACTAAGAAAGAACTGTACAGACGTACAGAACCCTGGACATCAGTACATGTACAGTACTATACAGTATACAGTGTACTGTACACTTGTACAATGTACAGTACCGTAAAAGAACTGTACAGACGTACAGATTCCTGGACACTGGTTCAAGTACTGGATACTGTAATGTGAAAGAACTGTACAGATGTACAGATCGCTGGACACCGGTACAAGTACTGTACTTTAAAAAGAACTGTACAAGGTACTGTACAGATCCCTGGACACCGGTAGTGTACTATACTGTAAGTCTATAAGTGTACAGTACTACAGTACAGTACTGTATATTGTATACTGTAATGTAAAAGAACTGTACAGACGTACAGTTCCTAGGACACCGGTACAAGTACAGTACAGTACTGTAAAAGAACTGTACAGTACAGTGTACAGTACAGTTCCCTGGACACCGGTACAAGTACTGTAAAAGAACTGTACAGACGCACAGATCCCTGGACACCGCTTTGCATGTCTGCATGGTGCTGTGCTGATGCACCCTATTTTCTGTCAGTCCGTGAACAGTATAGACAAGTGAGGTTTCAAGAGAACAGTCATAGTGGACATCGTACCTTACCAAAGTACAGCAGAATCGTCGCTGCAGCAATTCTTGCAAAGCGAGGTAGTAGTTCACGTAGTAGATCACAAATCTCTATCTGCGACTCCATTTCAATGTAACTAACTTTGCAACAAGATGAGTAGTGGACATGTAAGGAATATTTCGCGGTTAAGAGCCAAAATTTTCGGTCGATTGCCTTTTAAAACTGATCCTAAGTAAGGCCAACTCTAAATGCGTACAAGTGCTATTACTATGCTAAAGTTACTGCAGTTCTGCATGACGAGCGTGGACATCAACTGGGATTATCTTATTATATTATTAAACTATAACAACTACTTTTCTTCATAGATCTTATAAAGTGGTCAAAGCTTTTCGACAACAACCTAAAGGTCCACAGATTGTGGAATATACGCAACCTATTCAACGTTTCAATTCTCTCCTCCTTCGATTGCGCCATATGGGATTATACACAGATGAGCACTTGGTAAAGTTTTGTAATAGGACTCTTACTAGTGGACGAGCCTGAGCCTGTATATTATACTGTACAAATACAGCTCATTTATTCATTTCATCAACATCAATCTGTGTAAGATCGGGAACTTAACTTTATATTACCTTAATGCTACAACTCTAGGACTTCATAGATGAAAATGAGCAAAAAAGAAGATTGAAAGGAAAAGTTCCACCAAAGAAGGGTAATTATCGAGCGCATGTCATCAGTCGTAGACTGTGTATTTAAAACATACATCTTCGCTGAGAAAACGCTAACTAATTTGATATTATTGATTCGATGTTTTATGCAACAAGTTATAGATTCTAGTTCAGTCTATCCACTTATCTTATATAGTCATAATTGATATCAAAGATAAAGTCAAATGCTAGCTGATTCAAATTAGGTTCTGCAGCTATACCGTAGCAAAATGTACTTTAAAAAAGTATTGAGGGATCATAGCAAGAATTGAATTGACATTACTACTGTATACTCCGCATAAATGTTAGCAATTCCTCTTTTGAAGCTTTACAAAATATGAAGATAAGCTTAATCCTGTCCTTATCATGGCATTATCATTTATAACATAGGGCAAGGTAGAAGATCTGCAAAGAAGAAGTAACCTGAAAGCGCATCAATATTTATTTATTCTTGAACTTGATCAGAGAAATTTCCAGTATTTAGTGGAAACGATATACCTACTGTATATTCTAATACATATCTGTGGTAATAGTTAGACCTGTTTTTATCCTTGTCAATGAAGCAGTTATTCTTTTGTCACATCCGAATAAGATCTGATGCTGTTTGTACAGTATATGTTGTACAAATTTATGGAGCAGGGATAGGTATAAAACCACTGTGTAAAGGAGGTCGTATTGGCGATGCATTGATAGCCGTCTGATCGCAACACCCTATATACGGTACAGTATATGAAGCAACCCTAACATTTATCATTTTTAGATACCGCTATAATAATATATCATCAGAGTTCTTAGAGTAACAACATGTGTAAATTCGAATAACTAGACTCTAGATTTATAACCAAGAAGTAATTGACAGTACTAGAATATCAACTTCATGCTCCAATTTACATTGCTGTGTATATATACGATATAGAACCCAATGTTGTCTAATACAGTATGTGTAGAAATGTAATGGGGGAATAAATTCGATTAAGCCACATGTTGTCTCTTGGTCTGCGTTGATTCACACATTCATTTCGACATAATTCCCTTTTTAAAGGATTTCGCTAAACTAGTGCATGACAGCTGCTAAGTTTATTTAAATATATTAATTTGTTCATATTTATAAGCAGTATTTCTGATATTAGTCCAGTTTTCTTATCGGTTGAGCTAACTTTGCTAGCTGTTGATTGTGTTATAAATTAATCTGGTTATATAGTATCACTGACGTAAAGAATGTCACCAAGTATTGTAGAGACGGATAACAAAATGGCTTCAATAAGAAACTAGCACTCTACTTTTTCTACGATCTACTGTGGAGACTAAGAATTAACGTTTTGATATCGTTCATTGACTTTGAACACACTGGATTACTTAAGCTCTTTTCGACATAATTAAGTTTTTCCTTCTTTAATGAAGGATGGCTTGATATATGTATCTACTGTATGCGCATATTTATATCTACGTATATCTACAGCATATCTATTACGAGTGCATTAAAAAGACATTATTCCGTTTTTATCGATCTGATATGCCTAGACAAACGGAGCAATTCTATGGGTTAATCAATTTTTCAGTATTTTCACTCTATCCTTTTTATATTTTGTTCTTTGGAACGGATGAGGAGGAAGTTATAAAATACTGCTTCACCCATAGACTACTAGAAGATAACCCAGTTAGTTTCCCTGTAGTAGTCCATAGCTTTACTGTACCAGAGGCTTCTAATATTATTACAAGAGAAAATTCTTATGTATCAAAGTGCGCGAGTATGCGTCAACAAAGTATGCCTGAAAGACTGTATTACGTAATTAATTTCAACTCCAGTACTCTGGACTACGAGAAGAAAATCTGCAATAGCAGTTTTCTTCTAGTAGTTCCTAACATTACCTACACTCCTACGGTAGTATCCTATCATACGTATACTGAAGTTTTGTACGAAATAGGTATTTAACGAGGCACTGTACATGGACTTCTAAGAAGAGAAATGCTTAGAAGTCCATGTATTAATAGCACGGTAAAAATTACCGTCGAGGTATCATCATCGAGCTACAAATGCAACATCCTTCATATTCACTCCAAAATCGCAGTGTACCAAGAAGCTCAGCCTCGGAGCCTATAAATAATAATTATTTTAATAATTTTAAATAGAATAATAATATAATTAAATAGTATCTTACTATCTAACTATCTGAACTGAATCTTTGACACGTCTAATCACTTTATCACTCAATTAACTCAACGTGATAACTAAAAAATATAAGTAAACTCATTCATAGTACAATTGAAAGACTAAGAGATTTTAATAATAAAGCAATGTTTTTTTAGTTGCCTTCCTATTTCTAGCTTTTTAGGTTATACGACTACAGTACCGGTACTGTAACTTATGATGCAAGCGCTAGTAAGTCAAAAGGAAACTAAGTCCCATGTCTGTACCTGTATGGATCATTTCGCTGCTTGTGTTTTCAATATCAAGTCCAATCCGAGCAGACAACGATCACCTGCCAAGTATGCATTAGTTATCGAACTATTGCTGAATAGTCTTACTATTAAGACTATTCAGCAATAGAATAGTCTTACTATTCAGCTAAGATTATAATTTTGATCCTTTTCCTTAAAAAAATTTGGTAAAATAGACTAAACATATTTAAAATTATAGTACAGTACATTGTCGATTGCCGACCCTGAGGCGAAGAACAGTCTTCGGTAAATGTCTTAAAATTAATAATTTCATCCCGATCTTTGTTTGGCGAAATCTTACGTAGATAGCAGTTTAAAAGGAGTTCTGTATTCAATTGATTACGTAATAACTTGGCGTTTTGTCACTCCACTAATAGGGATACTATATTTAGTTTTTTTATTTTGGTACTATAATAGCTATAACATTTGCTAGCAGTTAAGTTACACCTAATAACCTTGACAAACCAAACCAGATAAAATAACTAGCTTCTAATATATTTGTTTATCAGAGTAGATAATTAACGCATCTATTGTAATCAACAAACTAAATTAATCTTAATTCCATTCATGCTTTAATATTTAATCCTACTTCTTCGTACTTCAAATGGGAAATAGTTATTTCTACAATCCTACGAAGGAGAATTCCAAAAATGTACCTTCAGTATAGTACCGTACATAACGAGTACTATACTTGATAGAGACGGACTGGTATTGTTTTGTTTTTTTAAACGACTGTAAATTAAGTATGCTCATTTTATGCTGTAATTTTTAATACTTGATGCCGATGAAAATAAACCTTGCCCAGCTAGAACTTGTACACTCTTTGCAGTATGGCTATTATGGCTTACCGTATAATATTACATTTGGGATAAGATTTAATAATGACGGTTTAAGAAACAAATGTTTAACTTTTGCCAATTACTGTTTTCTTAGAAATGATACCGTTGTTGACAATAACCATAACACAATTATTACCGATGCTTCCTGTTCTAACTTGAAGATAGGTGGCTGTTCTATGTACAATATTACTTAGTACTTCAAAAGTGGACAATGGATAGCATTGGTAAATATAATTTTGTGAGACTATTTATTGCAATTTTAATTTATTTTCTCCGCGCCAAATCGTTTACTAGAG
This sequence comes from Trichoplax adhaerens, assembly GCF_000150275.1. Lineage (NCBI taxonomy): Eukaryota > Metazoa > Placozoa > Uniplacotomia > Trichoplacea > Trichoplacidae > Trichoplax > Trichoplax adhaerens. The sequence continues at coordinate 3,857,827 of NW_002060944.1, read as the reverse complement.
TATTTCACATCACAGACAATGTGCAAGTATAAGTCTGCATGCCTTCACGTTACTTATGATATGGAAAATTAATGTAACTGAAATTGTTTAAGAACTTTTTACAGTTTCCAAGGAGATCATCCATCGCTGTTATCGTCTAACCTTTTTACTCTAGTAATATCATGAAGGTCTTAATAGTTCAAAGACAAAATCAATTGTCACTAGCAAGATAAACTGACTGGATGATATTTTGAACCAATATACGCGTTTTTTCAAATTACAGTGATTGCAATTTCGTCCGGATGATTCTTGCAAAATTCTCACTTCTCTACACTTTCTAATCTGCACACAGGTTCTTTTAAATATTTTGGTCAGAAACCTCCTTTATAAAAAATTATTTCTTAATAATGAATTATTTGTTATGGATTCGCCTCATAATGTAACTATCTTATAATGTATAAGTTGCAGTAATAATCCTACCGCAAGTAAAATATCTAGGAATACTACTGAGGGTATACGTTATAGCCACAAAAATGGCAATATACTAGAAGCTTATTTAATTTTATGATTGAAATAGTGTCCTTTTCGGTTAATCAATATAGTAAATTTATAGTTCATGGTGATCTACCGCCGTTAAAATTTCGAGATCAAAAGTGATCCTTAATATATGTTATGTATGAATATCTAGTTAATACTTTTGACTGTATTAAAGACTCATACTACTCTCAATCGGCCCGAGAGATAGGAAATTGAACAAGCAGTTGAAGTTATTGTAAAACTAACCGCCCGCAACAACATCATCAGTTTTGCTGGTATTAATTTCGAATTGTGGATGCAAATTGTGTATCAGTTGCCAACATAAGTAAAACGCTATATCCATCAAAATTCACGATTTATCCCGGAATCGACATCAAATGTGTGGAATATTTTCATATCAGTATCGTATTTATACTTCATACGACACTCTAGATAGCGGCCAAAGTCGAAAATTAAAAAAAAATCTCGACCCTATAACTGATATATTACAGTAAATTTTGATTGTCCTTTACCAGTAATATTATGATATAATCATCTTCAGCTACACTTTAGACGTAATTTTGTTAAAAAAAGAAAAATAAATAATTTAATATTTTCATGTTTATGCTTTGCATATTGTATTACATTTATTACTAGCTAAGGTGAAGAAACTTAGGAAGATTAAATATCGTAGAATAGGATTCTGTACATTAATTGAGTACAATATAAATTATTAATCATTATTTACTTTATCCAATCTTTTGCCGTTTAAATTTTATAATTATGCTTGAAGAAATTGAACAGTTGAGTATCTTTCCATTTATGTTCTGTACCTTACTTTTAAAATTTTACTAATAGTTAGCGTGGAGAATTAGTAAGGTATTTCGGTATAGCCATTGGTGATCATTGATCTCTTCTTCAATTCGGACACTTATTCTTGGAGATTGACTGTCTTAGCTCTACTTTACACCTAAGCTTATATTGGATTCCGAACGATTAAATATCTCCTATCAATGTTTCTTTAAATACAGTACCACGAAATTGTCCTTAGTACTTAGATGAATCTGATTGGACATTACACGTTTTTCATCAATTTTTCCGTGTTTATTTACATTCTGTTTTTTAAGGATGTACAATAAAAACTTACTTGTGGTAGTAATCCTATTTTAGTTTCCTCATTAAACATATGAAAATAATTAATGCCCGCATTTGCAGACATAAATAAAGTTTTACAGTTTATAAATAATCATTGTAATCTATTCGATTAGAATATTGATGAAAGTCGTGAACTTCCGTATTTTATAGTTTGTCATCATCTCGCAGAGCACTTTATCTCGTCCATAAATGAAATATTCAATATAGCTGCTTGTACTATCGGATTAGTATGAAGCTAATTAACTATTGGATGGCAGATATATTAGAAATGGATCAAGCAAGACTTTTTTTGTTGGTCCTACTTTTCAAATGTACTCTGAGTGAACCTAAAGGCATTTGTGCCGAAGAAAACAATTTATTAGGTATTATTGGCACGATTGTCGTTGAAAGATGGATAATAGCTATACGAATATTACTTTATGCTAATGCTTGATCATCTTAGATTCTATAAACTCAAGACATATCCAATAATATTAAATAAATGATCCTATTATATTCTTAGTAAATGATTAAAAAAATAGAGTATCATAGCTCTTAAAAATAGCAAATAATTGAAAAAAATTGTTCTAGTCATTGCAGACTGCATTATGTAAGCTACATTGCCTAGATTTGCAAGAACCCGATTCTAGTTGGTACACTAATGGTAGCTTAGAGTGAATTTTATGCTAAATTCTATTTGACTGTTTACTTCCATTTCAACTTTCTAGTTGACACTTGTCGTAGTTTAAGATAAGGATTTGAGTATTTGATAGTGACGAATTATTCTTATTTTTACTATTTTAAACGAAATTTATTCTGGAATTGAGTATGCACTTTTTTATCGTCTATTTTCATGGTCTATTAAGATGGACAATACTGTGAAGTATCTCCCTTTCCATCACCACAATATGGATACTACAAATTTCCGTATAATCTTACATTTGGAATAAAATTTAATAAATTCGACTGCAGGGATGAATGTGTGAAAGAAACACAATTTTACGATATTTGCCAAGATAATGATATTAGGCCTATAGTCTATGATAGTACAAAGATCATTACCAACTTTGCTTCTTGTTCGTCGGCGATGAAAAAAAAGTGTTACTTATAATTTTATTC
>NW_002060944.1:3853977-3855029 GCF_000150275.1 Trichoplax adhaerens | reverse complement strand
TGGAATAGTAGAAATGCAATATTCATCTCAGAGTGATTCTGATCGTTTACTGATTATAATACTTAGGTGAAATTATTATAATCTATATAGAATGTATGAATCGTGGTATCGTCGAAAGTAAAAAACCTACTCCTGGAACAACCACACTCATTAGTTGTACTGCTAGTGGAAATCCAATGCCAAAGATACTGTGGAAACGATGTCATAATGGCCAGTGCTCAGACATTCCATCAAGACGTATTAAGAATATTAAAGACACTAATGGAACTATTCACAGTACTTTGATAGTAGATCGAAATCAACCTGAACAGATTGGAAATATTTCATGTACATCGGTTAATCTTTGCCAACGTTCAGAATCACAATTCTTCATAGTTGAAGACGGTAAGATTTATTATTGACCATAATTGATGTTGCTTTACTAAGTTTAATTACTGGCAAGTATTCATCAGCTAAATATATACTCTATAAATTTCAATTCTAATTAATCTCAATTGTTAGAAGAGCCATCGATTAAGTAAAGCTAATAATTTTTCTCAATAAGTAGCTTTCAATAATTAATCTCTCTTTTTCTTTATTCTTATGTATTAATTAACAAGATAAGCCAGAAGTCTTAGTCATTACACTGAGTAATGTTGGAGGTCTAATTGTGATTGTAATCCTAGTTGTCATATTCGTACCTGATCCTCGCACTAAACTCTCATACTTTAAGAAAGTATTGATGCGAATGGAAATTAAAAGCGATCGTGGTAAGATTGTAATATGATAGTTATGTCTTGCAATCTTTGATAATTTTAAAGTGATTAAAATTAACATTATATTGTATTTACAAAATCTACAGTAATGATCTAGTAAGTCCTGTAGATGATATTAGAGTGGTTATAGACTGAGTTCAATCTAGAGACAAGTAATAAGTTAAATATTCATTTTTTACTTCAAATTTTTTAGTTATAGTTATTGATTTTTTATAAACTATTATATTTATGTTAATGTATACTATATTATACCTTTCTATTCATAACAAGCCATCGAAACCAAATAAATCCACGACT
>NW_002060944.1:3790180-3853927 GCF_000150275.1 Trichoplax adhaerens | reverse complement strand
ATTACTTCCCGAAATACGTACGATAATTTAAGATTGAATCGAGTTAAAGTCTTATTAGAACATAACCATTATATTCCATTAGGATTAATTGGTAGTCAACGTATATATTGTAAACAGTCATTTTATAGCGTATCGTATTCATTCATGTCGTAGTAAATGCACTATATGCATCACGAAATACAAATATAGAATCTTAATGATTTCTGTCATCGTTTACTATTTGTCACACTTTTTTAAATTTATAACCTCGATAGATGGATGCTTTACAACATTTACTTACTGTAATATTAATTGATAAGAATAGTTACTAACGTCAGTATAGGAGGATTTATATTAGTACAGAGACCTTATCTTAATTATGTTAACGTCAGCAACCTTATCTAATAAGGTAATCATTAATGTGTAATATGCAATGTGCAGTGCGAATCACAAATGCATAAGATCGTTGTATATAAGCCAAGTTATTACTTATTACAGTCGAGTTCCTCAATCTCTGGTCTTGACACTGATCTCCTAACAAACGTAATAAAATAGCCTATTATTATCTAACAACGTTTAGACTACTGTGAATTTTATTACACTTACTATTATATATATATATATATATATATACATCATAATTCACTAATCAATATTGCTAGTAAGCATCCTAAATTATGGGAAGCATTGATAACATCTGAATAGGAATATTAGAAGTATTTATCTTTCATAATTATTCTATAAGCTAAAAAATTTCATTTCTAATTTTACAAGAAATTAACAACTTACGGTATCTCTAAGATACCATACTTTTACACGATCTATTACACTTACAAAATGTATAAACGAAAATAAAATTTCATTGTACTGTATATTAACGTTCTATTTTCAGATAAATATGTAAAATAATTACCAGATGATTGAATATATCTAAGTTATTGTATAGACTTGCTAATTACCTATGTTCTTTAAAAACACAGAAAAAGTCCTATTCATACGATACTGCCACTTTTCGCATAGCATCAAGTTTGCTGAAAAGATACAATCCCTGATGAGCACATGTTTCGATGGCGAAATTATGGAAATGTCGAGTACTACTCCTCATAAAATACATCCTACTGTTTACTCTGAACTTATTCGACATTTTCGATTAGCAATTTTAATTTATGAAGACTGCAATAATAGAAGTAGAACTGAATGTAGACACTTTAGACCATGTTTAGAAAATATTATCCGCGATTGTAATGACAATCTTCCGTTTATGTCGGTTCTTATAAATAATCCTCGAAGCTATCCAGAAATTCTTGATAAAAAATTTGAATGTTGTTGGTACGATAGTAATGGAAGTGACGAGAATAAGGTAGAAACTCTCGAACACCTATATACTGATATGCAATATCATTTAAATTCATATTCGAGCTATGATGCATAACTTATCGTAGTAGTGCTGATACGATACTATATATATTTAATGTCCTTCAGTACTGGTAATAATAATGTTAATGATATTAGAATGCATGTAAAATCTAGGTACTTAAGCCAGTTTAGCTATTATTATTAACTATCACAATTGTAATTGAGCAACGTGGATAAATAGAGATCATCTATCGCTATAGCCATTTAAGCTATTTTTAGCTTAATACTATTATATAACAAAGGTCTTACTAGGTCTGTTTGAATTAATTGCTACTAGTAAAATAAACTGTCTGGATGATATTAATTATAATTATAAACCCAGATACTATCAATATACGCCGATTGTAATTCCGTACGAATAAAGCTAACAGAATTATGATCTCTTTTCACTACCGATATTAGTCCTGTTGAATCTTTATATCATAAACTTCTATTGCGACATTAGGAAAGTAATGAATATTTCTTAACTCCTAAATATATTTGCTTATTTAGGGTCACTATCTCTGTATAATTACAAAATGTACTTTCTACTCGAATCCTGTAATAGGCATAAATAAGTTCCTAATGACTACCATTGCCTACGCCTGAAATTATGCATCAACTTCATAATGTAAATATGTTATAACGCATAAGTTGTACTGTAGTAATTCCTACCGCAAGCAAAAGTCTAGAAGTACTGTACGGTATGTTGTAGCTACAAAATTGATAGTACACTACAAACTACTTATTCAATTAAGCGCTTGAAATAGTATCCTTTAAAGTCAACCAATATAGCAAATTTACACTTCATGGTAATTTACCGCCATGATAGTTTCAAGATCAAAAGTAATTCGTAATATCCAACAGATGAATACGAACAAGATGGGTATTATTTCATTTACTCTATGAGATCCATTATTTACTTTATGAGATCCATTATTTACTTTGACAAGATACTTATTACTAGTAGAATACAACAGATACTGCAATTTCATTGTAGATTGCAAAAGGTGTCTTATTTACCATTAATAATTACATACTCGTATATAATTAAGGTTCTTGATGTTTTATAACACATTAGTTTGCATCGATATTACCAGCTTTACTCATATTAATGTTAAAGCGTGAATACAAATTGTATATTAGTTGCTAACGTAAGGACTGAGTAAAATCCTGTCTCCAGTTAGATTAACAATTTATACTTAGAATCGATATCAAATTTTTAAATATCTTCATATAAGTATCGTATTTGTACTCTATACGGTAGCCAAGTTAATATCCAATGTAGAAAATGAAAGAATATTTCAGTACGATAATTTAGTGTACGAGTGTAATAGAGTTTAATCGTACTTTACTCTTAATAATCTAATCTTCAGTTAAGCTTAATGCGTAAGTATGACGGAAAAGGAATACTAAATAATCGGATATCTTTCAAATTAATTCTTTGCATGCTACATCTTTCCGTAGCTGAGATGATGAAACTTATAGGAGGGTTAAACGTTGTAGGATCAGATTTTCTCCTCTAATGAAGTACATTGTAAGCCCTATGATTGTTATTTACTTTATCTAATCCCATATAGGTTAAAATTTTATAATTATATTCAAGAGAAGATGTCAATTAATTATTAAACATCTTTCTAATTGTGTTTTACATGATGTTTTTATAGGTATCAGTAGCTCGGGCAGACGCAACGTAAGGTAATTTGGTTTGTTAATTAAAGATCAACAATTTGGATATTTAGTCTTTAGGATTGACTGTATTAACTCTAAATATCCTTCTAGTTGTGTGTTTTATGATGCTTTAAAATTCCCAAGTAACTAGGGTAGACATTACGTAAAGCTTTTCGGTATATTACTTAAAGACCATTGGATGAATCTGATTGGGCATTGTATGTTAAATATCGACATTTACTGTGTTTATTTACATTCCACTTACCCCGTTGAGATGGCAATCAATAAAATTACGTGTTGCAGCTGCAAATGAGTATTCCAGTTTCCCTCTAAAAGCTTAAAAAATGATAAAAATATGCATTTATGGGTTATAGAATAAAACTTTACATTTTATTTATAAGTGTTTTAATTTTTTCAATTGGAATATCGATGAAGTGCGTAAGCCGTTTCGTGTAATACATCGTCTTCTTGCTTAGTATTTTATCTCGCGCCGTAAATATTCGATATAGTCGCTTCTACTGTAATTTCTCATTAGTCTATAAAATATCAACTACTAAATGGCAAACATACTAGGAATGGATCAGACAAGATTTATTTTACTGATTCTACTTATCGAATCAACGCTTATTGAACCTAACGACAATTGTCTCAAGGAACGCAAATTACCAGGTATTATCGACATGATATTCATAAAAAATGGTGTCTAGCTGAACGAGTATTTCTTTATATTAATACTTGATAAGGCAAGATTCTATAAAATCATAATATCTCAGATAATATAGATAAATGTTGCTATTTCCTTTATGGTAATTGATTTTAAATTAGAGTAGCATACCTCCTTCAGATAATAATTGAAAATATTTTTCTAGTTTATTGTAGAATGCCTTGCCCGTATTCAGGAAATCTCAACTCAAGTGCATATATGATTATACGTATCATAAAATATATTCATTCTGATCTGCTTTTCAAATTTAATGTCAATTCTCTAGTTGATATACCAATGATCATTCAGAATAAATTCTATGTTAAAGTCTTGATGACTATTTTCTATTCCCGTTTTCAATTTTGTTGTTAAAGCTAGTCGTAGTTAATGATAAATTCTTCTTCGAAAATGCATAGAGTATTCGCTAGCTATGGATTATTCTTATTGATGCTATTTTAACTGAAATTTACACAGGAACAGAGTATTGATTTTTTCATAGTCTATTTCTCTAATCTCTTAAGATAGGAAATTCTGCCAAGTATTGCCTTTTCCGTAACTACAATATGAATACTATGGCTTTCCGGATAATCTTACATTTCGAATAAGATTTAATAAATTCGACTCCACGGACCGTTGCTTGGATTATACTATGTACTTTTTTCTTCGTTATTACACACTGGCCAATAACAAAAATAAGATAATTATCAACCATGCTTCCTGCTCGATCGCAATGAATAAATGTCTTACTTACAATTGTATTCTACCCATTGACAATCTGACCATTAACAACGTAGGCAATTATACATTTCGAATTGCTACCTTGTGGATGTACCGATACTGAGCAAGCGTTTACCTAATTAAAAGCTTGAGGTTGTATTATAAATCGTATTCGAATAGTAGAAATGTGATATTCATCTCAGAGTGACTCTGATCGTTTATTGATTATAATACTCATATGCAATTACTATAGTATTTTAAATTGATTATATTATTATAATTCATATTGAGTATAGAATGTATTAATCGTTGTATCATCGAAAGTAAAGAACCTACTCCAGGAACAACCACATATGTTAGTTGTATAGCTAATGGAGATCCAATGCCAAAGATACTGTGAAAACGATGTCACAATGGCCAATGCTCAGATATTCCTTTTAGGCGTATCACAGTTGAGACTATTAATGGTACTAAAAGAACTGTTCGTAGTACTTTAATAGTAGATCGAAGTGAACCTGAGCAGATTGGAAATATTTTATGTGCATCGATTAATCTTTGCCAACATTCAGGATCACAATTCTTCATAGTTGAAGACGGTAAGATTATTCTTAACCATATTTAAAATTTAAGTACAAATTTAATTTTTATCTTCAACAATTAAACTTTCCTCTTCTATGCCATTTTGCTGTCGTAGAATCATGACAGAGGATATGCTATAAATTAGTTAATGCCATCCATCAAGCAAACCTAGCAATCTTCTGATATAATTTGCTTACAATAATTCATTAATTGATCTCTTTCCCTTTTCCTCTTTTTACATATGTGTTAACAAGATAAGCCAGGCATCTTGGTCATTATATTTGGTAATATTGGGGGTCTACTTGCGATTGTAATTCTGATTATCGTATTTGTACCTCATCCATGCACAAAACTCTCATTCTTTAAGAAAATATTGATGCAAATATTAAAACTGATCGAGGTAAGATTTTTACATGATATCTTTGCTTCATAATTTGCAATATTTTTACATTTTGTCAAGGCTTTAGTTAGTATTCCTGTATAAACTGTATATATACATGCGTTAGCATACACGTGTATAACATTATATTTATATATGTTATAAGATGCTAATAGAAATGAAATAAATACCATGGCTGCTAACCGTTAGCCCTTTATTTAAAGTTTTTAGGATCACATTCAAATTCTAGCTACAGATATCCATAACACCCTAGTACTGCCATATATGGCACTATATTAAACGTAACTAGAGCTATCATAATGATAGAAATATGCGATGAAATGTATTAATACTTGTGATTAGTAACTATGTATATACGATAATATTGCAATCGACTTTTATATCTTACTCATTCGTGTAATAGCAAGGCTTCAAATTAATCTCTATATAGAATTGCCAACCCTTAAAGATTATTTACTATGTGCCATATATTAATTTAATTTATGAGATCGACAGATAAACTTTTCAAAACATTTACTTAGTGTTAAGCATCCATACATTTATGTATCTATCATTATTCATTATTTGATATTACTGATAGATACTTTAAGTTATGAGAAACATTGATAGTATCTGATTAGGAGTACAAGGAGTGATCATGTAATAATGCTTTAGATTGATTCTATAAGCTGATGAATACTTTCTAAGTTTATAAGGACTTAACTAATTACCTCTAAGACATTGCTACTATTTTTATTACACTTACAATAATTGTAAACATAAATAAAATTCCACTATATATTAACATTTTGATTTCAGATAAATATATATGTGTACATTAATTGCAAGATGATCGAATATATCTAAGTTATTGTATAGACTTGCTAATTACCTATTTCTTTAATTAAAAATACAGATAAAGTCCTATTCATACAATATTGCCACGCTGTATACGGCATCAAGTTTGCTAAAAAGATATAATCCCAGTTAAACACTTGTTTCGATGGCGAAATTATGGAAATGTCGAGTACTACTCCTCATAAAATACATCCTACTGTTTACTCTGAACTTATTCGACATTTTCGATTAGCAATTTTAATTTATGAAGACTGCAATAATAGAAGTAGAACTGAATGTAGACACTTTAGACCACGTTTAAAAAATATCCGGGATTGTAATGACAATCTTCCGTTTATGTCGGTTCTTATAAATAATCCTCGAAGCTATCCAGAAATTCTTGATAAAAAATTTGAATGTTGTTGATACGATAGTAATGGAAGTGACGAGAATAAGGTAGAAACTCTCGAACACCTATATACTGATATGCAATATCATTTAAATTCATATTCGAGCTATGATGCATAACTTTATCGTAGTAGCGCCAACCCTGTATGTATTTCCAATGTTTGCTAGTACAAGCAATAGTGATAATATCAATTACTATGATCAAAATGCTAATGGTAACGGTAAAAGTAAGCATGTTACGTTCTTTTAAAGAGGCGTAAAATACACTCCGTTTATGATATCAGAATATAAAAAGTAGATACTCAAGCTAGTTTAGCTATTATTGTTAATTACGTTAGTTTGGATGAAAATTGTACCGATGGTATTTCGTATAACAGTACTTTAGTTTAGCGGCTTTGTAGATAAAATACTTACTTTGCCAGATTGGCAGTTAATTTTCAAATGTCTTGAATTCTTACTGTACGTATTGATGACTGTATAATTTAATATAATTAAAGAGATTTGCCGGACATAGATTAGATAAAATTAAAGTCATGCTCGAATCATTTTGACCAATTTTTGGTACCCCAGCGCAATAAAATCATTTTAGCTGTTTTCATTTAACCTTATTTTGAATTCATGTTTAGTTGCAGTGAAAGATAATAGGAGATTCCAGTAAATCATTGTTGAGTAAAGTAATTAAGTAATTAATAAAGTTAGCGGAGATTTTATGATTAATTTTCGAATACTGAAAAGTATTTATTTAAGTATAAAGTTAACTGAGATTCTCCTTATTGAAATACGTAAGCTCATACTGGTAGATATGGCAGTATGATCAAGTGTCTTCTTAAAAATAAAACAAGAACTAAAGTTTCTTGTGAACTTCACTTAATTTCATAAATTTAGCTTCGTCTTACAACTACCGAAGAGTATCTATCTAGCTGCAATCAGACTACCTAAAGTGTTACAGTAAAATTCATTACTTACATGTAATCGGTTACAAAATGGAATTTCCCTTAGTTAATCATACCTTGCCAACTAAGTAGCAAGATCAGTTTTAAATTTACTATTGCGTGATCTATTCATAACTTACGCTCCTAGTTAAAGTGTGATAATACAAATCTCACAGTAATAATTTACTTAGCCCAAGCTATATACATTTTGAGATCTTAATATACGAATCTCTATAGAATTGCAATAATATGCACTGTAATCATCTTCTACAAATAAGCATGTAGATAATCTTATAACCCAATATACAAGTTTAACTATTCTCGCTACAATCTTGCAATGGTAATCTTAGGATAATTTAGGGCTATACCGCAAACAGAAAATATTATCTAAGGAAATTTTGCAATTTCATTATAACTTTTAGATTAATAGCGTATTCTTAAGAAGAGAAATAGAATCTATTTACTAATTAATACAAGCTAGCCCTTTTAGGCTAATATTACTATTGTAATGAAATGAAAAGTGTAGAGATCAAGCTACAAAACTTTAACAAACTTTGATTCTACTTTCGTTGCACTCCGGTCGACTTAACGCTAATACTTTGACACCAAATAAAATTTGGGGAAATAACCGAACAACAATTTATTTCAAAACAAAAATGGAGAGAAGTATAAACCGAACAACCGCACAAATACTTAGCTTTAAGTATTATTAAAATAAATGACAGACTTAAAAACTGCCAACGACCAAACAACCTTTCAAAGAGAAGAACGTTTTAACTTACGACAATTCGACCCCGAAGGCCTTTTAAATTCAACAAGTTCTTCAAATAAAATCTTCTTCTACTCTCTCTCTAAATTTTCTAATTGCACTATCATTTATAGGCTTCGTAGAGCCGTCTGAGGTATTTAAAACTGAACATTTGCTAACCAATCGCTCTTAAGATCCGTTTTAGAAAACTACTTTGCACCATTTAAGAAAACAAAAATCATTCAAAGTTCAGACACAATTTACCCTACGATTCCCTTACAAAACACTATAAAAGTAACAAGCTAACTATAAAAATACATCAAACTTCATTTCTAACATAATTTCTATCATTAATACGCTATAAAAGTCTAAAAATCAACCTTTAAACATCAAGATTTAGTCATAAAAACAACATTCTAACTACCTAACAATCAACACAACCTCTGCCAATTTCCATCTTATTTTCTATTTTCCTCACTAAATCTCCTAATGTGACTTCAAGTCACGTCATAAAATTCCAAAGTTTCAAATTCATAACAAAAAGTCCAAATCTCAAAAATCAACTCTTACGATATTTTTCATGAACAAAAATCCAAAAATTAAAACAGAAAAATTATAATTCAGACATAAATTAAAAATAAACCCGACCGGTTCCAAAACAGGAAAATTATATCGGACACAAACCCGACCGGTCCCAGAATCCGAAAACTATATCGGACACAAATCCGGAAAAATTCGCTTTTTATGAAGATCACAGTAATCGCTTATCAAAAAATTTTATATGACTACTACGACTACTTTTCTGACATTAGTATCGCTTAGTATTCGCGAGTATTGACAGTTGATGTTTTAGCGTCAGATTGTACTGTAACTGTACGAGTATAGACTACATTGCAGTACTTTATCGTCATGTTATAAATCCCCTTTCTCTAAGGATAGGGTTTTGCTACTAAGTCAAATTTCTTTACAATTTGAATAGACAGTCAAACGCCCTTTCTTTAGATTAGGCATTTGCTCTATAGGGCTACTTCTATAGTAATCTATATAATACCTTGTAAAATAATGAAGAAGAAAAGATGGCGACATGATGATTTGGCAGGGTAAAACTTAAAGACACTATCACTTTCTAGGTATTTTCTATAGTAAAACAATACTAATTACATACAAAAAAAACTACAAAGGACTCTACTTTTAGTCCTTTTACTACACTATCGTTTAGGTGTTAATAAGATAAGGCATATTGACTACTCCTAGTAAATAAATCATTTAATTCGGTATCATCAACTGAAATATCAACGTTCATTTTAAAAAACGATAATTTCTACTCATGGAACACGATTTTAATAGTTTCCTCTAAATGGGTAAAAACCGAATATATTAGCAGCCAACTTGATAGATAAAACATTCTAGTGTAATAAGTAAATATACGCGTATCCCGTGTACTATAGTATTTTCTACTTGACATGATCTGTGGTTAGATTTTAATTAACTACAGTCTTTAAGTGACTGGCGATTAGATTCTTTTAACTATGGTCCTTACATGATCTATGATTAGATTTTATTTAACTGCAGTCTTTACATGATCTGTAATTCGATTTTATAATACCTGGAATCAATAACAAGTTAGGAAAATTAGTAGATAATATAACATAAAAGGTAAGAATTTATTTTGGCGTAATACAGATCTCACAAGCGATTTGATCCCCTTAGCAATACTTAGCATGATCTGCACCCTTTGGTTTGGTTTTATACCGTAAGTATGCTTAAAAAGAGCAATAAACGATTAAATTATTTCTTATTATCTTATGGGATAAAATTGATAAAACTCACTGTCTTTAGCGAAATTTTTTAATTTGTACTAGAATGTTTGGTATTTTGCCTTCTTCTAAACGAACAGCATGACATCATGAATATTCATATACAGGATTAATATTGCTCTTGCATTACTGTTTATTTACTCATTTATATGCGTGTTTACATTAATCTTCTATTTCCTACTGACCACTATTGTAACTCATATCGTATTCATAAATCAAATTTCAGTGGGTATTATCTACTCGTTCTTAATCCATCTTCTTTATTTGCAACTGCTTTAGACCCTCTAATAGTTACCCAAAAGTAAATTTTTAGATGGCGGAAGAATCAATCATATCGTGGATTTTATTTTTCAATTTAGCTCTTATTGGATGCAATGCTCTCTATCCGAAGACAGAAAACGCTTTACCGCGTAGGTTACTAATGATAAGACAGCTGTTATATCGATTTTTTCATTTAGACTCAATTTAACGGATACCAACAGTTATCCAAGTATTATCTACTCGTTTTTAGTCCATCTTTGGATTTAGCTTATAATTAATTGATCACATATCGATATTTTTTGATCGGTTTAGTCTTACTTCATTGCAAAAAAGTTTAATAGGTAATATCTGGCATCCTATATTCGGGTAGCAAACAACTGAAAGCTTTTATCATTTATCGTTTTAGCACGTTGTAAGTTGCCCGATAATCCTCCAACGGGTAAGTAGCATAAGGTCAATTTATGTTTACCTTGTTAATCTCCATATAGTCTTTTTCTAGAAATTTGAACTATCTAGCCCAATTGCGATTACTTACTTCTACAATATATTCATCTACTTCATCATTTATACCAAGTTTTTATTATTAAACGATTGACTATATAATTACCACAGCACGATAAATTATAATACAATTTTTATCCTGATTTACTCTCTTATAACGAGATCAGTTCGTTAGCTGATATCTTAGAGGTAGTTTAGAGTTAATTCTAAATTAATTTATCTATTGCACTAGTTGTCTATAATAATTTAGCAGTAGAAAATGATATTCTATATTAATCTCAGTCATTTCTATTTGGTTATCAATTCTTTAGCTAATAATTTAGTTATAATTAAAATAAATTCTCCTCTAAGCACACAAAATAGTACAGTTTTATTGAATATCACATTTACTTGTTAGTTGAACAATTCAATAATTATTGTCATAGTATTAAATCATGTAAGAAATCGATCGATCTAGCCCAAATTGATAATTAATCGTTCAATCGATATTTTACTCTTAACTTAAAATAGATTCTGCATCGAATAGATCGATTGTATTAGATTACATTCTACATCGATTGATGATAATCATTTTAAAGCTTCATTTTAAGCGAGAAATTGCGTTGGACAGACTAATTAACATGGAGTTATTTTTTCTCCTCTTTATGATTGATTACGTTGAAGATAAGCATTGCCAAATATTAGGATACGAGTCACAACAATTTGGATATTTTGATTTCCCGTATAATCTTACATTTAGAGTGAAATTTAAAGATGGTAATAACCAATGCAAGGAAAGATCTGAATACTGTTTTCTACGAAATAATATTGTTGTAGATAATAATAAAAGAGATGTGAGCATTTCCTATTACGCTTGTCCTGGGGAAAATCAAGGAAATTTTTGCTTTATCTATAACTTTACTTTAGCCCTTAGAAATCTAACGGCTAATGATTTAGGCAATTACAGTTTCTTATTCGGTTCTCATAGCTGTGGATGCATACTGTCAAATCAATTATTCGTCGATTTAAAAGCTCGAGGTACTATTAAGAATGATCATTTAATTTGAAAATTATATATGTAGCATTAGTTTGGTACTGGCTGCGGCCAATTCTGTTGAATATCTGTTACATTATCCACTACTGTGAATCATAGTATTGAAGTTTATCAATGACTTATAGTTTTGGCTGCTCTAGTTTAATTCAAGTACTGTTTTTCCAATTTCTATATTGTAAATAGAATGCATTAATGATGGTATAATTAATAGCACAAGGCAAGATACATCATCTACAAAAGTAGCACTTCAGTGTACAGCTAGTGGAAACCCAAGGCCAACAATCGTCTGGACAAGATATAATGATGGCAAAGACGATGATTTTATAGCCAAACCAAATCATATTGTAATTAATATTATCAGTCAAACTACTATTCATAGTACTTTAAACCTGGATCGAACTCAAGCATACCAGACTGGAAATTTTTCATGCAAATCTAATAATCTCTGCAAATCTGTACGATCTAATTCTATTTGGAACGTTACACCACCTTCTGGTAAGATTTTTTTCTATTTCTTAAATTATCTTATTGCAACACAGCTTTGATTCACAATCGTCATTTTTTTGCTCTGGACACAAAATTGGGTTTTATAATGATTGAATTTATCAGCAAATTCTCATGAGGTTAATAGGATTCATAAATTAAATATTCTTTGCTTCAAGTAATATTCATCTTGAGTATATTAGTTAATCCAGTATACTTTAGATTGATTCGAGTTGCTATGTAAATATTATCTACATCTAGTAATCTTTATGTTCAATGACGCGATTGATCGAGCATAGTTTAGATCGATTCCATTTAGAAACCAAATAAGATCCATATTTAAGTGATATTTCATCTTGAATTTAGCGATTTAATCTATCGTAAATTGTACTTGATAGTTTTACAAGTTAAATTAGAATCGGCTCTCAAACAATAATCAACCGACTATAAGAGTTTAATTTAGCATCAATTGTACTTGGTAGGATATTTCAAGTTAGAATAGAATCGGCTTTCAAGCAATAATCATAATCAACCGACTGTAACGGATTAACATAGTGTAAATTAGTCTGACGAAATTTGCAACTTAAAATAGAATCGGCTTTCAAGTACTATCTATCGACTGAATATAGCGTTTAATCCAATATAAGTCAGACTACGCTAGATTCGCATGTTAATATAGGGTCATTTTTCAAGTGATATTCATCCTGAAAATAACGCTTAATCTCTTACAAATTAGACTAGATATACAAGTTAAAAGATGATCAGCTTTCATGTAATATTCATCAATCCGTGTTGATATTGACAGAAGTTCATTAAAAGGAATTGATTTTTTTACAACTACACGCATAATTTTTCTTTTTGCGATAGCATTCAATAATATACTGAAACTTTTCGATAAGTCATTTTTTGTTTCAATCAAGTACCACAGAGAAGAGTTTGTACTTCTAATACTCAGTTATAAGATTTTTAACCTTGATTTGTTATACTTCGCCATACCTAAAGGATTAAGTTCAATCATGATTTACTTACGTAAGACTATTTATTATAGATCTTCAAATTTAAGTTTTAACCAGTATAAAAGGATATTTAGCGTTAAGATAGCTAGAAAGTTTTCTACGACTCATGTTAAGTTCTATATCCTGTAATAATACTATTCCATTGCAAATTCTCTCGCCCGATCCTAGGTTAGTGAGTAACCTAACCACTCATTCCTTGCCGTCGTAATGCAAAGTAGCATGAAAGAATTCTATTTAGGCAATTCGACAGATTATGCCCTACCTTTATTGCATTTACTTCTTTTCTTTAAAATTCCTTGTAGTTCCCAATAACAACCCTATTCGTATTTACATATATCCTTAACTAATTTTCACTAAATAAGAGAATAGACCATCAGCTTGAATTAAACCTAAATTTTGATGATTCTTCGTAGTCGAGCACATTAACTTTACATTAATATTTTACTATAAATATTATCTATCTTCTACGAATCCATAGATACCTTTAAACCTATTCCTGTTTTACTCTAAAAAATTAAAGAATTTCTTTAAAAGAATATGATATAAATAGTCAACACCAATAACTATAATTGAATGATCTTTTCACAGGCTTACGATAAAAAATTAATTTCGCTATAGAATGAAATTGGAGTACAGCATATACACGTAGCAAGAGTACGCTGTAAAATAGAATTTGTCATTTCATATTCGTTAACGCATACCGGTAGCTAATCTTGTGTAAATGGATTATTCAAGGCCATAATTGATATCTTAAAGGTATTATGCTGTATCATTTTCTGACGAAAGTGCTATTTTTGCCTTCAATCTGAGCACTGTGCTGCATACTCCAACGATAGCATTTACGAATAAAACGAATAATCGTCATCGATGGGCGTATATACTCGTATTTTCACATGTATATTTAAATTCTATAATTCTTATTCAATGAGTACGGCAATTTTTAGTCTTCATCTAAATCTACTGTGCTATAGAATTACTTGCTTGATAGTAGGATAATTATTGTAGTCGTTTATTGCCATCTTCATTCGTGAGAATATCTTAATCTCGATTAATTTTTTCTATTTTTCAAACTATGAATGCTACGATAGTCGACAAACCAAAATATTTTTTACCTTTTATTCTGATTGGCTTATCTACCAGTATCGCTGCTATTGCGTTTCTGGCAGTCATTAGCAGATCGGTTTATAGAAGAACTATCGTAAGAAGAAAGAAAGAATTAGTCCGTCAAGTTACTCCTAGTCGTCGTGAGTATTTAATCAATGATTAATGTATGTAGCCTTAGAATATTAGATTACTTAATATTAAAATATAATTAATCTTGAAATAGAAGAGTAGCGGTATTAATCGCTTTCAATGAAACTATTAATGATTTAATTTTCTTTTTCTGATATTTTAGAAAATATTCTAATTGCATGTCACGGCCCGATTCCAAGTCCAGTCACCGAGTTAGTCGATAATTCCTTACAGGATATCTCATTCGACGGTCGGATGTGGGAAATCAATAATATTAATGGAAAGACATACGAACTAGAAGTCTATTATGAAAAGATTCAATACTTTAACTTGATAATATTAATACTTATGGACGACAATGTCACTCGATCCGATAGTCACAATTTCAATCATTATTTGCGTAGTATTATCAATAAGTGTATTATCGATGAGAGAGCAATCATAGCAATTTCTGTGAATCGTCCTCAAAATTTTTCTTATCTACTGGATGAAATCGAATATCTAGAATGGACTGATGACATGAATGTAAATTTACAAATTGAATTTCATGAAAGATTAGAGGAAACTTTACATTATTTCACCGACTCAGCACAATTCGACAGAACTGCTTATGATGATGGCGAATCTGTTTATTTTCTTGGAGATGATGATGATGAATCTCCACTGCTACAGTCCCGTGACCATCATTATTAAAAAGAAGTCATAATGGCACAATTACTGTGTAACAACTTTCATAAGGTTAAGAGTTATAAAATTTAGACAATACTAATATGTAATTATCATCAAACAACTTGGTAACAAAGGTTACATTAACGTCAATCTCTAAATTTCTAAGGTCTCCGTAATCTAGTTAGTATTAATTACTCTATGGCAACAGTTAATTTAGATGAATCATTGTACTATTCTAATCATATTTGGCAACCAAATCAATAGATTAATATATCGAACTATGGATATCTATTGACTAATTCTAGATAATTGGACTGCAGAATGTTTATTTACAGAATTACTTACAGCATAAACTATAATCATAAACGGTTATCATCAGGATTGCAGTCACAACTAGCAGTTCTAAAATCAATTAATGGTAATTTCTACGTAAGAATTCTTACCTACTCGTATATTACGACACATAATTTACTGCAACAAATTACAACTACAGATTCCTATTGCAAATAATTTATTATAATCAACCTGTAGAAATATTGAATTGGCTAAATTCAGTTATCTGATTCTTTAAAGTAGTTATTACCGTGACAGCAATATAAACTATAAGAGATCATGCTTTCTTGTCGTACATCTTAACTTCAAGGTAATAAGTTTTGTGACGCATTAGCAAAACTATATTGTAAGAAATTTTGTATCAGAACATTTGGGAGAGTAGTTATACTAATACACTGCCTACTCCTAATGATAATTTTAGAATTGTAGACCAGTCTCATATGGCTATAATCTTGTTTGATTACATTATACAACATGAGATCGTAAATCAGCAGCGAAAATAAAGCAACAACTCAAGTACGCGTTGTATTAAATTTTCATACGCATGACTTTGGCACCTTTAAGCGAGTATACAATATTTTGCTGAGGATATTATTATTTTAAAATCAATTTGTCAATAAATTAAAGTGGATAGGCTATTCACGATTTTTACAGTCAATATATTACAACACTTACGAAAATATCACATTTTGCGCATATGATATTTCGATTTATATTGTCGTATAACATAATTGAAGTATCATAAGTGAAGAGGATAAAGCAGAAACTTTCGAATATCTACGCACAGATATAGGGTATCATTTCAATTCACATTCGAGCAATGATACATAAGTTATTGTAGTAGCGCCAACCCTATATATGTTTCTAATGTCTCCTAGCACTAACAACAACGATATCAATGACCGTCATAAAAATGTTAATAGTAAGGATGATAATGAGAGTGTGTCACGGCACGAACTACCGTGAAGAAATAGCTATCTAAATTTGGTTAATATATAGTGATAATATATTACAACTGGTTACTTAAAATAGAAATTACTCTAATTGTAAATGTGTTACAGTAAATTTAATGCTGTGCTGTAATGTGTACTGAAATGATTCTGTGAATGGACATATTATAGTCCGACTGTGAAAAATTAGTTAGTAGATATTCTCACCTAAGTATTTTTATAAGATGACTCATGAATATTAGCTGCTGTAGAAGGGTATATAAGCTCGCCAGATAGTTGAATAAAGTAGTTCTCAATTGTCTAGTTGAGTTTAACGTAGAATCAAAGGCTTCTAAATTCTTGTGAGTAGGGATACTGAATCTCGGAGACTATAGTAATTTAGAGATTTATTTTACGTTATCCTTGTCACGAAGCTGGTTTGTGACAGCGTGCTACAGTCTTTTAGATAGCATAAGATGCATTCTGTCTATATTAGAACGTAAATCTAGATACTTAAAGCTAGTTTAATTATTATTATTGTTAATTAAGCTAGTGTTGATAGAAATTATACCGACTGTATTTAATATAGCAATAGTTTAACGGGTATGGTGATAAAATACTTGCTTTGCAAGATTGGCATTAAATTTCATACGTATCAAATTCTTACTGCACGTATTGATGATTGTATAATTTGATGCAATCGAATTGATTAGATTAGGTAATCTTAGAATTATGCTCGAATTATTTTAGTCAAATTTTTATATCATAATGCAATAAAATCGTCTATGTTATTTTCGTTTTATCTTGTTTTGACTTCATGTTAAGTTACTGCCAAAAAATAACAGTGAGGAAATTCCATTAAATTATCATTTGGGCCCTAATCCAGTAACTAATCGAGTCAAAGGAGATTTTTTGTTAACTGAAAAGTCACTATTTAACTACAAAGGTAACTGAGATTCTTTTTGAAATACATAAGTACACACTGGTATGTATAACAGACGAAACTGTCGGAGGAAATTTTGCAACTTCGTTAAAATTTTTAGATTAACAGAATATTTTTAGTAA
Source organism: Trichoplax adhaerens (assembly GCF_000150275.1). Lineage (NCBI taxonomy): Eukaryota > Metazoa > Placozoa > Uniplacotomia > Trichoplacea > Trichoplacidae > Trichoplax > Trichoplax adhaerens. The sequence continues at coordinate 3,836,239 of NW_002060944.1, read as the reverse complement.
GAATAACAGAATCTATTTATTAATCAATATAGGCTAGCCATTTTAAATTAATATTATTGTCATTTCAGTTTTGATACTTAATAAATAAAGTAGTCTAATAAAATAGTCAAATGCAAGACTATCCTGTGCACTCCAGTATCTTCTACTTTACTTGTCTGTGATTAGATTTTATAATACCTGAAATCAATAATAAATTGAGAAATTCAATAGATAATATAATAAAAAGAAAGAAAGAAGTTGTTTTTAGTGTGATACATGTAAGCGGGTTTGTTCCCTTTTCTATACTTAGGATGGTCTATAGCCTTCGGTTACACTTTATAGTTTGGTTTTGCTTAAGATGAGTAATAAACGATTAAACAGATTCTTATTTATATAAGTTTTATACGACATGATTGATTGATGAAATCAACTATCTACAAATAAACTTTCTAATTCCTACTAGAATATCTCTGGGTTTCGTCTTCTTCTAAATAGCATGATATCATCTAGTAGACTTTTATATACAAGTGTTGTGGTGCACCCATATTTGATTCTACGGATAGCTATATTTGATATAATTAGGTTGCTTTGAATAGATATTACCGTGAAGCTAATATTAGATGATTGCTAACTACTATATTAGAAATTGTTGATTACTAATAGTAGCCAGTTGACTAATTATGGTATAAGATTTATGTAGCTAGAAACACTGTAGTTGTTAAGATGCCCTTCGAAGAAAGGGCCTAGACGTTCATGGAAGAGTAATAACATCTTAAGTAGAATGATTTAGATTGTAGAAAATAATAATGTACTATTAGAGAAAAGTATTTTGTTTGATGACTCATATCTGATTTTAGATTAATCAAGTTGTCATAAATGGATTTAACGAAATATTTATAAGAACTACAGGGATGAGCTCACAGAGGAGAAGAGACTTCACTTCACTTTGAGCTCGGAATACTTTAGATTTTAGACTAGGTTTTTGTAATACTTTTAGATTTTAGACAAGATTCTTGTCATTAATTATTGCTCTACTATTCCTAAAATCTTGTAATAAAAGCCTTTTAGAAAATATAATTCGACTAAGATAGTTCTTGTGAGACGCTTTTATTAAAACAAGATTGATATTGCTCGTATATATTTCTGCTCCCCACGTATGTTTACTTAATTTTCCCTACTGAGTCTTTTTTCTATAGCCTTAGACTAGGCGAGCCATCCTATACTGTAATATATAAAAATTCGATTATTATCTCATCGCATTCATAAATCAGATTTCTAGGAAAGCTACTTTGGATATTTACCCAATCACCCAAAAATAAATCATTAGATGGCGGAAAATTCGATCATTTCATGGATTTTACTTTTCAATTTAGCTCTTTATTGTGTTGGGAGTGATGACTTTTCTCTGAAGAAAGAAAATAGTTTACCGCGTAGGTTATTAAAGACAGGACTGCTACAATATCAATTTTTTATCCAGACTTGATGTTAAGGACATCTACAATTATGTCATAGTTCTATTTGCTCCTTCATTACTCACCTTTGAATTTCAGATTACATTTGATCACATATCCATAGTTTTCAATCTTTTTAGTTTTTACTTCATTGTGAGGACTTTTAATAGACGGTATCTAGCATCCTATATTTCGGTAGAAAATAACTGAAAGCTTTTATAATTTAACTTTTTTAGCACGTTGTAAGATGCCAGACTTTCCTTTTGTTGGTAAGTATCATAAATTTAATTCATGTTTTATCTAGTTTAATTTTAATATCATCTCTTTCAAGAATATTTCAACTATCCAGATCGAAATGCAATTGCTTACTTCTCCTAGATTTTCATCTATTTTATCACTTATATCAAGTTCTTATTATTAAACGATCGATTATACAATTTTACGGCACGATAAATTATGAAACAATTCATCCTGATTTATTCTCGTATAGCGAGATCAGCTCGTCAGCTGACACCTTTGAGATAGTTTAGAGTTGATTCTACGTTGATTTATCTATAATATTTTAGTCGTAGAAAACGATAAACTATTTTTATTTCTGTCATTTCTCCTTGGATATCAATTCTTTAGCTAATAATTCAGTTCTAGTCTAAATGAACTCTGCTCTAAACACCGATTATACGGCAGTTTTATCAAATACTGTGGTTGTTTGTTAAGTAATTAAATAATTATTACCATAGTGTTAAATCATGTAATGAGTTAATCGATCTGGCTCATGTCGATAATTAATTAATTAATCGTTTAATTGTTATTTTATTCTTAGTTTAAAATAGTTTCAGCGTCGAATTGATCAATTGTATTATTTTACACTCTATAATAATTAATGATTATCATTTTAAAGCTTTTTTATGGCAAGAAATTGACTTAGACTTATTAACGTAGAGTTATTTTTGTTTTCCTTTTTTATGACTGATTAAGTTGAAGATAGCCCGTGCCAAGTATTACCCTCGAAGTCTCAACAATTTGGATATTTTAATTTTCCATACAATCTTACATTTAGAGTGAAATTTAATACAGCAGGTTGCAGGATTGGTGACTGCGTGGCTAACGCTGAATGCTGCTTTCTTCGAAATAATGTTGTTGCAGATAATGATAACAGTGTAGTCATTACTCGAAAAGACTGTCCTAGGAGAGATGACTGCTGTATTTATGACTTTACTTTGGTACTTAAAAATCTAACTAGCAACGATTTAGGCAATTACAGTTTTTTATTTGCTGGTCACAACTGTGGATGTATATTGTCAAGTCAATCATTTGTCGATTTAGAAGCTCGAGGTAATATTAAGAATGATTGTTCAATTTCAAAACTAGAAACGTACTATTAATTTGTTACTAGCTCCGACCAATACCGTTGAATATCTGTTGCATTATCAGCTATTGTAAAATAAAATGTTAAAGTTTATCAATGATTTATACTTATGGTAGCCTTAGTTTAATCCTAGCATTTTTTTTCTAATTTCTATATTGAATTTAGAATGTGTTAATAATGGTATAGTTAATAGCTCACTGCAAGATAACTCTCCAAAAGTAGGACTTCAATGTATAGCGAGTGGAAACCCAAGACCGACAATCACTTGGATAAGATCTTATCATGGCAGAATCGAAAACTTTATACCCAAATCAAATTATACTACTATTGAGACTATCAATCAAACTATTCGTAGTACTCTAATCCTTGATCGAACTCAACCTGAACAGACTGGAAATTTTTCATGTGCATCTAAAAATCTCTGCGGATTTATACGATCCAAGTCGACCTGGAATGTTGCACCACCTCAAGGTAAGATTTCTTCTAATTTCTGATATTATGTTATAGCAGTACAATTTCGATTCGTATTAGTCATTTTACTCTGGCCGCCAAATTGGATATTATAATGATTGAATTTATTGGCAAATTCAGCTCAGATAAGATTGATAGGGTTTGCGAATTAAATATTCTCTGTGTCAAGTAATATTCATCTTGAGTATATTAGTTAATCCAGTATACTGTACATACGATTGATTCAAGCTACGTAAATATTATCTTCATCTAGTAATCTATATGTTGAATGAAGCGGTTAATCGATCATAATTTAGATTTATTCGATTTAGAAGCTAGATAAGATCAGTATTTAAGTAACATTCATCTTAAATTTAGCAATGTAATCTATCCCAAATTGTACATGCTAGCTTAACAAGTTACACTAGATTCGATTTTCAGGCAATAATCACCCACCTATAACGGTTTAATCCAGTTCAAATTATACTAGACTGCTTTTGCAATATAAAATAGAATCGGCTTTTATGCGATAATCGACCGACTGCAACGGTTTAATCCAGCTCAAATTATACTGACTACATTTGCAAATTAAAATAAAATCGGCTTTAAAGAGATACTCAATCGACTATTAAAGTTTAATCCAGCATCAATTGTGTCGACTAGAATTTTCAAGTTAGAATACAATAAGCTTTCGTGATAAAATCCAATCATGAAAATTCCAAAGTTGTAGAAAATTAGAACTTTATTAGATCTAATACAAAGACTAGCTACACAAGGCTCTACTCTAGCCGAATACAACTATTGAAGGAATTCTAGGAAGAACGAACTGAGCAGTCTAAAGTTGCCAGCTTATACTCATTTCGTGGTAGTCAGAGCCGCGATTATCTACCATTAAAGTCTATAGTAGCGAGCTACCAAATACGTCTTAAGATAAATAGAAAGTTACGCTTCCGTACATCTTACTAACATGTCTAAAAGTCTATAATCACAATACTAAGTTTCGTTACAGCTTTTAAATGATAATCAACCGAATGCAACGGGTTAATCCAGCATAAATTAGACTGATAAAGCTTGTAAGTTAAAATAGAATCGGCTTTTAAGTGATATTCATCAACTGAATATAGGAGTTAATCCATTATAAATTAGACTGCTAGATTTGCATATTAATTAATGTAAGAAATTATACTTTTAACACTTAGTTGTAAGATTTTTAAACTGGATTTGAAATACATCGTCATACGTTAAGGATTAATTTTCAAATATGATTTATTCACAAAGGCTATTGCAGATTTTTGAATTTAAGATTGTAACCAGTATAAAACGATATTTATAATGAAGATAGCGAGATGTAACATTATTCTGTCGTAAATTCTCTCGATCGATCGATCCTTCGTTAGTGAACAATCCAACTGCTTATTTTTTATCGTAGTGATGCAAAGTAGCATATTCGTATTTACAAATGCCCTTGACTAAATTTTACTAACTTGGAGATTAGATCATGCGTTTAGATTACACCGCAATTATTATCATTCTCCACAGCAGATCAGATTAAGTGTACGATAACACTTACAGTAAATATTATCTTCTATGAATCTACGGATAACTTTATACACAGCCATTATCTGATGGCCTTACACTCTGAATAAATAAATTACTGATTGTCTTGCACTCTGAATAAATAAATTACTGTATCTGGTAGTATGGAAAAATTCTATTCAGGAAATTTGACAGATTATATCCCACCTTTATTGCAGTTACTATTCTTCTTTAAATATCCTTATAGTTCCTAACAACAATCCTATTTGTATTTATGAATGTCCTTAACCTATTTTCAGTAAATTAGAAAATGAATCATCTACTTGAACTATACAGTAATTCTTATCGTTTCCCTGCAACGGAGAATATTAACTTCGCGATAACATTTTACTGCAAATATTATCTTTCACGAATCCACAAGTGCCTTTATACGCATTTTACCTACTATCTGATTACTTCGTACTCTGAAGAAATAAATGGCTCTACTTAATACACTGATAGTTTCACGATGAGAATCTGATAAGTAATCATTAATCATTATATCATTTGCTTAACAAATTTAGTACGCATAGGGTAATTACCCCAAAATAATTCATCCTCAGTTCTAGTTTCTGATTCTGTTTTACTCTAAAAGAAATATAAAGTTCCTTGACGAGAATATGATCAATAGTCGATATTAAGGATCGTATGATCTTTTCATTAACAGGCTTCAGATAAATTAATTTTGCAATCGATGAAACTGAAGTAGAGTACGATACATGGCAAGAACATTCAACAAAATAAAATTTGCTATTTTATATTCATGAGCGTATACCCGTAGCTAGCCGTATACAGTACAAATATATAATCCTAAGCTATTGCGGTATGCTGTATCATTTCTTGACGAAAGTACTGCTTTAGGAAGTAGTATCTCTTAACGTGAATTTAATGAGTAGTGATCATTGTGTGATATCATTTCTCTTAGCTAATTTACAATATTAATCGTGGATAAATCATTGATTCTCACCTTCAATCTGAGCACTGTGCTGCATACTCCAACGATAGCATTTACGAATAAAACGAATAATCATCATCGATAGCCGTATATATTTTCATGAGCACATTCAAAATTTATAAAATCTTATTCAATGAGTAATTTTCAGTCTTTACCCAAATCTACTATAATATAAAATTATTTATTTGATAGTAGGATAATTATTGTAGTCGTTTATTGCCATCTTCATTCGTGAGAATATCTTAATCTCGATTAATTTTTTCTATTTTTCAAACTATGAATGCTACGATAGTCGACAAACCAAGTAATTTACCTATTGCTCTGCTTGGCTTATTTACCGCTGCTATTGTGTTTCTAGCAGTCATTAGCAGATCGGTTTATAGAATAACTATCGTAAGAAGAAAGAAAGAATTAGTCCGTCAAGTTACTCCTAGTCGTCGTGAGTATTTAATCAATGATTAATGTATGTAGCCTTAGAATATTAGATTACTTAATATTAAAATATAATTAATCTTGAAATAGAAGAGTAGCGGTATTAATCGCTTTCAATGAAACTATTAATGATTTAATTTTCTTTTTCTGATATTTTAGAAAATATTCTAATTGCATGTCACGGCCCGATTCCAAGTCCAGTCACCGAGTTAGTCGATAATTCCTTACAGGATATCTCATTCGACGGTCGGACGTGGGAAATCAATAATATTAATGGAAAGACATACGAACTAGAAGTCTATTATGAAAAGATTCAATACTTTAACTTGATAATATTAATACTTATGGACGACAATGTCACTCGATCCGATAGTCACAATTTCAATCATTATTTGCGTAGTATTATCAATAAGTGTATTATCGATGAGAGAGCAATCATAGCAATTTCTGTGAATCGTCCTCAAAATTTTTCTTATCTACTGGATGAAATCGAATATCTAGAATGGACTGATGACATGAATGTAAATTTACAAATTGAATTTCATGAAAGATTAGAGGAAACTTTACATTATTTCACCGACTCAGCACAATTTGACAGAACTTCCTATCATAATGGCGATGATCGTTCTCCACTACTATAGTCTCGTGACAATTACTAAAGAACAGTCATTGAAGAATAATCATTTATGCAATAACCTTCTGTTAACAGTACTGCAGTACCGGGTAATTAACTATCGATACTTGAGAATAATCTAGATAAAATCATGTTTAATTTTGCTAGGCTTGTACTAGTAAATTGTTTAGTAGCAGAATCGTGATATAGAACTGTTGCAAGTTAATTTACTATTTACTAAAAGGTGTGAAAGGCAGTAATATTATAATCGAGCCGTATATGGAATTATGGACGGAGAAAGAGTATTTCAACACCTCAACTTCCAGAATATCTACCTACTGGTATCTATTTAGTAATTGAATAAATCTACTAATGTAACTTATAAAATATATATCCACGCCAGTTAACACTGGCGTTTACCGTAGAAATCTCTTTAAGCGTATGTGGTTGTAAAATAAAAGTAGTAATTGCTTAAGAAGCGTTCAGGAGTCGTAAAGTGAAGAAAAATGTAATAGTTTATCAGTCATCTGTGGAGTACAGCCGAGAGAACGAGTTCTCATATATCACTCAAATTGACTGAAAATACTGGGGATGTAGAACGAGTTGTAAATACTTTCACGAGAGTTTCTTTACAAAATCTTCACCACAAGCGAGGGTTATAACACCTTCATAATTCAGTTCCAACAACCGAATACTATTAGTATAATTATAACGTCACTGATGATGTAGACGAGGTAGTCAAAGATTTACTACTATTTATTGCTGAAGAAATCTTGACAGCCAAGATTATACTCTTGACAATTCAATAGCAATTGACAAACCAGTCGAATAACCGACTAATTAACTCACTAAAAATGGTCTTTAGGCATCAGCCTTTAATAGTCTCGTCAAAAACTCCTGGTGCACATAAAGCAAAACTATCCTTCTAAAGCTATATCGTAACACATACTAAATGATTATAGAAAATAACGAAGACTGTATGTGTCATAAGCTACTAACTATGACAAGCTAAATTTGTCTAGAGTATGATAAGACTATCAAGGTATCTGTAATTAAGAGCAGCTTAGAAGGCCTATTTTATTAAGTAAATGATATTTTCTTGGTGGATTGCTTGGTTAAGGCAGTAATTCCGTCCTTACTATTATTCTTTAACGTAGTTTTAGCAAGTTTGTCATTACGTTTATATGAAACTGGTGATTTCCTTCAAGCTTAGTTTACACTGGAATTCGAAGTGGATTACTAATTTTAATAATTGCAAGTTCATTACTGCCAGGCAGTAGTCTTGTGTTTAATTTTAAATAATTTATTAATCATTCTTACTAATTATTATGTTTAATTTCTCCCCACCCCTACTGTGCGAATTTATAAATATCAATATAAAATAAGGAATTTGAGAATGCCAGAGTTTGTCTACGTTATTAATTTTTCCTATCGTGCCAGCAAGACATTTCATGCTTTTCTTGTGAGAACAGGACTTGCATCTTTTCACCTTGAGAATCAATCTTCAGTCGAAATCACTTTTAATCCTAATAATAACTTGAATTGGATCATTGAATGGCAAATAGATCAATCAGTTCATTCCTTCTATTTCTACTTGCTCCGATTGTATGCACTAGTATTGCTTCGCATGGAGTGATTTCCATACCAAGTAAGTTGATAATATTAAAACAGCTGCAAAATAAAATTCTTTTATACGTTTGTGCCCTAGTAAACACTAAGAATATGTCTAACTTAAAACACTTAAGTTAATTAGCTTAATTTACTCGTTTTTAGGATTTAGTTATCATTGACCATATATCCGTATTTTAGATAGATTGATTCCTGCTTATAGTAAATAATTTAGAAAAACGAGCTAGCAAAGCAGTTTCATACAGTAATTAACTAAATCTTTTTTTATCTTTCTTATCTTATTTTAGCTCGTTGCAAAATTTGACTACATTTTGAAGGTAAATATCTTAAAAATAAAACAAAATTTAATCCTGCTTACTGTATTTAATTCCTTCCTATGATTTCTTCATCATTTAAGAATAAATCCTATTCTTCATTGCCATAATCATTTGGTGTATCATATTGCTTATATCAAACTCCTATCACTATATGGATCAATCAACTATCGTACATGGTAATTAATTATTATTGCAGCATTATAAAATGATGTAATAGGCATTTTTACTATTTCGAGGCTGACACTTTGGATAATTGCAACCTAAAGTATCCATCTATTCTACTTAAATATTGGATTCTTGCAGCAAGTTAATATCAGATTTTCGTGGAATTAATAGTTTCATATGCATGAGAAACTTATTGATTATATAATTATTATCGTCTATTAGTAGCAAAATAAATTTTATTTTAATCTGACCTTTTATACTTGAATATCAAATTCTTTAGCTAGTTAATTTTAAATCACTTTATCCATCGTATTTAGCTACTATTGCTGATCGACTCTTACAACAGTAATAATTAAGAAATATACGTATTTATTCTGATCCTATCTACTCGAATATCAGTTCTTTAGCTGATTCTTTTACTATAGAATAACATAATTCTGCTAGAAACTTCTCTAATATTGTGATGATATCAAATATTTACTTTCCAACCATTTCATTATATAGCAAATAGAGTTAAATCGTCAGACAAATTTATCGTGATCTAGCTTATTTCGTCGATAAATCCTTTTGATTGGTATTTAAAGGGGATTAAATTAATTATGTATGAAATGGATTCGTTCCATTGAATATTTCTTCTACTGTTATTAGTAGTTACTATTTGCTGTTGCCTTTTTGAAATTGAAAAATTATCTTAGACAGGCCTATTAACATTGAGTTATCTTTATGTTTCCACTAGGAAATGTAACATTATGATCTTATATAGAAGATGCCTAGCATAGTAATATCCCAATATACGAATACTTATCATATACCGTTTAAGTACTGTATTGCATTACATTCATAATGTACGACATCATGACGATATATAGACGACATACTATACATATAAAGACATTATCTCAATCTCATCTAAAACCTATAAATACCTTTGTAAGCTAACTCGTTAGTCAGTTCCTACGTTCCTGCTATCTCAAATAACTTATCTATAACAACCATATCATTGTTAGCCTATAACTTGTATCTCAATGAAATCCTTTATACCTTCTATCATCGTCTACCTTAAAATACTTTACGCTACTTAAAGAAGATATTATCACAGGAAATATGTTAAGATGAAGACTGCAAATTATTGCCCTTTGAATGTCAACAATTCGGATATATCGGCCATCCGTTTAATCTTACATTTAGAATAAAAGCCAATAAAATGAAATGTCACACCAATTTGGTGGAGAATTCTTGTTTATTCAAAATAGTACCGCTGTAGATGATAAAAATAATACATTCATTACTCCAACTCCGTGTCCTAAACTAGATCTTTACTGCATTTATAGTTATACCTTAGCATTTCGAAAATTTACTTTTAGCGATGTAGGAATTACAGTTTCACATTTGCTAGTCATACTTGGGGATGTGGTTTGACTAATCAAAGATTTATCGATTTAAAAGCTCTAGGTAATTTTGAGAATGATCTATTGTATTCTAGTAGTTTGGGATAGTCACAACTAATTTTGTGGAATAACTATCATTATAAATTATTATCCTCTTTAAGATTTATCAAGGATTTATGATATTATCTATCTTATTTCGATTCTAATTTAGTTTTCCATTCTCTATATTGAAAGCAGCATGTCTTAATTATGGCATAATTAATATCACTCAGCAAGAAACATCGAAAGAGATAACTCTTCGGTGTACAGTGAGGGGAATTCAAGACCAGAAATCGTCTGAAGAAGATATTATAATGGCCATTATCATAATATTATACCCTTCTAATAATACTACATATGAGTATATCAACCAAACTACTACTCGAAGTACTTTGATCAGGGATCGAACAGAACCTGGTCAAATTGGAAATTTTTCTTGTATCTCAGTTAATCGATGCGAATCTGTGGCGTCCAATTTAATGACAGTAACCGTACCTCTAAGTAAGCTAGGTTTCTTCTAAATAGAAACCATTTCCGATATATTCTGATTGCAGTGTAGTCTTGATTAGCAATCATTAATTTTAACTCTAGTTGAGAAATTAGATATTAATTGAACAATGTGGCTAATTCAATGCCGAATAGATTGACTAAATTTGGAAATAGAATATCATCTGTATTCAAGTATTATTCATCAACTAGTAATGAAATAGTCGTTAGTCGATGCAAAGGCTTTGATTTTTTAATAACTGGGTATTATTGTGCAAATATAATTTCATAATACGCAAGTTTTCAGCACGTTATATTATTCGCTTTAGTCAAGTATATACTGTAGGTGAAAGAATAATTCTCATATAGTGTATTTGTGGTTTTTAAACCTGATTTCAAATACATCATCATGCGTAGGTGACTATTTTTCAGTCGTACTTAATTAAACTAACATATTCTCTATATTCTTGATATCGAAGAAATTCATTATCATCATCAATTGGAGATAATATCTCGATAGATTTAAAGCTATGCAATAAGATAATTCTTCCCAAATATTCTTTATCAATTCTAGTATAATAGAAATCCTCACTACCGGGTTTACGCAATTATAATTCATGTTACTAATATTCATAAATTCGAGCTACCGCAAATACCGATTCGTTCTTACAGTTTGCACTCATTGATAGCAAGTTCTAAAGCAGAATCATTTAACAAGAATGTAATGGGCTTATAATTGAAGCTAGTATCATTTCTGGTAGATATTTTAAAGTTACAAAATATCTATAAATCCATTCTAGTTCAAATCTAATAATTCCAGTACTGTATACACCAATGTATAATTTTAAATTGAAAGTACAATGAAAATTCATCCGTACTGAGGGTAAATATTTCATGCACGCATACAAAATTTAGAATTATTTTTAGTCCAGCAATTTTGAGCTCTAAATTGACATCAAACATTAGAACAGTATTGGCTAATGATAGTATAATAATACTGGCCATTCACTGCCATTATTGGTAGTCTGAATTTCGTTATCTTTCATATCAGTTTTTTCCGTTTCCAAATTATGAACGCCATGATAGTCGATAAACCAAATTCTCTAGTGATGATCCCGATTGGTATCTCTATCGGCATTGCTGCCATAGCACTTCTGGTATTTGTTAGCCTACTTATTCATGAAAGAAGAATCACACAGAAGCAGGTCAAGTTGGTAGGTCAAATTGCTCCAAGTCGTGGTTAGTATATTCGTTATTACAGCAAATAGTTTTTGATAGTTGCATAGCTCTTAAAAACTGGACAACGGGCAATTAAAATCAGCCATAAAATGGATAAAAGTAGTATAAATTGATTTTATTGCTGCATTGATATGGAGTATTTTTGAATAAAAGAGTTTATTAATGATTCTATGGCTCTTAAAAATTAGACAACTGAAATTAGTAACGTAGTAGATTGGCAGTCGTATTAATTAAAATGTTGGTATGTCCTTATCTTCATCGGCATAAAATACTTTATTGATGTTTGTGATGGAGGGTTCAATATCTCAGTGGATTGAGATTTAGTCGCCATTTACAATTATTACACCAAAGGGTTTATAAAAGTTATGCTTTATTGTAGGTTAGTAATGTGAAGTACAGGGGGGTAGTTACGGTAGATCAGCGTGCAAGCTGTCGTGAGTGACGAGTAGAAGTATTAGACTGTGAGAGACTAACTAGAAGACTAACTGAGAGGCTAACGAACTCTGAGGTAGAAATCGCCAGTATTTATAGTTTTAAAGATAGAGCACAAGCAGAGCATAGGATTGTGGAATTAGATACAACATATACCATAATAGGTTACAAAATAGCAGATGATTGTAGAAAACAGCGAGTACCGTAATAACTAAATACAGTAGTCTATATATGAATGTAGAGTAAGCGGACTGTAGATCTGTCTAAATATAAGAGCAATACAACATGTCTATATTTAGGAGTAGAATATATTTACAGCATATTCTAAATACACTACAATGTTTGTATAGTTTTTAGAAATTAAATGGACGGGAAAAATTGCTATTATTATAAAAAATTAGTCCTAGATTAACATGATTTAGGAGACTGATAGATTATATTTATATATCGCTGAAAAATTATATATTAATGATTGTAGAAATATCAAAATCAGCAATAAAATAGACATAACGTGGTATTAATTATTTTTATTAGAATATTAATACAAAGCTGCTACAATACTAAATTTCACTTAGTATAGTAACACTATTTGCCAAGTACAGTAATAGTATTGTACGCAAAGAACTGAGAAAAATCAATAATGCTTTCATTGATCGAAATTACCAGTCTTCAATAGATTTTTAATATTATAATAAGTAGGATCGCATACAGAGTTATAATTAAAGTAAATTTTCCAATAATAGATGCTAATTCAACCAAAATGTCTCATTCAGGACTTCTTTAAAATCCAGTCTAGTCGTACTAGCTACAGCATTTCTATAACATGAATTACTGTTACTACATAGCAAGATTTTGTATTAAACATCTATATTTGATCTTTGACCAATAATTAGCAATTTTACGAAACATACCATATTATACGAAGGCCTACGAATAATTCATACGCGTCAGTCTGTAAATCTTGCTCTTATAATTCTGAGCTAGGCCAAATTTAGGATTCCCATTATATAATCACTATAATTAACTACAGTTATAGTAGATTCTAGCGTAAATAGCTCACTACGACCAAATTACTTGTCCTTCCTGCAACCCTCTACCTAAAAATGGAACTATGGACTCACACCCATAAGCTAAATCAAGTCTATGCGCTCAATTAATATGTGATTAATTTTTCACGATATTTTACTGCCTTAACAAATGTATTCATTTATTGATGAGTCAATAGCTTTTAAATTGGATAATCGATAATTAGAATTAGTAATGAAATGGATAAATCGTTGTATAATTTAATTTTGATTAAGATATTGATATTGGTTTTTTGCCATAAAGTAGTTCATTGATAATTGCAAAGCTTTTAGAAATTGGATAGCTGATCGATTTAGTAATGAAATATATGAACGGTTATAAAAGATTAGTTTTAATAAGAATATTTATATAATGCATTCACTTGCTATTGTAATATAGTTTATTGATGATTCTATACCGATAACCTTTAAATTGAATGATTGGCAATTAAAATTAGTAAAGAAATAAACATACAGTCGTTTAATTTGATTTTAGATGTATAAAAGTAATGTAAAATTTCTTATTTGATATCTTAGAAAATATTTTAATCGTATGCTATGGCCAAATATCAAATCAAGTCAAGAGAATTGTTTATGGTTTCATACCAGTGCCGTTCACTGAGCACGAAACGATGTATTGGCAACGCAATCCTGCAGAGGAAAGTCAATTTGATAACCGAGTAAAGGAATTAAGTAATCGTGATGGAAAGATATATGAATTACAAGTCTATCATGATATGATTGAGTATTTTAAATTGGTTATTTTAATGCTTACAGACGACGATATCAATCGATCTAACTACTAAGGCTTCAATCGTTTATTGCGCAGTATTTCCACTCATGTGATGATAATAATTGTAAGATTATAACAATTTCTGTTAATAGTCGTCAAAATTTTCACTTTTTCAATGATATCGAGTGTCTAGAATGGGCTGATAATATGGATATAAAGCATCAGTCTGACTTCTATGAAAGATTGGAGGAATCTCTCTAGAAAAATGACTACCTTTGCACCAGTATGATGTATACCGATAGGAATATTAATCCTGATGTGGATCCTGTAGCTCTTCATGTCGATGATAGTGATCAATCACCGCTACTAGACGAATCTCATATGCTATAATTTTGTTTAAGTACATTACTCAACTCAAGATTATAAAGATTTTATCATTAGAGCTTAAAAAGCATACCATCTATTTGTGAAGTTAATTTGCAAACGATATTTGGATGTAATATAACATAGTAACACAGTTTAATTACTTTTAATTTTTAATACAAGTAGTAGCAATATTAACCGAATCTATATCCATTTTACAGAAGCTAAAAGTGATATCTAGTGTTTTAAATAACTATTTGTCTTAATCTACTGGAGGATAGATAATTTTTGCTCGTATATTTATAGTAATATTAAAAATATCTCGGCAAAACTTAAGCGCGAACTATTTGATGGTAACTGTAGTATCTTAACGGTGAGATCGCTTGATTTATATCACTACTTTACAAATGTAGAAAGTAATGCATCAACTTGCTGAAAGTAGAATTTTACTCAATCGATTGACCTCTATTAAAAGATGTTTTCCCTAATTTAATGAAAGTTTAAATTATCACTCTCTGTTAGCGGCGACATGAAAGTAGTGATAATATCACTAATGCAAGCTATAGAAATAGTATATAGAGAGATACACCGTTATTTTTATCTGGTAGAAAATGATTAAACTTTATCGCGGCATATTTTTATGTTTTTCACCCTACTCTAGTGGCTAATGCAATATTACTCTGCTTAGCAGTATTGTAATACAGGGACTTTTATTATAGCAAACCCAATTGTGATAAAGTGATCATCAAAACAATAAATCAAGAACTACAGTTTTTTGCAAATTTCACTTTATTACAGAAGTTAGGTTCGTCTAACTACCAAGGACTATCTGACTATCTGACAATCTGATATCTGACTATCTGACAATCTGACAATCTGACAATCTACTTATTACAGCAAAATTCACGATTTATATACGATTAGTTACAGAATGCTTTTAACCAATTAAAATAGGCTGACTGTAATCATCGTTGATGATGTAAATTGTTAAATAGAGATGCACTCAGTACCGTATCATTCGATTATGGAAAAGTGACGAAAAATCTCTTAAATCCGGTTAAAATTGATTTATTCTTAATCTATCAAAAACGTATAGAAAATAAGTATACTCCGCCAATGGTAGTAATTTAAACATAGTTCTACCACTTTAAGAAGCTGCTAAAAGCCAATTTTAGCAGCTTAAAATGAAAGTTATAGCTTCGGGAGAGATTAACAGACGGGGATAGAAAGTGATATAATTGAATTTAATGATCATAAAGGAAATTTTACCCTTATCCTTTGGAAGGCAGGATACTAATTTTTTATCACTCCATTTTAATCATGCCATAAAGTTAGAATCAACTATTA
The DNA here is from genome assembly GCF_000150275.1 of Trichoplax adhaerens. Classification (NCBI taxonomy): domain Eukaryota; kingdom Metazoa; phylum Placozoa; class Uniplacotomia; order Trichoplacea; family Trichoplacidae; genus Trichoplax; species Trichoplax adhaerens. The sequence continues at coordinate 3,820,216 of NW_002060944.1, read as the reverse complement.
ATAGCCTATTAATAATAGTTCTAGCTTAATATGCCGTAATGAAATCAAAATTGGGGAAGACTGAGAAAAATAATATACAAATTTCATACTGAATTTACCAAGATTGAAACCCTTCGGTTGAAAAAAGGGGAAAGGGACCACTATTTTACCAATGAAGAAACCGTTTCAACAGAAAGTTGCTTAAAGCAAGAAATACTATCATTATAAATGAATGGAATTTGATTGTCACGATAGCAAAGATAATTCTACCGAAATCATTATACGCCTATTATGTCAACAAAGTAGCTAGAAAAAACAGAAAATAAGGAGAAAAGGAAGACGAAAATGTTGCTAGATCGAGTTAGAAATTCCTTTAATCTACAAAAATTGAAATATAATTTATATAATTGTGAAACCTGCGCTTATGATAAATAATATATTAAGAATATTATTTAATAGTACGTATAAGGAATTCGTAATTGTGAGAACGGTAATCATTTAAACATATTTAAAAATAATAAATTAGGGAGAAAATCACGGGCTTACAGAAATCACATCTTCCTTAGCTATAAACATCACTATGTCTTGATGCTTGCATTAGTATCTTATTCAATCCTATGAAGAAATCAACGATTTTTAGGGTAAGTTATTCGAAATCAATTAAAATTTTAAAAAGTTTAAAATCTTGAAATAGAGTAGGGAATTTAGTAAGAAAACATAGAAAATGGATGTTCTCTAGCTGTATAGTATTCTATTCAAATTGGTAAATCTATTTTGGCATATCTAGCTCATTCGTCTTGCCTACATCATCAGGGTATCACAATATCCTCATAAAAATAAGCCAATCTACGTTTTATTTTATTTGACAGCTTTTGATGATCAACTATCACTGTAAGTATAAAAAAGATTACGAGGCGAGAGTTATTGAAGATAATGAAGAAAGACTAATTCTATTGTTAAAGTTAAGAGTTTATGTAGATTTTCTAATTTCATGTTTCCAAGCTATTCAAGTATGTCATTAGCTTATATTAACTAAAATGAGATAATGTATCTTTTTAACCTTTTAATATTATAATCATTTATCTTATTAATTAAATCCCTATGAAAATACGTACATAGTTAACCTTAATCCTTTAGTAAATGAATCTATATTTATCGCTGCAACTTTTGTGATACATAGTTGTAATAGCCTATAATTAGTAACAGTAAGTATTGATACTAGTAACATTACATAAAAAATGTATTCCTTAAAACAATATTTCTAAAAAAAAATTTGAAAAGTAAATAAAATAACTAATAGTTTATTTTTACTTGTCTCAGAATATAAATTAGGGCAATCTCTGATGACGCTAGGATAAAAATAAAAAAATAAATCAACTGCAAGTACGCATATATACAGGTTAAGGCTATGTTATATGATAGTTTTATATCGTATATTGTGTTGAGTGAGTTAGTACTTCGCAAGGATTCCAGTTGCTATACCGTAGGCTAGGGAAGTAGTTCTGCGGATTAACGTAAAGTTTATTATAAGTACTTAGCTGCTTTCTTATGTTGCAAGAGTAGTTGTGGCACATGTAAAAACAACTTAAAAAGTTTTAGCATTTTATGTACGAATTCGAGGATTTAACTTTGATTTATAGAAGTAAGCTTGTTATTGATTAAATTTTGGACATGTTTATTGTTCATTCCAGCTACTTACAGAGATGTGAATTATGTTAGAGTTTTTCTATTCGTATGTGAACTAATAAATCGTCTTTTCTTTTTGCTAATTTGATATTGCCAACAGGCATTGAATAATAACATATTAAGTAGAGTTCTTTAATCATTTTCCAGAAAAATGTTGAAATAAGTAAATTTTTACCAGGAATTTAAAGAATTATTTAATTAGCGGAGAAAGAAGAATCCTTTATCAAAATATTCATGGCGACGACTCTACCGTTCAAGACCAGTAATATGATATTTAAGATATCCATCATCATGTATGTAAGATTATAGCAGTAATCGATTGAATTGAAAATATTTTTTCAGATTTCATACATATTGCATGGTAGTTCATTTTGCTAATTAGTAGCTTTACCATCCTTCATCCTTGCTACAATGTTACTACAATCTTACTTAATTTTCTCCTATTTTATGTGTATACTTATCCTATTAAAATGCAAGCATTATTATAATTTATCCTCTATTCCTGCAAATGATTATAAGCTTGCCTTGGTTTTTTCTTTCCTTTGGTAATTCATGCCTATTTAACCAACTAACTTATTTTAGTAAATCCCTCGTTCATACAATCTTAAAACCTTTGCTAATTTGCTTGATTTTTTTATACTTCATGACTATTTGTCTATTTGAATGGCCGTCATAACTAAGCTTTACCTTGCATAAGTACAGGATAACATTTATAATTTAGCTTAATTGTATCTTATTTCGTATGATTATTCGTTTATTCAAATAGCTAACCTGATTAAATTTTATCATGGATGAGATATCAAACTGTAATATGTCCTGATAACTTTCTATTTCTTATGGTGATTAGTTTCTTAAAACAGCAGTCAGAGCTAAACTTTATTATGTAAAATAATCATTTTCAATTGTATTGATTAATTTCTTTATCTATGATATTGGCTAACTGAAAGTTTAAGGTTTTATTCATTTATTTTGCCACAATTATGCTGCATTATGATTTAGAATCCTTTTAAATTTTGTTTAACTTCATCCCATTTCCTATGCTTACTCGTCTACTTCAACGCAGTAATAACTAGATCGCAATTGGTCTCGTGCTATTTACTTTATAGCAATTTTACAGGCTTCCTTGAATTTTTTCATAGCCCTTCGCGATTTCACTTGCTTTATTTAATTAATTAGCAACAGCCATGTCGTATCCTCTACGAGTATGCAATGTCATTACGATTTTTCTTTGATGTCTTCTGAGTCCCTCTTCTTATTTATTTAGCAAGATGTAATTAAGCTCTGTCAGACATGCGATATCCTAGTATTCTTTCTGGACTTTCTTCTATTCCATACCTTCTTTGATAACATAGTTGTAGTTATGCTATGCTCGAATGTATAAGACTTTTTGGTTATTTTTTCTACTTTATTTGTTGATTTACTTAGTCAAATATTAGTAATATTAATTCAAAATGGACAAGTATCTACAGCTCTAGCTCATATTCCCAAAACGGAATTCAATGACTTGCCAGGCAAGCGTAACTTTCTTTCTTACTTCATCATATCGAATGGATACCAAGTTCTATCTTATAATCTCTACTGACTAACATTCTATCTTCGAACTACTTAGCCCGCTGTAGATTGCCAACGGCCATACAATCGACGAGATCTTTAAATGGATCACCATCAGGTATATTTAAATTTTCAAGTATCGTAGACTTTGATGGTATCAAATCTTGAAGTAGAAATAGCAACACTAGCTGTAATTCAATACTGATTTAGCTTATACAACATAGCTACTATATGATAGCCTTGTCATTCTATATGATATCTTTACAATCTTTAGGTCATTTCTATTCTATTTTCATCGCTCTTTTACATATCTTAAATGAATCATTTCTTGCAGATAATGGCGAATATTGTCAACTGCAACCTTACCAACCACATCAATCCGCTTATTATGGTTTTCCCTATGATCTTACGTTTACCATGAAATTTAGTGGATTTAGTTGCGATGATCTGTGCATGGTACCAGCGTTATTTTGCTTCCTACGAAATAATAAAGTAGCCGATAGTCAGAATAACACAATCGTTAGTCGTGGTTTGTCCTGCTCAACAGCATATTCGCGATGCTGCCTGTATAATATTACGTTAAGGATTAGAAAGATGTCAAAGCAGACTGTAGGGAAATATGATTTCCGATTTGCTGGTCATTCGTGTGGATGCTCATGGTATAAGCAAGCGATTGTCAATTTACAAGCTAAAGGTACAACTATTTTGTATGGCGATGATTAAAAATACAGTATTTTGCAACCGTGTATGTTTGGGTAATGTCTTACCGTGCAATCTGTTTAAACCGAAATAGTTTTAACTATATCAGTCTATTGATTACTGTAGATCATGCCCATTTTAGTCTGACCTTTTCTTTAGAAAGGCAAATTTCATAGTACAGTGTTAAAAAAGATAGGCTACAAGTCGCAAGTTTGATTACTTGCCTAACATTTTCTGCAAGTTGGAGAAAATTTTAAGTTTGATGGCCAGGATTAAAGTAGTTTAGCACATTCTCATCCATGAAACAAGTTGATAATTGATTTATCGGTTAGGGTAGAAGTCTATAAGCATAATTGCTAATGCAGCTGCTGAATTTTCTTGCCTATAAAAAGTGGAGGTACTAGACTAGCGATGTATTCTTGCCAACTTTAAAGTTGACAAGAATTGCAGAGATTCGAAATCAGATACTTTAGCCGATTTTTTATAACAATTTATGACAGTTGTGTTAAAAGTAGATACTAGGTATTTACTTACTACTGTTTACAAAATATGTTGTAGTGTTACCTATAAAAGTAGACGTATGCTAGTGTGCTTCTTGTCTATTTTTTGTTGACAGCCCGTTTAGGCTTTCAGAATGAAGACATATACAAGTGTTTTTAATCAGCTGTAAAAGTTTGTAATAATCATAGATAATCGGAGATTTCAGGAAGGACGTAACTAGCATGAATCTTATCCAGTGAGCAGGCTTAAAATAGTTTCGGATATAAAAATAGAAATCTATAAATGAAATTTTTAATTAATGGCACAAGTATATAGTAGTTCGAAAATGCTAAAATAGGAGCATTTATCAATTACAATCTAAGAGCACAATTTTAATTCCATTTCAATTGAATTCAGGAAGGAAGTAGCCAGCATGTATTTCGTCGACTAAGTAGGCTTAGAATAGTTTCAGATTTAAAAATAGAGATCTGTGAGCGTAGTATTTATTATTACTCCAATAGATAGTAATTAGAGATTACTAAAATGACAGTATTTATTAGTCGCAATTTAAGAAGCCAATTTAACTGTATTTCAATTGTAACTAGCATATATCTCATCAACTTAGCTGGCTTAAAATAGTTTTCCGATTTTAAAATAGAAATCTATGAGTGCAATTTGTAATTTATGACATAAGTATATAGTAGTTAGAGATTACTAAGATGAGAGTGTTTATTAATTAGAATTAAAGGGTACAATTTAAGTACATTTCAATTGGTTCTGATATATCATTTTTTCATATTTCTTTCGTCTGATCTTTCACTAGATACCGTTTTGATTACATCACTACTATTCAAGATATTGCATGCATATAAATGAACAAACTGAAGAGCAAATGCTTCTCTTTTCTAATAGAATGCATTAATTTAGGTATTGTGCAATCAGATCGAATGGGTAATGATACTGATTTATCTACTACCATCAAGTGTACCGCAAAAGGAATTCCTAGGCCGTCAGTCCAATGGGCAAAATGTCATCATGGTCAATGTCGTTCTCATCTATTCCCAAGTCAAAATATCCAGATAATTAATGAAACCACCGTAGTCGCTACTCTGAAAATCGATCGAAATAATCCGAACCAAATTGGAAATATCTCCTGCCGATCTGTCAATTTATGTCAAAGTTTATTAAGTCGTAAAATTTGGAATGTTCAACGACCATCAGTATCTACATTAGGTAAGGCTGATTTTATGAGATCTTGCTCTCATCTAAATCTAATCACGGAATTCTCAATGATCAAAATAGAAATTAATCTTATACAACAAGTTATTTGGCTGATAGTTAGTGTAAATAAAGGTTACAATTCCGATCTAGATAACTGATCTTATTATTACCTTTGCATCTCTTCATCATACTCAAAAATTGTACTGGACTAAAAGAGCGAAGATTTACTACAAATATTTTCTATGTAAAAAATGTTTAATATCATCATTGCCATTCTTTTGGTCACATTACGAACAAAGTATTCCAAAAACAAAGTGTTCGTGATTGAATTTCGACTTGTAAAGCATGCAGTCCATTTCAAGTTTTCTAAGTAGTAGAAAATAGACGACTAAAGACGGATTGAAGTAAATAGATCATAGTCATCTAAAGGATATATAAATACTTTAAGCTATTATTTTCAATTAGCTTATATTTTAACTTCGTATAGTAAAGGCTGTACCAAAGTGAAATGGTAGTAAAGAAATAGAATACACAAATTTATAACGAGGGCTAAAATCGCTAGTTATGGAATTAGTGAAATCTTGAGCAAATGCATTGCTTCCAGTATTTTTTGTATAGAACTGTATCTAGTCGAGTGAGATTTATATCAATATTATTATTACTGATTTCTATTGAATTTCTAGAGTAGAATGACTCAATAAATAGCTAATTAAGATAGGTATAACCAAAAATTACTTGAGTTCTTTGTAATATTGCCATAATGGACGAATTATTTTTCTCTCTATTTTTTCGTATCGCTCCTATTGGAATAGCTACCAGCGATAACTCCAGTAGAGTTTTTATTTCTAAATTTAATCATGTGAATAAATGAACGATTTTGATTATTTTTTATATTTGTGAAATCGACGCCTAACTACAGCAACCAGTCAAATTTCAGGTAAGAATGCTTATATTGACTACGATTGATGGGAATTTTATTCATTTGTTAGAAATAAATTGAATCATTTCATTCAGTGAAGGCTGTCTCTTAGTTTCAAAAATTACATCAGAAAATTACTCTATCTTTTATAATAGAAAAATATTTCTCTAACAAGTTAATTTGAACTAGATGATGTATTTAAATTTGCACTTTCGATCATGTAACATGATTGGATTGGGTTAGAGTTAATTTTCAGGATCGCCATTATTTTCTGTTTCTGCATTTAATGAAAATTTCTTTGACAATATTTCTATGATGGTACATAGACTAGTTTTAGTTTTAAAGCATAAGTACAGATAGAAATCAGATAGAAGAGCTTTAATTATTTCATCTTTTTGAGATCAATATATAAAGACTAGCTTACATTTAAAATGATTCATCATCAAATAGAACCAAGTGTTTAATTTAGACTTCCAATCACGCAAAATAATTGCATTGGGTTCTAGTTAATTTCGGGATAGATATTATTTACAGTTTATTACATTTAGGGAAAATATCTTTCATAATTCCACGATAGTACATAGACTTATCTTAAATTTAACATAAATAAAGATAGAAATCGGATAGAATAGTTTCAATTATTTCATCTTATTGAGATTACTGTCTAAAAATTAACCTACATTTGGCATGACTTATTATCAAGTAGCACCAAGGATTAGTCGAATCATGGCTTGGCTAAGATCAACTTTTGCTTTTTTTATAATAAAGATAATGTCTGCAAACTATTATTACCGGCTCAACCTCATCAATTGGCATATTTCGGTTTACCTTACGATATAACGTTTACCATGCAATACCAAGGATGTCAATGTGGAGTGGACTGCACCTACCAAGCAAGCTTTTATTTTAAAAGAAAAAATATCATCATCAACGATGGAACCAATACCAAGATTAGTTCAAATTTTGCATGCCCTAATTCAAGTTGGCCGTGCTCTAATTCTAGTTCAAAGCCGTATCTAGGTTGCTGTCAGCGCAATATCACTTTGAGAATTCAAAATGTGACCGTGGATGATCTTGGAGAATACCAATTTGAATACTATGGCGTGCATTGTCAGTGTATTCAAGGAATGAAAGCATCTATCAATTTGCAAGCACAAGGTAAGGTTTGCTTCTAATTTTGATAGCTCAGTCAAAATTCGATTCGTAAGCGTTTTGATTTTTTGAGCTTTTATTTTCCATTTCACCCTTCCAATCTTAAATACGTGCTCAATAGAAATGGATGATCCTAACTTATGATGATTTTGTGTCTTTATCAGCCAATACTTCAGCTACTACTTGATGAGGATAAAAACAGTATCGAAATCATTTATTTGTGCCTTCTGTGATCATCGTCTTAATCTACTTTAATGATAATCGATTCTTGATCACTTTGATGTTGGGCTTTTCATTTCCCAATTTCACCTAACCAATTTTGAATATGCACATGTTCAATAAGATTGGATGACCATTAGTCAAGATGATTTTTGTCTTTATCAGTCACTACTTGATGGTGATAGCTAAGTTCTATACAAATCCAGCTTCTAATCGCAAATAATTGTGTTATTCTCCAGTATCATTGGCTCTTCTGCACCGATTGGTGCTATTAAGCTACTTTACTATGCTCTAACTTGATTAAACTGTAAGACTATCCTTGCACAAGTATTAATTCGATGGGAATACTTCTTTTCTATTCTAGAATGTATTAACAGCGGTATAATTCTTAGCGCTCGAAAGGATAAAGAGAAGGATTCTTCTGTTACATTTTCTTGCTTCGCTAGAGGAAATCCAAGGCCTCAAATCCAATGGACGAAATGTAATCAAACTCAATGTCTTCCTTATCCTTTCCGATTTCAAAGGACAAAGGTCATTAATGATACTACCACAGTTAGCACTTTGACAATCTATCGAACGGAGGGTGAAGATCTTGGAAATATTTCATGTCAATCAGTTAATCCATGTAAAACTGTGCCGGGCCATCAAAGCTGGACTGTTAAATCATCAAGTAAGAACATGAACATGATCACTATGATTGTTATTCACCGAATTCACTTTGATGCTAAGAATAACTTCAGTTCCTACGACTATCGCATTCATGCTTTAATGAAATTGTTTATCATCTATTGCCAGTCATGGCGGTCGTTGTTTTGACTTTATTGATAATCCTTATAATCCATTACTGTGAGGAAATGCTAATTTCAGGCGTTAATTAGATTCATTACTTTTTACCAGCCAACCAAGAACAGTCAATCAAATTTTAGATTACAGTCTCTTTATCTATTTGAACTCCAGTAGTAATGAGTTTATAACATAATTCGTTCAGGTAATGTCGAATTTAAAGTTAACTACAATAGTAATTTAAAGACATTGAAGATATCACAGGCTAGAACTAATATTGCATATAGCAATATGTCGTATTAAGGCATGCTCTCGAACAAATATTGTGCAGTATAAAATACTGTCCAAGCGATGGAACAGCTTAAGTTAAATCCCGAGCTACAGTAAGTTCATCTCATCCGTTGAACTATTTAATCATAATTGCCAATGAACAATTTATTGAGAGGAAGTTCAATATTTTAGCCACCGATCCACCATGATTTTGATTACCCGTAAAAGTAACTTGATCGATCCATTCGAGTAATAATCTTAAATCCATAGTTAACTGTCGTTCGTTTTGGCTAGAGAGCGCTAATCTTATATATTTAGCGATAGATTAGTGTTATCATGAAATAGAATTGAAATTTTCAAGTAGCTAGAAAGCGTTATTTTAAATCGATTATATAGGACTTTCGCTTGACTAAATCAATCGTTGTAATAGTATGGGCAGACGATTGATAGCCCGACATGGATCCTACGTTAAATCATTATTGCCTCATTCATGCCTCTCTTTTAATATAGATACCAATTACTCCTTCTTGTCTGTTATTCAGGTACGATAAAGATCATTTTAATTATCACCTTTGGAAGCTCAACGGGTTTAGTTTCGATTGTTGTCCTGATTGTTGTCTTTATACCTGATCGGCGCACTAAGCTCTCCTATTTTACGAAAGTAATGATGGCAACAAAAATTAAAACCGATAAAGGTAAGTTTGTTATATTGTTGTGTGATTTGTCAATTCTGATTTCTAATTTTGGAAATAATCTCAAGATTATGAAAGTTAATAAAACAGTTTCAAACTACAATAAAGATCATCTAGTAAACCGTAACAGATACCGCTAATGCTGCAGAAAACATTGATCTGAAACAGAAGCAATAGATCGATATTCTTATATTAAGAATTTATACTATCTCATTCCATTGACGTATTTCACAAATAGTTAGATAAAATATTTCATAATTGTAAAGTGATATATGTTAATTCTAGGAAATTAATATCGATCCAACTTTCCCTTGATTCATTCATTTTCACTCTTTTTTTAAATTGTAGAGAAAATTTTAATTATAAGACATTGTTATACTCAACCTGCTGTTGATCTTACAACAACGATAGTATCGCAGCTAAAGCGCTATTTCGATGGCCAAATCATGACGATGTTCAACAATGCTCCTTATGATATTCATCCTACTATTTATTTAAAATTTATTCGACATTTTCGAATGGTAGTTTTACTGCATGAAGATCAAGTCGAAGAAGGAAATGAAATGAAATGTCAACATTTTATACCTTGCGTGAAAAGTATTATCGACGATTGCATTAGTACAGGTGGCATTCCTATTTTACCTATTTTAATTAATGACCCTCGAAATTATCCTGATAATCTTGATCAAATGGAATGTCTTACATGGGATGAAAAGTGGAATGATGATGATCAAGAAAACTTTAAGCAAGAATTACATGATACTATATACAATTGCTATCATGGCTTGTGTCCAAGCTATCTGCATACCAGTATCAGCAATTTAAGTGATACTAATGATGATAATGACGATGAAACTACAGTCTTAATGCATTCCGGATATGAAAATTAAAGTATTTCGGTATGTGATAAAGTGAACCACCTATGTACGCATAATGGTATTCTTTTTCATTCTATGGGACCTTAAATTAACATGATAATATGTTAAAAAATTTTCCTATTTCATGTAACTACTTACATAGTAACTTTTCATTATGCGATATTGTAATGTAACTTAGTATTGTGATTGTGGACAGTTAGCCATGTGTAGTATAATGCACGGTAGATATTTATCCTAAGAGATATTTGGTAGCTGTAACTATTGACTGTAGTGGTAGAGACTCTATGTTAGAGTACAGATGACTATATACAGTAAGCTATTGAGTTACTAATAAGGCTATAGGTAAAAATAGAACTGTAAATCATATATATTAGGATATGGTTAATTCATTGTACTTTGGCTGGTGTGAATAATGTCTACGTAAGTACCGTAGTCGTATCCATATTGGATTAATGATGGTCCGCAGTAGAATAGTCTTACTAAGAATAAGTTAACTATGTGTAAAATAAGGTAAAAGGTTGCCATGCGGATTGTAGCTGCGAATGCTATGGAAAGTACAAAAGCATACAACTTTAGATTATTCTGTTAGTTCGTTCAAGAAGTCTTTAGAAGTAGTATTCGGCTAGAGTAGAGCTGTGTAGTTAATCTTTGTATAAGATTGAATAAAGCCCTTATTTTTCTAAAATTTGGAATTTCGTGATTGGTATATATCACAGATATATTGAATATATATTAAAGAGAAACATAAACTTCTACGCATAAAGTTTTATCGAAATTGGAAGTCAACATCTAAGCTATAGTTTTAAGTATATACAAGTTATTAAGTAATTCTTATTAGGTCCCTTTTACCCTAGTTTTGTTGTTGTAGATGAAAACATTTTAATTATGATTAAATAATTAAGTTGTCCGAATAGATATCATTAGCAAATATATCATCTAAAAATTAATCATCCAGTTCCAATTGACAGTTTACACCTGCACACATGTGCTCAATTTTATCGATTCTTAAATTTATTTTTCTAATCCCAATTTCCGTTATTAATAATACTGTACGTACCACTGAAAAGCCCTCTTTCTTGAATAGGTTTATTTCCTTTGAATAGCTGCGGTACCATTTACTGGTCGTAAGAGCATCATTAGATAGTTTCTAGGAATGGAATACGAATGCCAGTGATCTATTGCTGCATTTTCTTTTATAAATTACGAACAGTAGTTGTGGATGATGAGAATGTTCTTACATTAAACTCAAATACTATCGAAATACTTATTACAAATCGTACAGCGGCATAGTTAATATCATTCCATGATAAGTGATTTAGTATAGCATACATCGATTTAAAGGATAATGGCTAAAAATTAGTTGCCTAATTCCATTCTTCACGAAATGTGTAGGCATACGTTTATTTATCGAAAAGATTTGTTTTATACTCCCCCTAAACGACTATTTGTACTATCGATTAATCTACTAATTTATTTAATAATGGTAATAGCCATTACATTCTGTTTTACTAGAGTTTGATTAGTAATGTTGTTTCTTGTGCTAGGAGGCTATACTGATAAAAATCTGATCTTCTCCTATACGTATATAATGATTTTTAATATTCTAATATTTCGACTATTGATAACACTATCTATTTATCGCTTATTTCATTTAATAAAATTCAGTTCATGACATCGGTTCTCTCTATAAAGAATTGCAAGCCTTCTTTTCTCTTTCGAGTGATTAATGTAATAGAAAATATCAATTTGATAAGACTGTACCCTACTTCCATTAGTGCTCCTCAATTCAAGATAAGCATTTTACTTACTAAACGTTATAATTAGCAAAAGTAACCTGAAAGAGTAAATATTAGATATATTTGACATTTGAAGAGGCTATAAGTATACGAGTATAGATAGAATCTATGGAGTCGATGTAAAGCTAGATCAGTAAAATTCTATATTCAGATATCATAAGATAAGTAGTTACAGCTAATGTTGAATGCAGTAAACTTTTGTGATATAATCGATCGAAATAATTCTAAATTTGTAAAAAATTAGAACGTAATTCGATTTTTATAGTGTTTATGCTATGTCTATATTGATTATTAGTAACAGCACTTTACAGCGGAATACTACAATATAATCTAATTGATAACAGCGACAGTATTGACGTCGACATTATTCCTCCAACCAAAATAAGATGAACTAACCATATCCTAAAAATTTGTGTTACATATATACTTTTAACTCTAGCATCAATAGCGACTCAATACTTATTATACTGTTGTATTCAATAAGAAATGATAAATTTTAATTTATTATTATTAGACAATTTATCTTGTTATTTAGTACTTCCCAAGATAGTCTAATAGATTATTTTCTGTTTCCGAAAATGAAGTAAAGCTTAAAAGGAAAGATATTTGAAGAAATTTAAGCTTAGGCAACAAAAGAAGTTAAATCTGTTGGTAAGGATGAATATTACAAAGCACACGAAAACTGGCCAGCAAGATGGCAGTCCTGTTTAAAGGCCTATGGAGACTACTTTGAAAGAAACAAGCTTTAAATTTGTTAGTAGTTGTTTGTTTTCGTATAATTGAACGTTTATCGAAATTTATTGAATGTAAAGGTATATGATCATCTGTACTCTAACATACTGTAGAATCTTTCATTACAGTCTATGACTATTTTCGTTGTACCCTAAGTCTAAATATTGGTGTTAAGGAGCCATGCTCCGAAATATTAATTGCTATGTTAATTAAAATATCTCATTTAAATTATTGTTTGCTCCAGTAGCTTATTAGATATTAATGTTTATTAATAAGTACTTGTTATTGCCAAGGTATCAGAAAGTTCAATATTGTTGACGTGTCGGAGCTAACACGCTTAGTCAGTAAACGTTAATTGATAACACCTTAAGTGTATACTAGGATATGTATACTGTACAGTGTAAGTCGCTATGTCAAGAATATTCACAAATGCACCATCGGCGTTGGCCAAGACTATAAAAAACCGAGCACTAGCCTAGCTGCTCAGTTCCATTTCGTCACTTGCAGGATCTTTTGACTATTTTTGCTAAGAATATTCTTACGTTTTTCTTTAGTACATTTTACGACTAAGATCAACGTAAATAAAGTGAAGTATTTAAACCTATTACTCATTAGTAGCTTATTTGTGTAGCTGAGAGTTAGTTCAACTACGATAGGTCCCTAAGTTAGTTGGGAACACGAGTACTAGTGAAGATAGTGTTTAAGACCCGGTTTCTAGTTAAAAAGGAGATTTGTAACAATTGGCTGAACATTCTACCGCATATGTTCATCTGTACTCGAACACACAATAGAGTATTTAATTACAGATTATGGCTATGAGCTATTAAATATGCTTATGATAAAATCCAATCACTAAAATTCCAAAGTTGTAGAAAATTAGAACTGTATTAAATATAACAAAAGACTAGCTACGCCCAACTCTACTCTAGCCGAATACAACTACTGAAAGACTTCTAGAAAGAACAATCAGATAATTTAATGCCTCCCGCTTTTATACTCTCCGTAGCATTCGCAGCTACAATCAGCATAGCAGCATTCTACCATATTTCATTAGCTACTTTATTCTATCTAGTGCTAGCGCTTTTCACTACTATAATTTATTAATCTTAAATTTTCCAATGAATAGCAAAATTCTCAATTTGCATGCTCTATTTTATCTAGAATTGTTTTAAAATTTTTGTCCTTATTTTTTGTCCAGTATAAGCAATGTTGCAATCATTTCGTCTCTAATCTCTGAATATTTGATCATAGTATAATTTCAATATACTTCTTCTGAGAATATTTTAATTTGCTCTGCTAATCTAGCCATCAATTATCAAGATTATTGCCTCCGAAATTCTTATTTGGCGCAACTGTTTTTGAAAATTTTTAAGTTACCTTTTCAGTTAGCCTATATTTAACCGCATCTTGACAGATCTATAAATAATAACGGTTTTAAACCATTACAGATCAGTTACCCTGCTACGCTTCCTTAGTAATATTTTATCATATCTGTTGCAATACAACTTAAAATTCATTCTACACATTGTATTTATCGAAAATTCCTTTATGATTACTCACACGACAGCATCATCTAATATTTTCTGTTCCTGTAATTAATATTTTACAAATGTAACTTTAACATACGATAATGGTTCTACGTGAATAGATATTAACGATAGCCCTACTGTTTTTAATTTATTTCGATATTCCCTTCTGAATTTTCTTATCGTTTGGCATATTTGCATCTAAATGTTGTTATTCTTAAGCTTGTTGTCAATATACACAAAATCACTTGATAGAAAACTATGTTAGATCACTGGGATAACTAGATTTATTGCATTGGTTGTTTTACAGTAGACATAGCTTGTCATCAAGGTTAAATACCAGCTTATACACTCGATTGTATATAAATATAAAAAATAAGCCGTTCAGATTACACTAGACATAATTTTAATTTTTGCGTTAAACTTTCATTAAGTTATATGACTGATAAATAATTTTAGAAATTGATTAATACCAATTTTACCGATATTAGAGCGCATGCTTATGATATAACATATGTATTTATTAGCTCTATGGAGTAACAGTTGAAATTTAAATTTGAATAAAGTAATATATTATCGGCCTCGGATGATTCCACTGTTACTTCATGGTTTGCGCAAATAATCTTGCGGAAGAACATCGAAATAGTATTTAAGCTTAATATACGAAGTAATAAAATGAGTTCGATAATTTATCATTTAGGCCAAGGAGACAGTCTATACTTGTTTCTGCCCTAAAACTTGAGTAAGAAGTTAATAGTTATTTTGGAATACTGATCTCGATAAGTTTATCAAGATAAAGAAGACCACAGAAATTTCTCCGATTAATTTTTGTGACGAGAATATATGGAAATTGGTGACAATACATATTAATGAAGATGCATTTAACTTGTGTAAATTATTTAATTAATTCGGCAAGCAAATTTTCATTTTTACCTTATCTCAATGCAAATAGAGAGTCAGTATAGTCTAGAACCTTAATTTGAAACATAGGCTACGATTCGTTTCCATTTCGATATAATGCCAAGAGTTAAGGGCTAAGATATCGCATTATGATATTCGTATCGATTTATTTTAATCATAAGTAAGAATACGGATTATTGCCGAAATCGATAACTTCAATTTTGAATGCGTAGATGATTGATGAAGTTAGGGTAACGAAATGTATAGATTGTAAATAATAATTCTAATAAAGTGTACAACCATTTGTCATCCAGTCTGACAATATGCAAATTTAATAAAAATGTATTAAGATTATCAATCAATTGTTTCTGTTAGTCAACTGTAATGAACCTAATATACGGTGAGAGAGTAATGCCACTGTTTAATAGTTTCATTAGTTATATCATATATTAACATAAATATAGAGTATGACTTAGAGTTTGGAATGACATTATTTTCGCTACTTAATGTCAAATATTTGAAATAAGCGAAGTACATTGCAATTTTGCAATTTCCTATATCGTATTTCCAACAATACTATTTCCTCCCTAAATTTTAAGTGCGACTGTTGAATTCAGTTAGGATGCATTGTTTATATCAAATATTTGAAATAAGCGAAGTTGTAATGTAACTTAGCATTGTGATTGTGGACAGTTAGCCATGTTTAGTATAATGTACGGTAGATGTTTATCCTAAGAGATATCTGGTAGCTATAACTATAGACTGTAGTGGTATGGACTCTATGTTAGAGTACAGATGACTATATACAGTAAGCTGTTGAGTTACTAATAAGGCTATAGGTAAAAATAGAACTGTAAATCATATATTAGGATATGGTTAATTCATTGTACTTTGGCTGGTGTGAATGATGTCTACGTAAGTACCGTAGTCGTATCCATATTGGATTAATGATGGTCCGCAGTAGAATAGTCTTACTAAGAATAAGTTAACTATGTGTAAAATAAGGTAAAAGGTTGCTATGCGGATTGTAGCTGCGAATGCTACGAAAAGTATAAAAGCATGCAACTTTAGATTATTCTGTTAGTTCGTTGTAGAAGTCTTTAGTAGTAGTATTCGGCTAGAGTAGAGCTATGTGTAGTTAATCTTTGTATAAGATTGAATAAAGCCCTTATTTTTCTAAAATTTGGAATTTCGTGATTGGTATATATCACAGAAGTACATTACAATTTTACAATTTCCTATATCGTATTTTCAGTAATACAATTACTATAAATTTGATTAAAAGATTGTAGTAATCAAAACGAATTATTACCGGCAAAATATCAGCATACAAATACTATTATTTACGAGTAAGCAATTTTTTAAGTAATAATTTGTTTACATATATCTTATGTATAACGTGTCTCTAAGTACCGCTTGTAATCTTAAATATAATTGTTGGAAGACGATGCATAATTGAACAATAAAATTTTCCTTTAATATCTATAATATATTCATACTGTGTAAACGGTTTCTTACACGGATAATTTCCTTGAAAGCAATATAGATGACAAGGTCAATAATTGAGAAATACTCGTAGAATTAAATTAAAACTCCTGTTTATCGAATACCAACACATGTCTATGAGGAACAAGTTAGAAAGAGAAAAGAGATTAAATATAATAAATAATTTTCCATGCAGTTCAATTATCATGTATAGTTTCACGACATAGTATTGTAGATAGATTGAATAAATGCACAATTGGTGCCAATTTATTGAATATCCAAATGGTAATAAAGTCCAGACTTTGAATATAATGATGGTCAGCCACCGTATATGGAATATTATGTAAGCTATTATTTGATTTTTTCAATGAGAATTGTAATTATGATTGTTGATGTCATCGTTGTTATGTCATATAGTCTTGATAATAGTCATCAATGCAACAATAGTAATTTATAGTAGATTAATGCTTTAACTATAAGAAATTTCCATTATTTAGCTATGACGCGGTTAATCTACAATAGAATATATTACTGTTGCTACTATGTCTTACTAACGTATTCATACAGTATAGAAATTAGCAAATAGACAGTTGAAATTTCATAAATTATATAAATCTATAATGATATGCTAACTGAACGATATTAATCGTATTGATTGCTCAAAATTGAATTGCATCTCATTATTGAAAAAAATCCCTTACAATTTATTTGACAGAAGGTTAACGAAGTTCGACGTGTTAGTAATAAACAAATTTCAAAAGAGTCTTTTTTCAAGCTAGCACATTTGTCTTTCCCTCTCAAGAAATATCATTTCAAGTATTTTTTAGTTTAAATAGACAAAAAGTAATATTTCGATCCATTGGCTTCATTACCTTCTGTGTTATTCAATTTTGAAGACTATAACGGATTTAATGGATTCAATCAATAATTCCGAATCGAATGATAATAATTCTCAAGGTAGTATTAACGAGCTCAGTATTGGCAGTTATGTTATATCTTCCATTTTTGCCCTTATAGCTATCTTCTCAGTTATTAGCAATCTCATGTTTTGTATCGTTATATATATGAAGAAATCATCAACCACTAAAGCAGCAGAATATCTATTCTTAAATTTGGCTATTGCCGACATGATGGCAGGTCTATTGATGATCATTTTACCTGGTTTTGTGATACCCAAGCCTATTTTTCCATATCCTCATTTTGGACTTGAGTTATTCTGTCGTTTGGTCTCCTCCAATAGCTTTTTCTTTATGTTAGGTTTTGTCTCTGTATGGACACTACTAGCTATATGTATCGATCGTTGGTATGCTATTGCTAGACCGTTTTATTATAAAGAGTTTTGTACTAAAAAGCGAGCATTGATGGTTATTTTAATCATATGGTTTGCTAATATTGGCTTAGCAACGGATAATGCCTTAAATTTAACTGCTAGTCCCAATGGTTCTTATTGCGTAAGAACTTACTTTTTTAAAGGAAAGGATAAGAAAATTTTAGTCACTGTACTGGAAGTGATTCGTATCTTTATACCTAGTTTAATAATTGTTGCTATTTATGCTAATATAGGGTGGCGATTACTTTACTCAAGTCATCGTGAAAGAAATAACAGTAGTAGTGGCAATCACGTTCATTATTGCAAACGTGATATTACTATTCGCAAGCAAGTAACAATCATGAGTTGTATAGCCGCAATAACTTTCTTAGTTTGTTGGTTACCTAATGAAATTTTTTATACCGTAACATTATATGAGCCACAATGGCAGACCAATCATACTGCACGGCGTATTACTAAAATACTCATGGCACTTAATTCAATGCTTAATCCATTAATCTATGCCGTCTCTAATAAATACTATCGTCAAGGATTTCTGGAATTATTCCGCTGTCAAGCTCTTAAGAAGAAAAGAACTTCATCATCCTTTACGAATAACACTTATGTGGTTAAACTATTTGAATGAAGGAGCAATTCCTTAAGGAAATGGTATAGGTATATAGAATAGGATTATCCGGCTACAAGTACTTGAACAATAAATAAGTCTGATAATAAAATAGATTTTTTGGTTGACTCTATTATATCGTTGACGTTCTTTACTATAGAAAATAGATCCTATAGCCACTATGCATGACTAAAAAGATCATGCTGGTTAGTTATTATTCAGTTATTGATGAATATATTAATCGATTTGATTTCACCTACCTCATATCCTTTGCATCAATAAGAGGAAAAGATATGAATCGAGAAAGACTCATAAGTTTCCGTCATGGTTTGAACCCGTGGTAAAGAGTGGGTTAACTGTAATCCTCATTATTTTTTAATGAGATTCTTCAATTCGGTCATATATCTATCCTAATATCGGATGGAATTAAAAATTTTTATTCGACCCTTAAAAATAAGCCGCACAGACTTATAAAGGCAAAATTAATTTACGTTTACGATGGCTCAGTTAATTTAAAGACTTCCATGTGCATAAACAACTTAAAAATGATTTTATTGTTAATCTATTATTATTATTATTACGATTATGAATAGTGTAACAGTACAATTATAGCGGAGACTAATTTAATTTTCTTCACTAATCTTTAATGGACTTCTAAAGATTGGTACGTGTTCTAGCGGATATTGATTTAATCATTTTGTCAATTTAACTCTGATTTACTTAATTATATTTCCCAAGTTAATCACACTCGATGTATTAAATTCTCTCTCGTTCTCTCTCTCTCTATATATGAATCAACTTTAAAATGCATAGTATAGGTACATATTATCAAGAAAGATAAAGATTAATTGCAATTATATTATTACAACTTATCTATTTATGGAATATTTTTTACTCTAGATTTCAATAGAAATATTCCATTCGACTTGATACTGTAATAAATAGTTCCTTTCAGCAAATAATCGTCACGCCATATTTCTCATCGCATAATATGGCATTCTCTATTTAAGTGTGTTTTGACCTATAGGAAAAGAATTGATAATTAAACTGGTTGATTTGCTAACATACAAATAATAAAGAATTCATTTCAACGTTGTAATAGAAATAAATATATGTATATGGTATCGATCAAAATTTTACGAAGGCAACTGATAGGTAGCATCAATTAAATCGTTATTACAAAATAGCTTTGGAACAAGATAACGTAATTTACGATCAATAAGTCGATTCCCTGAACCACATATCAGTGAGTAATACCTACCCTATCAGGAACACTTTTCCTATACTAGCAGACAACACAAAGACTTGGACCCCTCGTATTTTGCGTTAAACACTAATCTTAAGAACTCTCTTTATTATACGATATACTGCATTTATATACTCTTTTTGCAATAGTTAGACATCCTAGTTAGTAATATTAAAGTTGAAATCTTCTAATGAATCAAAAGCTAATTTATGTACTGGTACCTAATGGAGATAGCAGTATTTACGAACATAGAAATCTAATGACTAACGCAAAATAGTCAGATTACAATATGTTCTATTATGGAACATTTTCATGATAATCTACAATATACCATAAGTAAGTTACAATTACATAACGGTAAACCAATAAAATTATCTTAACGTAGATATTTCTGCTCTAATCTCGATATTACAGTGTGTAACACTGTAACAATCGGATTCTATGCAGTGTCAGTACTCAGGAAATCAATGACCTGTATATTATATATTATAATCCTCAACTCTTACGGCTAGTTTACTTAATAGCTTATTCAAAATGTATTATAGGTACCAGTTTCTTGATTTAAACAAGAATTTTTATTAGCGATTGATAATTTTTTAAATCAAGAATGGATTGATAACGTAAATAAGAATTCACCCGTATACTATTTGCTAATTCGTAATAAACTTATATACCTTCGATCCCCAACATGAAGTGATAAAAGGTTTAGACACTTACTCTATTTCATCTATAGCACCAGCTAAAATCTATAATAGTATCCTGATAATTATTCTTAATAGTGAGTATGATATTAAATAAAATTGTAGAAAATTTTTCTGCCTAACATCACATCAATGTCGTGCACTCTGGTTTGATAATATCCTTCCTTTCATTCTATTCGTATATTTGAAGAAATTTTCAACACGTATTAAATAGCTATTTAATAGTATCTGTTGTTAAGTTTAAGTACCATAACTTGATTTTTATTTGCCATAGAATTTTTAGTAATATATCCTACGATTTTCATTACGTCCGTAGCTAATTTTAGAAATTTGACATTTCTTGTTGATTGTCACATCATGCTTACCAAAATCATTTCCTCATCGATGTAGTCGATTATTCAATATTGAATAATACAGTTTCTGGTCAGAGATTTTGCTATCTCGATTTATCTAAAAGTCTTTCTCGAAGAATGATTTTTTTCCATTCTTTTCATCACATTACCTTACAGGTTCAGTCATTCCAATCAATATTTAATTTAATTTGGGAAGTCTTTTCAATTCGTTTGTAGTTAGATCATCGCTTGTTTTATTTATGAGTGAATTTTATTACCATTTTCTTGATTATTACTCACGGTGTCTGTATCTACACTTATAGTTATTATTATTAATTTTGCTTATTCGATTGCCTCAACTTGGTTATCTGATTACTGAGATATAGTTAATTAGGAAAAGCATTTTTAGTTAGTTTTATAAATAACCTACAATGGCCAGGAATTATTTCTATAGCCATCTTTGTGATTAACGTCGTCACTTGGTAAAGTTGAGTACTATCATTTGGGAATGGTGTTTATTTTCTTATTTTCTATTGGAAATAGACAATTTCATCGATACTTAATGTCTTTATTTGATTTTATTAATCAATCAGAAAGCCGTTTGAAATTTTTTTAAGTTATAATTCAATCTGTAGTAAAGATAAATCAAAGCTATATATAAAGCCAACTTTTAATGCCAATTTCTTGGATTTTATCTCCTGATCGAACTAGCATTGGTCATATATGTAACTGGAAATTTATCTCTCAATTAATATTTGTCACAAACGTATTATTAGAATTCTCCTCTTTATAATAGAATTAGCTACATAGAAGTCTCTTCATGACATAATATACTCGTAAATCTAATGATAAAAATTAAAGCGTAAATCGTAGGTTAGTGCATAATATGCTTTAGCTATTCTAATAATTGACTGTTAACGCAAGGAAATGTCAAATTTACCTTTCTTCGATCTCAGTACAGTAAATACAGACATCAAAAGGTTGATATTCACCAATATAGAATTATTTTTATAATTAGTTGAAAATTAAGGATAAAATCTGTAATATTAGCAGCTAAAAGCCTCATAATATTAAATCTATTATAAAGGTAAGGATTGTAATGCTAGTTAGGCAGTAAATCTACATCTCTAGCCAAAAACTCATTAAGCTTAATAGTTGGCGACTGAAATCCACGGGATTGATTATAAGCAGATCACACTGTATGATCATGCTTGTTAAAGAGTAATAAAATATTTGTGTAGTTATAGTTAACTAAAACAGTAGATTTTGGAAAAATCGATGAAAAGGGCTCATAACTATTTTTAAATATAATGGATTGTTAATTTTCCGGTATTCAGTGCTTCGCCTAACTGGAGTCATCTTAGCCAAGATATTATAACCTGTAATGAAAGCCAATTAATGAACAGAGCATCAAATCATACCAAAATGAGCTAGCAGTCTAAAGTAGTTCAACAATTTTATACTTCAAAGTCTGTGAAGGTAGCAAAGTTACCAATTATGAATTTCGTTCCTTTAATATATTGGCATTGGTAACCGAAAATTATACTGTAACATTGCGAATATAATCCTTTAAAGAATTAGTGTTACAAATAAACCAGACACTTTCGTTGCTTAAGCTTCGATTAACCAGCTTAACATGAATCAATGCCCAGCGTTGAGACTAATAATACGGGTATCAATATTTCCTTTATAAGATGATTTTCTAAGCCATATTTTTTATTACTTTAAGGCAAATAATATAATAATCATTCAGCCTCTAAAGACAGCATATTTAACCATGCTATGATTGTAATATTACCATGCTTATTCTTAATTTTTAATCTACCGTTGCTAACCTACTGTAGCTGCATTTGATGTATTATCTCTTAATTCTATTTATGTATTTAATGTTGAATGATTTAAGCTGTTTTTCAATTTACTTGCATTTTAGCCTGATCTGATGTTATCTTGACTTGTTTTGTCTACTAATATAAATTTTAATTCACTCACAGAGTAATAGACTTGGTACTTATTCCTTATGGACATATTTCGCCATGAGCTCTCGTATTACAATGTGAAATTTTATTTTGTTAAGTTGTGAGTATTAGGCATGATTCCTTTTCATCATAAAGCGCTGCGATATT
This sequence comes from Trichoplax adhaerens, assembly GCF_000150275.1. NCBI lineage: Eukaryota > Metazoa > Placozoa > Uniplacotomia > Trichoplacea > Trichoplacidae > Trichoplax > Trichoplax adhaerens. The sequence goes on along the minus strand of NW_002060944.1, from coordinate 3,796,912 downwards.
TTCTATTCGATTAATTAATATTTCACTAGACTTATTGCTATCAAGGGATAATTCTATGCGTATAAGTATAAAAGGCATCCTACTATTTTCAATTTTGGTATATTACACCGTATTTACTAACATTCTGTAATACTTAGTTCGTTCTGCTATCTAAAATTTATAGTTTCAGAAGTTACCATCAAAGCGAAAAATCGATTGAACTAATTATTATTGGTCAGTGAGTATAGATTGATGAAGATATGCTTAATTTCAGTTGATTATAATACGTACAGTACATGAGTCAAAAATACAGAGTGCACATTTCTAATACGAACATACAAGTCGACCAGTATAATATAAACTACATGGTTAAAACATCTGTAATATTCTTCTTCTACTTCAATATAGTGCAACGGTTGAGGACTAGACTAATAGACGGTGATGCGTTAGAATCTAATTTGTGGAGATTACAGTCTATTAAAGGTTTTTAACGAAATATAATTTTATTAATTTTTTTAATTATCAAAATTAAAAAATGCTATTAAATTTTGTGATCATTAATTAAGATATCGCAGCGATACATCTGGCTTATATAATTTATGATCTATGAACACATTATAGATTTTTATTCTAATAAGCTATATCTTTAGGCAAACAACTTAATGAAGCGTAATCTAATAAATATAAGTTATGGGTCTTAAATCAAGCATTTTTGGTCTATTGCGGCGACAGTTGATATCGGTTACAGAGCGCGCTGCAAGAGTTAGGCTTGCATTGAAAAAATGAAAGGCTCCGACTGTAGGCAGTTATTCTTTTCGCGTCATCTTATCTGTCGTTTAACTCGTAATTAATCACAATCTCCTATTCCTAGAAAGCCAAAGCTCATTATTTCTCTGTTTCAACTATAAGACCCATAGCTTTTTAAGAACGAGCTAAACTTTACTTTCGCTTTGTAAAATTAATTTGTTGTAATTGAATAATGTAACAGAATATTCTATTATCCATATTAATTTGCATAAAAAATAGATAGGTGTCAGCTCATTGCAAGCAGAGTTACTTAATGATAATTATGCTGCAGTTATCAGATAAATTTTATTCCATCGTAGAGCAATAATTAAATACCGTAAAGTAATATAAAGTTAGTACTTACCCTAATAATATCGCTTCTGCATATACTGTATCTACTTTACTAATTTTTAAAAACAAAGCTTCAAATTTGAAACGGTATTCAATTTGCTCTTTAGAATGAAATATTTAAAATTACAAGTTTTAATTCAATTTTTGCAGCCGTGAGCTACCGTAAAGAGTTAAATAACTAAATTTAGTGAATTAACATTTACATATGGTGATAACAGTAAGAATCACGGTTGTTATTATTTTATTATAGTAAATTATGCAGTACTGTAGTAAGGGTCCTTATATATTATCTGATGCTAAATTAATGAAAGTGCTATGTCTTGTAACGCTTGAGATTAATATTCTGAAGATATTCACATATAGATGATACCATAATTAATTCTGTGAATGGACATACTGTAGCTTAATTATATAGAATCATTCTGTACATGTCTACGATTATGAATATTTTCTGCATTAATTTAGGTATTCAATATGAACTAAACTTCATAGCCTTACGATGACTTATTTATGATAGCTGCTGCTGAAGAATAATTAAGCTCGGCAAATAGCTGAATAAAATAGGAATTCTCTAGTCATTTAACGTAGAAGTAAAGGTGTCTAAATTCTTGCCTGATAGTTAAAGGATACTGAATCCAGGAGACTTAAGTAATTTAGAGATTTGTTTTACGTTATCCTTTTCACGAAGCTATTTTAGGATAAGCTAACATACATAATTTTGGTAAAATTTTAAAGTTCGATCATTAAATGGTATACGTATATTTTCTAGCTGTATGCATTTACTACTTGATATCTTGGTATCTAGTTGGTAGATTTACTTTAATGGAAAAGTTAGCTTCGATCTATTCTCAACTCTGTTGTTTATCAACTTATTAGCTAATTCTTATACACCATAGTAATGGATGCGATGGACAGATTATTGTTGATTTCTGTTATTTCTAAGCTTTCGAATAATATACACTTTGTATGATTTAACAACTTCAAATGTTGCTGTTATATTAGCAGGAACAAAACGGTTAATAAAATTTCTAGCTTAGTATAGTTTTATTAAACGACAATTATCCTCGTAAAGTAAATATTCTGCAACTATTATAAAATTTTTAATTGAATTGATCCAATAAAACATTTTTTGCATCATAATATTACTTTGAATCATAATAAAATATTCAATTATGTATTAAGCAATTTCGACTTATCTTTTATTTATATACTAAGTAACCCAAAATTATATGCTCGAACTATAGATATTAATATTACCATTGAATAATAATGCAACATACATTTTAAAAAATCCTTTTAACGTTTATGATAATTTAACCTATCAATACACAGTTTATTCAATCTTTAATTTTTTTTCAAAAATGCACAAAGAAGATATATAAAATAACTAATGTTAAATACAAATCTAAAACTATTTTTAAATATCAATGAATCTGTAAGTGGGAGGAAGCTAAAAAGAAAAAGGATGTCAGAAAAAATAATATTTCTACAAAATACTTTTATGATGGATGGTTAATTGACATACACGTTTACGATTGATCGATTGCTACTACGAACGAACAAATAGTTTAGATGCGTTATTTCATCATCATGTCAGCTACTATTTACTAATACTTTATTTTAAATATTTATTACGACTGTAGATAGGTAAATTAAGGCACAATTAATTCTTAATTCTTAGCGAACTACTTGTTAATAAAAATATCTTTGTAACTTAAAAAACTAACGATAGTCTACCTTATGACACATCATGAAGGTTTTCGTTGAAAATTATTAGTAAAAATTATATTTACGCTTACTAATTATATTATTAATAATAATCATATAGCGGCAACAATATAAGAGCGATCAGTATAAAATTGTACTTTTAGTTTTAATATTTTAATATCAGAAACATGTATAATTTATTTATATCTGACGTAGTCGATATTTAATTGATCATATTAATACAATATTTTATTAATATATTTATATGATTAGGCAATCGGGAAATAAAGAAGTGAATAGATGATAATTCACGTAAATATAATTAGATATCTGAACTTACATCCATATTAATTTCTTATCGATTATGCAGGATTATGTAGGATCGCTTTTCTAGAGACAGTTCATTGACGACTGATCTTTGTCTAGGTAAAAAGTTAATAAAATTAAGGTTATCAGAAATAAAACTATCAAAGAAAAGGTAATTTCCATGCTTGCAACTTTATTGCTTATCGATAAAAATAGGATAATAAGTATTGGCAGAATAATTTTTTCTCATTTCAAATGCGCAATGGCTGTTTGATTTGATCCATCAGATAAATTGCCTTCCATGATATTTTTGAAATCTTCCTAGTTTTAATTGAAGACATAGCAGATAATAATGAGTTTATACTCGTACAACAACTCTACTGAATTAGGTAATGGTACTCAAAGTGAAAATAACGTATCAAATGCTGGCCAATATATTATTTCTTCAGCTTATGTACTTATAGCTGTCGTCTCAGTTGTATCCAATTCAATGTTTTGCATCATCCTTTACAAGAAGAAATCACCAACTGCAAAAGCTACTGAATATCTGTTTCTGAATTTAGCTGCTACTGATATGCTGAGCGGTATATTACTGATTGTTGTACCGGGTTTTGTTATACCAATACCCGATTATCCAATCCCTCATGTTGGCCTTGAATTATTTTGTCGCTTGATTTGGTCAAATGCACTATTTTTTATGCTAGGTTTTATCTCAGTATGGACATTATTAGCTATCTGTGTCGATCGATGGTTTGCCATTGCTATGCCGTTTTCTTATAAGGAAATTTGTACGAAGAGAAAAGCGTTAATCACTATCATAATAATATGGATCGCTAATATTGGGCTTGCCATGGATAATTTCCTAGATAGAACTGCTGGTCCTAATGGTACGAAATGTGTATTTTTTATATGGGTAAACCCCGCCGATAAAGCAGCCGTTGTAACAGCGCTCCAAGTCGTTCGTATATTTATACCAAGTCTCCTTATTGCGGTTGTTTATCTAGATATTGGACGTCGAATACTTCATTCTAGCTATCGAAAAAAGGTACGAGTTGAACCCCCCAAAAATACTATTATTCGCAGTTCTCAACGTGATGCGCTTATTCGCAAACAAGTAACAGTCATGAGTTTTATAGCTGCCGTTGTTTTCTTAATTTGTTGGTTACCGAATGAAATTTATTACACCATGGCAATACACGATCCAAGATTGTTTAAAAATATTACAATTCGTCGTATTACTAAATTATTGACAGGACTTAATTCAACTCTAAATCCATTAATCTATGCAATCTCCAACAAATATTATCGTGAGGGATTTATAGAATTACTCCGTTGTCGAATAACTGTTACTTTAAATCGAGTTTCGATACTACCGTCATCATTTGCTAATAATTCACACATTAATACTGTCGTAAAGGCATGGGAAAAAGAAAGTGACTTTACGTTATCATAATATTCATAATGCAAGATCATCTCCTTATAAGTAAAAATTATTAACAGTGACTCATTATTAATTAGTGGAATTATGGAATGCACTATGAGTACACAATTGCCATCTTTAGCCATTAAGACTATATTCTTTAAGCTCTAAGAGTGATGGAGAAGATTTGCCGAAACTTTATTAAGGTGTTGATGTCATGAAAATAATACAACGCAATGGTTTTTCCTTTCTCATCCTTACATTCTAAGTGGCAATGACATAAAAATGAAAATCAACTCAATTTAGTAAAACGTTCAGTTTTATTACGCTATTGAGGTATAATATTAAATATGCGAATTTCAACGATTATTACTTTCGCCAGAGATTACTCTGTTTAATTTATTTTATTCTGCTTGTGATATATCTTTATCACTTTGTTTCTCCCTCCCTTTCTTGCACATATCCGCTTATCCTCTATATCAATACATAATTCTAATTAGAGTTCAACAGTGATATTGAACCCTTAATAATATGCATTGTAAGACTTAGAAAAGTAAGCGGGTTATGTTTTCTATATCCATTTAATTGTTGACTGTTATAAGAATGAATTACTTAAAAGCTATTTATTGTTATCATGCGATTGATTATTATAGTTAATTTTAACAATATCATGCTAGTAATCTAATCATATCGTTCTTGCTAAGCTATTTTCACTTTCTTTTATAATCTTTAACCTATTCTTACAGATTGATGGGTGTTCAAATAGATGCTGATTTACCATTAATAACTTTAATAGTTTTAGTCAAGTATACGTATGCTCATAGATTAAAAGTTCATTATTATCTACCTACTAACGTACTTTTTCTCTCTTTGTCTCTTCCCGGAGCCTAGCCGGTATGCCGTATAAATTATTTTAAGGCTGTTTCGATGTTTCATCCTTAACTGCAATGGCATAGTAATATAAGGAAGCGTATACTTTACAATTAATAAAACATGGATAAATTATCATCTTACCACTCATTACTTATTTAAAGAATATATTACTGTCAATAATAAATGTTCTATTGAATATATCATTCTATAGTTTACAAGTTACTGTTATATATTGTATCTACAGCTATATGCCTTATTTTATCATCTATAAGCTGTAAATATAACTTCTATATTATTGTTTTGGTGGATTTATAGTACTAACTAAAGTCTTTACTAGTGTTCCTATAAATAATTAATAATTAATATTAGCATGGTGTTATGGTCTGTCGTATTATTCTGATAACTAATTGTTAATAATATAACTAACGTAATATTCTATTCCATGAAATTTTTCTTATACATTATCAATAATAAGTTTGTTATGATTAGAAATAGTTTTGCCTGTCCTTTATTATACCATGTCAACAGTCATATAAATATCTTGAAATCTGACAAATCAAGTCATTTCGATGCATTATTTGATGAAGCATCCGCTACAAAACAGAAAAGTCGAACGGATACTGAAAATATGCACGTCGGAAATAGGTTTTTACTTGGTTTAGCGTACCGGTATCCAAGTAATATATCATATAACTGATTTTCTACGCAGATAATTTAAAAAAATCAGATATTCCTAACGGGTTATAATTTCACATTTGCCCGTATTAAATAATTTCTTGTTCTCAAATTATTGATTGGTTATCCAGAATTGAATAAATTGATTATTTATGCCAGATTCTGCTGTTTTCGCAATTATTGTACACTCTACAGCAGCATAAGTTATCTATTGCCAAGCTCATTCTATTTCTAGTTTTTTTCCATTCTATTATATTTAGGTATGGTTTTCAATTTTGAATTTAATTTACAAAATTCTTTTAATTCACAATTACTAAGCATACTCGTATTCATTTTCTAATACAAAGCCATTCTACTGTATTTTACCATGACACTAATTTACAGAAGCGTTTATGTGACTCATACAATGCATAGATATATATTATTTTCTCTTCAACTTCCTTCGCTACTACTTGAATCATCAATGTCGTCACGCTTATTAATTGCTAGTATCATCTCCAATTAGATTATCATGATATTTATGTTATTTTCTTTACAAGTCCCTTCGCGACTACTTAAATCGTCAGTATCGTCAAGCTTAAAATAATCCCTACTATCATTTCCGACTAGGTTATCATACTAAATATATTATTTTC
>NW_002060944.1:3662122-3790013 GCF_000150275.1 Trichoplax adhaerens | reverse complement strand
CAATTAGGCTATCATGCTGTATATATTATTTTACCACGGCTTCCTTCGCTATTACTTGAATTCGTAAATATCGATACACCGTATAGTGTCTAATTACGTTATCATACTGTATATATTATTTTCTCCACAACCTCCTTCGCCATTACTTGAATCATCAATATCGTCACAGTTATTAATTACTAGTATCATATCTTATTAGGCTATTGTACTATATATGCTATTTCTGCTCAATTTCCTTCACTATTACTTAAATCATCAATATCGTCACGCAGTATCATCTCCGATTAAGTTAACATACCGGTACTATATAGATAACTTTCTCTACAAATTCTTTCGATATTACTTGAATCATCAATATCGCCACGCTTATTTTATTCGTTAGTATCATCTCCAGTTAGGCTATCATACTATATAAATTATTTTTTCCATAAATTCCTTCTCTTTAACCATAAATATATTACTTTCTTCGCTATTACTTATGACATTAATATTGCCACGTAGTATCATCTTCGATTAAGTTTTTATATTGAATATACTAATTTCTCCTTAATTTCCTTCGCGATTTCTTAAATCATTCATATTATCACGCAGTATCACCTCCAATTAGTTTATCATACTTGTAGTGTATTTAGAGTATACTGTAACTATATTCTACTCTTAAATATAGACATGTTGCATTGCTCTTATATTTAAACATCTTCAGTCCGCTTACTTCACATTCATATATAGGCTACTGTATTTAGTTATCACGGTACTCGCCGTTTGCTATAATCATCAGCTATGTTGTAACCTGTTATGGTATATGTAGTATCTAATTCTACAATCCTATTCTCTGCATATGCTCTATCTTTAAACTATAAATACCGCCGTTTTCCACCTCAGAAATCGTTAGTTTCCTGGTTAATTTTCACACGTTACGCACGACAGCTTGCACGCAGGTCTACCGTAACCACCTCACTATGCTTACTTTACTACTTAAAATAAAGTATAACTTTTATACAACTTTTGGTGTACTAATTGTAAATGGCAACTATATCTCAATCCTCCGAGATATCGAAGCCTCCATCACAATACTATACCTGTATATATTGTTTTCTTCACAACTTTCTTCACTATTACTTAGACAATAATATAGCCATACAGTATCATCTCCGATTAGGTTATCAAACTATATATATTATGTTTTCCACAACTTCCTTCGCTACTACTTAGATTATCAATATCGCCATGTAGTATCATCTACGATAAGGTTATCGTACTATATATTATTTCCTCCACAATTTTCTTCGTAATTACTTAAATTATTAATATCGTCACGCTTATTAATCGCTAGTATTATCTCTGATTAAGTTATCATACTAAATACATTATTTTCTCCACAACTTTCTTCGCTATTACTTAGATATATACCAATTACGAGATTCCAAATTTTAGAAAAATAAGGGCTTTATTCAATCTTATACAAAGATTAACTACACATAGCTCTACTCTAGCCGAATACTACTACTAAAGACTTCTACAACGAACTAACAGAATAATCTAAAGTTGCATGCTTTTATACTTTTCGTAGCATTCGCAGCTGCAATCCGCATAGCAACCTTTTACCTTATATTACACATAGTTAAATTATTCTTAGTAAGACTATTCTAATGCGGACCATCATTAATCCAATATGGATACGACTACAGTACTTACGTAGACATCATTCACACCAGCCAAAGTACAATGAATTAACCATATCCTAATATATGATTTACAGTTCTATTTTTACCTATAGCCTTATTAGTAACTCAACAGCTTACTGTACATAGTCATCTGTACTCTAACATAGAGTCTCTACCACTACAGTCTATAGTTATAGCTACCAAATATCTCTTAGGATAAATATCTACCGTACATTATACTAAACATGGCTAACTGTCTACAATCACAATACTAAGTTACATTACATTAGATCATCAATATCTTTTCGCTTATTAATCGCTAGTACTATGTCCGATTAGGTTATCATTCTATATTCGTATAAATGATTCTCTCTATAACTTACTTCATTACTTAAATTATAAATATTGTCACGCTTATTAATCAATAGCATTTATCTCTGATTAGGTTATCATACTAAATGCATTATTTTCTCCACAACTTCTTTCGCTATTACTTAAATCATCAATATCGCTACGCTAATTAATCGCTAGTATTATCTCCGATTAGGTTATCATATTATATAAATTATTTTCTTCATAATTTCCTTCATTACTTTTATTATAATTAATATTATCATGCTTATAAATCACTAGTACAGCATCATCTCTGATAAGGTTATCATACTAAATATATTATTTTCTCCACAACTTCCTTCGTTATTAAATCGTCAAATATCGTCGCGTTTTATTAATCGTTAGTATCTCCGATTAGCTTATCACACTATCTATATATAACATATGTTATATACTATTTTCCCCACAAATTCCTTAGTTATTACTTAAATCGTCAGTATCATCATGCCTATTAATCGCTAGTATCTTCTCTAGTTAAGTTATCGCCTTTATTTGCTTATCAGAATTTGAAATTTTTTTAAGAGAAAAACAGCTTTCTTTTATTTCAACTCGTAACCCTAGCAAAGCCATGCACTGCTTCTGCTACCTTATTTACAACTAGACTTTCGGCTTATGGAAGTTGATACTAAGACAGTGCGACAAATTCTGATCCTTTCTTATTAAGTTTTTTAGATAACAAATCTCATCCTTACAAGATATTATAAAAAAAATTGATTAATTTTTATAGTCTACCTCTTGCATTTTAATCATCAATCAATCTAACTTATTAAACCTACAGTTTGGAATTCACTTCTTACTGCTTAGTTTACGATCATAACATTCATCTTCATGATAGAATCAGTTCCAAGGATATTTAACTTTATTTACTTTACTCCATTGAAAATTAGTCATATTCACTCTAAATTCGCTCTCAAATACAGTAGACCTATATCAATCATTTCTATCCACTAAGAAATTAGAATGATCCAAATTGCTATTATTAATGTAATGACAGTTATTTGTAATCGTATTCACAGCAGACAAACACAAATGAATAACTTTGACCTTCCTGTATTAATAGTTAATTACATATGATTATTATTATCGTCACGTAAAAGGATGAGCTCTTGATCCAGCATTACACCATGATAATCAATATTGATATGGCTTTTTTGAGATGCTGTTAGGATAATTTTACTTATAAACTTTTCTGATAGATTAGCGTTGATTAGTCACCTTATTCAAATGCAAAAAGCTTAAAGTACACATTAATCTTGGTGAAGATAGTTTTAAAAATGCGCACCAGACTTGCTTACTGCCTTTAACGATGTAAAATGATTTTGAGTAAGACCTATAATTTAAGGTTGAATGCTACGATCTTGCTCTAATACAAAGCTATTTTAAATTCTATCCAATATAGTGCCTTTTCAATACTTTAACCGTAGTTAATCAGCCATTAAAACCTACAGTCAAATCAATACTAATATGGCTCTTTGAGAAGCTGATAGGATGACTTTGCCAATGTGATTATTTACCTTAATAAAATGTAAGAAGCTTAAAGTTCACATTAATCTTGGTGGAAGTAGCTTTACAAATGCACCCCAGATTTTCTTCTTGTCTTGAATGTTGAAAAAATGGTTAAGAACAAGGGCTAAATTCTTAAGTTGAACACGATCTTGCTCTTATACGAATGCAGTGCTTTTTAATACGGTAGTTTACCCGTGGTTAATCAGCTATCACGATATTCAGCAGAGTCTATAATAATTATAGTGAATAATGGCCTTTGAGAAGGAGCTTTGTAAATACTTACTTGATGTTCTTTCATTGGGTCAAGATCGGCTAGGAAGCAATAGTTCTGGTGAAACTAAAATCGATATTCCTCTTTGAAGAGACGATTGGATCAATATTCTAATTGATTTCTTAGCATTTCGTATTGTAATAGCGACAAGATCTAAAACAAAATAGATAATGGTGTTTGATCATTTTAGAAAGATATTCAGTACACCTTCATTGCCTCATTAACATAAGTTAAATGGTGGCTAGTGTTAATGAAACGAATAATTACGTGAATAAAGTCTTTTTAGTCTTATTTTATGCGTATTACCTCAACATCGATTTATTATAATGTCGATCCTTTAAGCTAAAACGGAATTTGCCCTTTAAAAAGATCATTTTTTATATATGCACTCTCACTCTATCTTCTTTCATTGCCTCGCTAACATGGAATTGTTGTCTTATTACTATATCTGTACACTAAATTAATACTGATGCCTCATTTTTTAATACACGATATAATGAAATGGTGGGGACTTTTTTATTGCCCCTAGAATATCGACTATTCGTCTTAGTGCAAATTCTGTACTCCAACCTAGAATCGATGCTGTTCTTTGACAAAATTCTTTTATTAATATACTCAAAACTCTTTCATTACCACTTTAACATCTGTTAGTCACCTGTAGCGTATGCATTTTTCAAACCTAGGTTCGCAATTCGGCAACTCCAAATTCTGAGCTGTTAAATTAACTCTTGTTTTATTAAGACATACTATTCTACACAGCATACCGTCACTGTATTCCCTAGCACATAACTACTGTAATTAGCTGAAATTATTACATTACCTTCTGATAATATGAATACTCTAATAAGTTGTAATGAATGCTACTCTTTGGGTAGGTAATTTCATAAATAAATAGAAGGTACACCACTACTCAGCGCTCTTTATTACCTTAACATCCATTCGTTATAATGTTGATATCTAACCCTGAAATCGATACGATTCTTTGAGAAGACGATTAATAAGCATAAGCACTATTACTCAATACTGTTTTATTGACTCAACATCGAGCAATTGTAATGCTCTTTGAGAAGAAGATTTAGAATTAAAGGCACCCTAACTCAATATTCTTTTATTACCTCAACACCGAGTAATTGCAATGTCTTTAGCCTACACCAAAACCGCCAATACTCTTTGAGTAGACAGTTTAATCAACCCATTTGGTATTTTTTTATACCCTTAATTGATATTAATTCATTATAATGCTTAGAGTGAAAGCAAATCGTTCACCTTATTCTATTCGTTGTCATTTAAACTACAACCGATATTACTCTTTAAATAGACGATTTTATAAATAGACCGTACTCATTACTTTTTTATTGCCTCAATAAAAGGTTACATACGTGTTTAGATATTCAATAAAAATTAAAAATTAACATTGCTTTGTTACAAGTCAAATTAACCTTACTTTCAATGAGTTACTTTCCGTTTCATTTTCATTACTTTACTTTTCGTTACATTATAATTATCTACGTCGATTTCAAGAATCCTTTCCTCTAGAGAAGGAGATTTACTCAATATGTTAACTTCTTTTTGTATACTTTCGTCGATTTTCAATCACTTATTATAATTGTGCTCTTCAAACTCCAGCCTTTACTATCCTTTGAGCTTTGGTAATATAATAAATATATGCATAATTTTTTAATTATGGTACCGCCAGTTAATCGCTATATGATACTATCTACAGTCTTAATTTAATATTGCTCCTTAAGACAACGATTCAATGAATGCTTACAATACATTTTCTATTGCTTTAATGTCGGTTAATCACGATGCAAAAATGTCTAGAGGCTCAATTCGATATTGTTTACTTAGAAGGAAATAGAAATAAAAGCGTGCAATACTTTTCTTTATTCCTTTTTAAAGTTAGCTAATCGCAAATTATCTTGTAATATTGTTAAAAGTTTAAACTAAAGTCGATATTACCCTTGTATAGGGTGATTTAATGGATATATTTATATATCCATTTCATTACTTTAATCTTGGTTGATCACTTTCCTTAATATCAAACGTTCGAATCGAAAAGGACTGCCTTCCGTTTATTAAGAAAGTGATTGAGCGCGTTTGTTCTATAAATTTTCCGTATTTAAATGTTGGTTAAACTTACAGTCATGTCTACTATACCTAGATAAAGATTAATCCATATCAAGACGGTTTAACCCTGTAACCAATATATGTATCCTTGTATCAAAGATACCCCAGAAATATATGTGGGTCTCCTTATATCTCAAACTACCTTACTTATCAAGATCAATTCTCCGTAATAACTAGAAGCCTCTTCCTAAGTTTCACAGTAGAAAAAAGATAGCCTTTCTTCTTTTGCGTAAGCAATAAAAATAACAAAATTTCTTTAATGTGAAAAGCACCGTAGCTCGCTTTTATATCTACTATCTATATTCGTGAACAGCTTCAGCGTATGTACTGTACATGGAAATTAATACTAATAAATGATATTGCTATCGTCTATTCTAAGACCTTAATTTACATATCTTTATGCTATATTGTATAATACGTAAGAGCACGCATAGAACACGTTTTGACCTTTGAGCTTTCTTGTAAATTAGATATCTCACTAACTCACTTGGTCTTACTGGAAAATCAATTAGTTTTATAATCGATAACCATAACGACAAGCTATCAACTGTATAACAATCAATACGGCATATTTATACGTAACGGTGGTCTTCAATACTGTGATAAACTCATACATGTAAAACTTTTCGTCCCATTTTAATATCGGTTAGATATTATTAAAACTATCTGTCAGTTGGGCTAGACATAAATAAGAAGCCTAACTTTAGAACTCACGATAACTTTCTGAAAAGTGGTGCCTCAATCTATTCACGAGAGTAATAGAATAGGCATATTTTTAGATAAGTTCTTAAAATTAAATTATCCATACCAGAACAATACGTTTATTTTGCATATCTGTCCTTAATTTATGGTTTCATAGTTATAGCTAGTATTTTTCTCTCTGGCTTTCTATTGTATATTTTCGTAATTAAAGTTTAAAGAAGTTGTGAGCTCTAGTTTGTTTTAATATTTGTCATTCTTTCCTTTTAAGGTAAAGCATCGATAAATATACTTATTTATCGAACAATACCATTAAAAGGTTGATCAAGTCGAAGTGATTGACAAATATTTAATAAATTCTCCATCATTCTCGCCTTTTAGCTACACCGGATCAACACGTCTAGAAAAATGATTCCTCATTATTCTACTGCAAGTACAGAGTTTTCTAGATATTGCAAGTTATATTGGAGAAATTAAATTTGTAACAATGTGATGCATTTTCCGTTTAAATTCCCATTTTGTATTATATAATTTACTCTCAGATGATACAAATCATATGTAGAGAATCGTATCGCTAGGTGGTGCTTTGTTTTATGGATAACTAAGACTACTACGTGATTATAAAGGTAACTCTATGGGCGTAACTTTCATTCGCTATTTATTCATCAAATATTGTCAGGTAAATGATGCACAAACATAACATAATACTTCACTTGAATCGATAGAAAATCTAATTACAACATGAAAGAAGAGCGATTTACGTATTTTTTCTTATACGAGTATTGTTGAAATGAGAAGATTGAGGGAGATAGGATTTCAAGATATACAGGTACATATGCAAGAGGGATCCGCTATTTCATTGGAAAATTGTTTTAAAAAAATCCATCAGAAGCAGTTACCTTGGTGTAACAATTTGGGAAATCTTAAATCAATATCGATTATATTACCAATATCGTAGCTGATTGATTTTGTTTGACTAGAAGACGATGAAAGAAAGTCCTTAACCCACACATTTTATTTGCAATCATATATTTTAAGTAATTCGAAAGTAATCAATCTCTCAAGCTACTTTCAATAATTATAACTAGCCAAATTTAATAAATGCAATAGTTGACTTTAGTTGCATTATATCTACCTCCTGATGTCGAAAAACTTTTTAATCTCTAAATAATTTAATTATTGCAATACTTGCAAGGTATTTTTATGGAGATTTTACCACAGGAAGTGATACTGTCAATAATTTTGTAGACGTAATGATAGCAACATCTGTTCAATCCTTGGCTAAGAATAATATTTCAGCAATAATAGGAGTCACGACTATTTTACCAAGAAGTTAAGCAAGTAAAGGTTGAAATATAATTTGTTAAAAGACAACAGCAATTTCCCTTCCTGTTGTTGTGAACACACTTGTATACCATTCTTGACGTTATGATTGAGAGTTTCACCCTTGATGAACGCTGATTGCAATTGTCAATACTGGTAAGTTCTTTAAAAATAAATCTGTTCATTAATATGTTACAGGTAGGCTATTCATTTACCCCGTTCACAAATACACTAAAGACGAAATTTCTTGATGACTACCTTCCGTTCTGTCTGCTTAAATTGATTAGTAATTACGTACCTGATTTAATTTTTCTGTTACAATACATGAATAGTAGTTACCACTAGCGTTAAATACCATTATATGATACTAATGTTAGACGATGATGAGGTAATTGTCATTTAGTATACTCTAAACAAATGACTATTATTAGTAGGTGTCATAATTTAAACTCTGCGACGAGGAAACGTAAAGTAAATGTCTATAGGTAACTACTGTCTTAAATGCTATTTTACTAGACGTTAAACACTGGCAGCAAAGTACCGTAACGATAGAACTTCTATTAGCTTAGACACATCTACAATTTTTCATAACTTAATTTAACTTAAAATATTCCCATTTATATAGGAACCGTCTATGACTTGTAAACAGTAAGGGTATTATTATTATCAGACATTAATAGTAAATTCCTCGCTTATTATACTTCGCGTACTACAGTATAAGTAGAATAAAACTATACAGTACTGGCTAAGCCGCTGCTACTTTTATAATATGATGACGACTAGAAGAGTCATCTCAAACTGAGATATTCATTACATAGCTTTTCTATCAGTAAATACTTAATCTTAATCTAAGCATGTATGCTACCTAGTTCGACTATCATTAGCTAGAACTTGAATCACCTTACTACTATTAGCATATAATAACAATTAATATCAAATATGTTGTGAACTATAGCAAATAATATCCACATTAAAGCATTACTTATCTTAACTAGCACTACAAATAGGAATATTTTGCACATGAGCTACTGCTGTACTATTAAACTGTCCTAACGTTAAGGTAACACAGTAACAGTAGGATGGTAAAATGATAGAAACAACGTTTAAATTTATTTTATTCACTAATGACATGACACGGGATATAAAGATATACTAGTAACGTCAAGACTATCAATTCTCATCTTTACAAAATTAATCGCCACATCGGAAAGTTTACGTCTTTTTGAATAGGATAATTTATTCGTACTATACTATAAAATTAGACTGTATTAAAGAACAATAAATTTTTTTAGCTTAAATCTAACTCATATTCTTGTGTCAAGGAATAAAATTCTTGCCTCTATTTTTCTAAATTTGGTTCAAAAGATGTTGGAATATAAAGATTATCGAAATCAGAATCATCATGGCCTTTAAACTCTAATTAAAGGCAAATACTTAAATCTTATGTGATCATTTGCTAATACAGTCAGTAGATAAATTATCCGCCTTTAAAATTATTTTGTAGCATATTTTGATGTTTCCAGTTGAATATCAGGTTGAATGGTGAAAAGAATCTACAGAGTAAATTATATCCGTAAAAGTAAGCACACATTACTATGATATTGCTTTGATCACTTATAGTATAGAAATTATAATTGATAAAATATAGGTTTTAAGTTATATACTAATAATGTATTCAGTATTTGTATGTTACTAAGATTAAAGAAGCCGTATATAATATAATTTTAGAACATCCTTTCTATAGCAAAAATTATTCACTTTAATTAATTATTGGTTTGAATGTAGTCGCGTTAATAAAATCATCTTAAATAGCTGTTTACTTTTATTTAAAATCATAGCTATTATCTACAAGATCAAAATAGATTCGAAAAATAAAACGAGTACAAATTTTATCAAATATGATTAAGTCAATACTAGGTTTCTTTGAATAGATTAAATACCAATTTTAATATTATTTACGTCACAAAAAAGGTTTATGAACGGTCATTGTCAATTTTTTATTCTATCTTAGCCTTGACGTCATTAATGTGCCTGTTCAAATTGTATTACTATTCAATTAATTAATTGTTAGATAGACTTTATTATGATTTTAAAAGGCTAAGATTTTAACGAAAGGAAACATGAGTTAAGAAGTCTAGACTAACATGTCGTAGTTGTTTTTACATGATATAATACACCATTTTATTTCGATTCTATTATATCAAGGGAATCCACTAATTCATGCCATACAATAAATGGAAAAAATTTCAATCAAACTAAACATTAAAGTGTCGAGAATGCTATTTATGGTCACTAATAAAAGTAGTGATGTTGTAATTTAGTATTTCCAAAATGGTGAAAAATATCAAACCATTATTTTTCCGGTAAATTAATTTGAATATTATGTGACAGCAAAAGTTAAATTATTCGTCTGAATATCATATTAGCTCTTCTTTACATTATTTATAGATCAGTATTTATTGCTTCTGAAGTTAGCTGTACTAAAGTATAGAAATATAGATAGTGTGCTTTGAATTAAATTAGTTTGTTGATAGGAATTACTCTGCTTTTTATTTTAATTGTCAGTAAAATCAAAATTTCCATCTTGTTTGAAGATATAAAGGCTAAAATTTATAAAAAATAAAGAATTGCAGTATGTATATATATTAATAGAACACTCGTATTCATCACAATTTAGAAGGGTTTACAAGTACGGGCTTCCTTTGATTGAAGCTGTTAGTGACGAAATAAAATTGAAGGCCCTTTCGTTATAAGAACACTCTAAATTAGTTGTTTTAATATGATAATACGCGTAGAATTATTAGCTTTACGGGTATGATTGCCATCTTTCAATAAATTAGCGAAATGGCTGCATTGACGGTAGCTATTGTAGTCGTACAATTGTAATGTAATGCACTAGCAAAACAGAAGACCAACAACTACTTTAGGAAGAATAAGAAAGAACTACTAATGAGTCCAGATAATGAAGCTAAATGCGCATAAGTTCAATTGCAATTAATCGTAAATATCAAATTAAATTATTTATCTCAACATTACTTTTGTCATATACTGTGCTTCAAAAGTGTAGTATCAATGAGAACTACAGAGAACTACATTCGGATTTATTAACTTATCAAATGCGTAATTTCAGTCAATTTTCAAATCGCAAGATGATCTATTACTACTATATTATGTGTCATCACTAGCTAGTGAAAATGTTAACTGAACATTATTACGTCAACTTTGATAGCAGAACAGTGCATGTGGTATTAACGTTTCGAGATTTAGCAAGAATGCTTGTAAGCAACTGTTTCACGTATAGTGAAATTTTCTAATTCTATGTTGCTACCAGGATTGGTGATAAAATTTTCGCGAGATCCTCGTCAGTTATCACCCATTTTGGTTTCATATCAAAATAACGAATATGCTTTATAAGGTTGACTAACTTAAAACTTCTATTAACGCAGAAAATGAAATTGAAGTTAAGAATGGTGTTGAGGGTAGCTTTTAAAATGGATTCAATCTAACATGGAAATTTAAGACTATTTTATTTTTCATTTAGCATAAGAACAAGTAAATATACATATATCCCGGTATATAGCTGGTGCAACTAGCAATTAATCGGAATATAAATCAATTAAAATGAAATGGTTGTATCTATGATCAAGACTGCAGATATTATCAAAGACTATTATAAGCCGTTTTCTAAATTTGTATCTCATAAAAGTACTATCGTGCTATGTGCTTATGCTACATAAAAATCTAAAGGGTTTCAATCTAAACGTAGAGTATATTCATTTTACGTACAAATTCAATGAACGTTGTTCATGATTTAACTGCTAATCCATTTCTTTATCAATTTAGCTTCCATTTTCCTTGCTTTAATAACAGATGCAGGGTCATTTTTATTTTTACCTCTAATAGTATTCAATAAAAATATAAAAGTAAGTAAGTGAAAATTTTTACTACTTACACGAACATCCTCATAATAGCTGTATAATATCTTTACCTGAGATCCAGATGATGAGCTCCGTGGGGAATCTGGATAGCGACTAGGCTAGATGATGGGGACTTTAAGATCTATGATCATACAAACGTACAAAAGAATCGATGGTTTACAACATTATCCCAAATATCTAGACAGGACTATTTTCAAGCTACTGGCCATACAAGATTATTCTGATAAAATTGAAGCATAACACGATTTGCATTTAATGGTATCAGTAAGAGTAAATATCAAAATTATGAGTCTCTAAAGTAATTGAAGATGTTGCGAATAATATACTTAATTATTGTTTATATAGTATAATACTTACGCCGCCATTCTTCCATGGATCCAGATTTCCATTCGAGAAGATAATATTGCTCGCTCCTTTTAGTCCTGAATTCAGAGAGTATTCATTATCAAATTTCAAATAGATTTGTTTATGAACTCGAGCAAATTACTAAATGCTATTTGGAATACTAAAGAAGAAAGTAAGCTCAATCCAAAGATCTTACGGTTTGCCCAAAATTGAGTTGCAACCCAGTTAGGCCTTGGCGTGACGCCATACTTTTTAAGGCAATACTGCTTTCTTATTTTGGATGTAAAGGGTATCGGTGGAAACATGTCAGTTTTATTATTTGTACTACCAGGAAGAAGGATTTCAGTGCAAGCCTAGATAGAGTGAACATCAAATTGCAAAATCATTAAGAATTTGTCTTATTTACTAAACTGAAATGTAGCATAGCATATTTCGAAGCAAGTCTAACATTACCTGATAATCCCAAGGTATAGCAGAGGCACCTGTTCCGCATCCTGTTGGGTCTGCACAGTGCACGTACTGTTTGTAGATATCATGACATTTTTTGCTTCCATAAAAAAGCTCTTATGTGATAAATAAACCATTACAAGAGATTTGTAAGTTGACCGAAAGTCATGGTCTATTTCTACAAGCTAGTAAAGTTAAGAATTGTACAGGACTTTGCAAATTTACTTACTCATAGCTTTAGCCATTCCTTGTATAGGGTGGCTAGCATTTACTATATATTTGCAGGAAGCCTACATTGAATAAAACAAACTACGATGTTATCCTAATAGTTGGATTGATTCTTTCATTATTGAGTTGAATACTGCTTAGAAGGCAGCTATGCAATAGGTTTCATACATTAACAGGAAATGCAGGAAGTGGACCAAAAAAGGATGCTGGATAAGGGTAATCTCCCATAGCCATGGAAACAAAACCGTTTCGAATCCATCCAATTAATTGTTTAACCTAACGCATTTGAATCGATTCGATATTATGAAAGTTTGTATAATTCAAGCATTTTAGTCAAGTATGATTTGCAAGATACTGTTACTATAGGAATGACTAACATCAGCAGAGGTCTTCAGCTTGTTGCAGACATTGAAAATTTTAGCGACTTTTTGCTTACCTAGTAATATTCGTTTACCAAATCAGTAATGCATTCGTAGACAATCACTATATCCAATATCAATTACTACTCTTACCACTTTTGGACTTTGCCATTTCTAGCACAGCGCTAAATGCTTTTCGGATATTAGGAACACATTTAGGATTCGCATCTTGGTAATCCTATAGAAAAATTACTGTAATTTTAGTCAAATCTGCGTATAGTTATTAAATTTAGCAACAATCCTTTTTTACTATAATAAATCGCTGCACAGTCGCCATAAAATGCAAATGATTAGCGTCTAAACGGGGTAAATAAGAATAAACACGGACAAATTGCCTAACTATTTTTTATGTGGAGAGACACTATACACGCTATGATTTCTTATTGTGGTAACAAGTAATCTATCGTAGAGGTTTAAGATCGTTACTGTTTCTAGTAATGGAAATATTTATTTCGAAGTTTTGCATACACGTTAACCTTATAATAATGGCGATCTAGATAATCGGAATCAACTTGATATCGCAATTTATTCTACAGAGATAAAATGTGAAAACTGTTTTGCTGTATAGTATTTATCGAGAAGATAAAGTTCAGGGTAGTACTACTGCGCTGTATCAGTATAGTCAAATTATTTACTATTCAATATACTGAATAATATATGAAGTTTTTACTTGGACCGACAACTTTTTAAAAGCATTATACTATACATAGTTTACATTTATCGGATTATTAATCATTGGCCAATACGATACATTAGTTCTATTTCTTGCTAAAGATACCTTGGTTACTGCTGGAAAGAAGAAGTTTGGGGAAACAACTCCACCTGCCATGTAAAGTGGAGCGCTCGCGGCTAGTCCAGCATCAATAATGTTAGGGTATTTCAGTCTCATCCAAGCAGTTAACATTCCACCATAACTGCCTCCGAAAGCGACAACTTTGCATTTATTAGCATTTAATGATTTCTTTAGGCTAGTCAAGAGGACAGCGTAGTCAGCTAAGGCTTGCTCTGATGTTAACAATCCTAGATTCTTTGGTTTGAAGGAATCCTTTCCAAATGGCAGAGATTTCCCGTAATAGCGCTTGAGAAAAGTGTATAATGCTTATTACATAAGTCAATAATATAGTACGAATGTACAAAGGAATAACACAAAGTTATGATGTACATAAGCTACATTAAATTATTTTACTCAATAGTACGTATATGACCTAAATTTTCTCCAATTTTAATGATCATTATGGTTTTTAAAGTATCATTTAGAGCTACTTAGGTCTGGCTTTAGATGCTAAGGAGCTATCTCTACTGTTATAACAGTATAGGTTTGATTGAATAACTAAAGCGTGACATACTGCTTCGTAACTGGAAGTATAAGCAACTTTAAAAAGCCGTAATGGAATTTCTCAGTAGTAGTCCAGAGCTAACTGCAGCCTTAATAGCCGAACTACAGAAGCATCATTACTAGGACTGGGTATTAATTTTATACTAAATCAGATGTTATCGTTACGGAAGCTACAGTACTTTCAACAAACTGCCTAGTACTTACGTGCTCGCCAAATACAATCAAAGCACGAAATTGCGGTGCTAAATCAAACAATAATCCGCTGTTTTGCCAGAACCCGACAATGCCACCTTCATTACCAGTATAAAAAAAGATTGGTCCAGTACCTTTATCCCAATGATCATCTATATATATAATATATAGGAAGCAAAATTGAAAAAGTTAGTACCATCATCTGGTACAGTATGGACTATGCGCGTGATACAATCCTGTAGGATTCGAATAACGGTATACGAAATAAGATGATGAAAGCGATCGAGTTCAATTTCACAATTTCAATAACAGCATTAAGTCTCTATCGTACTATAGTATATGGTTCTTAATATATATGTTATATATACTATATATACATATAGTACTTTACAACTTCAGATGTATGTGGTACAATACTTCTCTCATATACTTTAATTCATGATTGGATGTACCGTGTATACTCGTAGTAAGTTAATTAGATTAGTTTAAGGTTTGGACCTGAAGAATTAGTATTAACGTTTACCATCAAGCCTAACACGTACCTTAACTATACACTAACGAATGAAATTTTAATGATGAATACTCTCCGAGCCTCGTTGCTAACGTAGAGCAATATATTGTCTATGTCTCTACAACTGCCGTTAGGTAGTATACAGTATAGGTAGACTTTAAGAGTCTCCTACACACTTACACAGTAGTGCAACTGATGTTTCTTCATCATTTTCGTACTATGATACACACATGATTGTGTCAAATGATAGCTCATCAATCTTATCATATTCCAGTCAATCAAAGCTGTAGATTAGATTAGCATAAGTACAGTATATTGTCTTAATTAAGGTGGATCGCATTCTATCGAAGATCAGCTTAATAACAGAATGAAGTATGATTATCATCTAATAACTTGTTTGCAAAGATGGACACTCAGTGGAAACAATAGCAACATGTTTCACGCAGATTGTGTTTAGATTAGGGCTCATCGGTGGAGATGGATTGTACGAATATCTATGGAACAGTATCAACTGATGCCATGTACACTTGTACAGAGCTTGCAACCATGCGATATGCCTATAACATCAGTACATGATGATGATGCCGTCGAAGTATCTCGGCAGCACACTAGGCCAGTATAAAAATTAGTCGAGAACAAGTTTTGCAAAGTGCCAAGCCAATCACAAGCTATTCCTTACCGTTCATTAAGTATCTCTGTCGGTACGTTGCATTGCTTTTCCAATCAAAGTGGTCAATAATTTGATCGAAGTATTTAGTTTTATATTTTACAGCGGCTTGAGTACCCTGTGCTAGCAGAGTGATGATGACGAGACTTAGAACAAGTCCGCGAATGCACTTTAACGCAGCCATGGCCATGACTTGCTAACTTGAGAATGGCTTTAGTCAAGCTTGACAGGTTACTTTAAGCTACGGCTGTACCCAGTACACGGAAGTGAACAGTAGACCAGTACAAGTACTATATGCCAAGGTACGACACAGCACTGTCCATACTGAACGATACTACCATGGGTACTACTATCTTTTTCAATTGCTATGTCTATATGTTATATATATACAGTATGTCGTTTACCTTGTAGAAAATTAGAATCGATCATTTTGCAAAATGATCGACTATCAATACGGTAAACGACATATAGGTTATATTAATTAATCCCGCAGCATGAGTCCTATATTGCTAGAGCGTAGAGGTATCATTCTCTAGAGGTTCGGGATTGTGGAGGTCCATGACGATGCCTAGATTTTGTCTTCCACGAGAATGTCATGTGATCATGCTTGGTACTAAAGAACCATAATGGAAATAGTTGGAAGACGAAGAGTGGCTATGGATGTTTTGAGAGGCCATTTTAGAAAGTGATTGAGTACGCTATTTGCCTGCTTGAATAGAAACGAAATTGTTGCAACTGTATGAGCAGACGACTTGATAAAGTGAATCTACTTAGTATTTATTTTACTTGTACTACCTCAACATCGATTGATTTATTGTCATGTTAGTAGTTTACAGCAAAACCGCCTTTACCCTCTGAGAAAACCATTTTCTATACAGTATACAGTACACAGAATGAGTAATCGAGTATGCAATAGGTAGACTCTGTGCTCTAGCATCTTTCACTGCCTCCTCCATCAATATCGAGTTGTTACCTTACGTATATCGACTGTTTACCTTAATACAAATTTTCGACACTGATCTATACTAATAATTATAATAATTATCGATGCTACTCTTCGTTATGTTCTCTATCGCGACCCTAGGTCAATCATGCAATACTCGGTTAGACACTGCAAAGTAGCTTAATGCGTGGAGTCCACTTCTTTATTCTGGGTTGCCTTTCCCACAAGTGATATAAATATATATTACATACATATTAGTAAATTACTAGTGAACGTATCAATACAGCTACGGTATTAGTATTATACGATTATCTTCTCAGTTAGGCAGCTATGCAATATGTCTGCCCTAATTCCTAGACATTACCAGTCTATCTATCATACATAACACGCTTATGCAAAGCTGTTTTATAAATATTGCACTGCAAATTCTTTCATTCCTGTACCAGTTTTCACCGAACCAAAACCCTCTGCAAGCTTCTGAGTTGACTGCCAGACCGACTTCCTGACATACTGTACAGTATAGTGCTGCAGAGGACAATCCTAGATTCTAACATACAGTACAGTATTCTAGTCGAGATACAGTACTATACGTAGGGCCGTCATGGACCACAAGTACTTACTTGATATGGACATGATGCCATGCATCGGTAGGTATCCTTAATACTGTGCTCGACGGTAGTCTGCATCATCAATGCAACCAAGTTTCAACATGTCGCTAGAAATGCAAGCTAATAAAGTCCTCCATGAGTTGCCAGCTTCTGACGATAAGTTAGTTGTTCTTCATCGACTAAATGTTATTGTAAAACAAATGAATGAAAATGAAGTCACAGATCTGGTGCACCATCATCGATTAGATAACCTCATTCAATGCCTATCAATCAACGATAGTATTATTGTTGGAGAATGTGTGCAAATATTACAAACGCTTTTCAATCAATCTCCGATCGATTTCACTTTTCATCAATATAAACAGCCATTAATGCTTGGCATTCTGCATGAAATGAGCTGTGTACGTGAATTATCCCTATCTTGCCATATTGCTACAATAAAAGTAGGCTATAGTGATCCAGTGAAGGATTTTGTTAAACTCGTTATCAATCAAGGGATATCAAATGATCTTGTCAATGTGGCATCATTTTCTATCAAGTCCTTACTTGCCATAGCGCGTTGTGAGAGTGACGGACTTGAATTAATCTTTAATGAAGAAGTTATATCCGATATTCAAAGATTAGATTGGGATAACGATACTTTAAGATTTCGAATTTATGAATTATTCATTAATATCTTATCTATATCACATCGAGCGATGACACTGTCAATGAATACTAGTATCTTAAATAAATTGATGCATGAATTAGAAAGTGATGATCCGCTCTTAAGGATGAATTGCATTGAATTCTTGATTCAGTTACAGCAAACAACTTTTGGCTGGCATTATCTTCAAAGTTTCAATATTTTATACACTCTAAATAAACTACTTGTCGACTCAGCGAACGACCCACTATCATCATTTATAGTACCAAGTGAGTATGTAATCGTATCATCGTATCGTATTAATCATAATATTGCTACAATGATAAAATACGTTTGTTGTTTGAATATTTCCATTGCTTAAATACAGGATGAATAATTGAACAATATGCTTGTATACTTCCAGTATCTTAATTGTAAATCTGCAGTTATTTTATTTTACTACAGACCATATCACTGTGATAATTGTATTTTAAAATGTACATGTTATTTGTAGGATGATAATAGATTTGTACGGTTATAATTATTATAGCTTAAAAAGTAAGTTTAGACAATCAAATTCGTTTAAAGTTGTTGACCATTATTCATCAATCACATAGCATACGCTTGGGATACTATGACTAGTGCAGGATCTTAAGTGTACATGTTTGTGTACTAAAATAAATGCATCACATGCCTCAAGGATTAAATTCATCTATGATATGGGAATTATTGAACATTTTACTACTTTTTCATTTGACTTTTAAAACAGGAATATTGGTATTCTATGGTCACTTAACTCACTCCTCAAGTACCGTAAATTTTATCGAAGTGAATGAAAAATATCCAACTTTCATGGAAGTCACAGTGTCTTCCATCTTATCTAGAGATCAAAGTATATTAAATATCGCTCTCGATACTTTCGGAGCCATTGCTTCGTGCAATCAAGGGCGTCAGTCCTTATTAAGTATATGCAAAGAACAACAAATCCATAAGGTCATGAGCAGAATAGGCGAAATAGTTACTACCGAAAACACTTCCACCCGTTTACGAGCTCTGGATGCCTTATCTGAAATTTATCGTAATTTTCCAGATGAAGTACGCCACTGTGCCTGTAAGTATAATGGGTCTTTTGTAAAAACTGGTTTTAATAGATTATTTTAATTTAGTTTTATAATATATTTGGAGCTAGCGATACTAATGATGATGACACGAAATAAACTAAGTACTGTAAGAGACATAGTATGAAATGTAATTGTAAGATGTTTGTTCCGTAACTGAAATATTTATATCATTCACAAATGTGGTACTCTTACAGTAAATTGAGTAGAAAAATGATCAGTTTGACACCTGTATCTTTACCTATACCTTAATCCTTTACTGAAAGCGATTACAGCCTGTAGCGCAGTCATTTGCCACGATCTTAGTCCTGCTGTTGTAAGACTTAAACAAGATTTTGTTTTACGCGATATAAAGTAGAGTTGACTTTTTTAGGTCTTCAAGACTGGTACGATGCATTAAATCCTTCCGTTGCTTCAATGCTACAAAAGTTAAGCAATCAACCATTTCCAGATATTCGATGTGCCGCTCTAAAATTATTAGCAAATTTAGCACAATTTGAGTGGACACAAAGAGATATTAGTCGTCAGCCGGGCATGATTGAATTCATATTAGATCGCAAAGTTGAGCAAGACAAATCCTGCTTAGAGGCCAAATTTGACATTGTTGTTGTATTAACTGAATCTAAATATGCGATTGAGGTCTTTGGTGGCTCTATGTATGTAGAATTGCAGCAACATGTAAAAGAGGGTCCTTTCTTTGTTCTTGGAGAAGCAAACGTAGCCATGGAAGCAGAATAATTACTGTATACGGAAAATGTGTTAGTTAATCTTACTAAAAAATAACAAGCGCTAAATAAAAACCTCAGATAGAATACCGTTGCGGTACTGAAATTGATCGCATTATTTAAAATCTTACAAGTACCGCAGTAACTAGCTTCTAATGTATTATCGTATTATTACTAGAAACTCGTTTCACAAAGTTATACCGTTACTTTATCGTCGAATAAAAGTATATCATTCTATGCTTTATTTTATTTGTTTACCAGCCGAATTGTCATATTCAAGGAAACTTCGACTAAAAAGAAGCTTCGTTATTGTTCTTCACGTGTAATAAAAATTTTTATTGATCATATCGTACGTATATCTTTATTAGGCAACAAATTTTTTTAAGTTCGCGTTACATTAAGTCGTAAATATACAGTACAGTGTGATAAAACTAGGATTGAAGATTCATACGTTTGTAACCCTTTTATTTTAAACTCTTTTATTGCCTGTGTGATGTCTTCAAGTAATCACAAACTACTACTAGAAAACTACCTGTTCCGCTGAATAGTTAAGCCAGCATGATAGTTTAAATTTAGTACTTTAAATTCCTAACAGGCGAAGGAGGAAAGATACGACTACTTCAAAATAATCGTCTTGGTCGTCATAATTAACGTTATAGGATAGATTTTCAATAGGATGTGTTACCATGTGGGCAGAACTTAATTCTCTTACGATGAAGCCGTACAATTTCTTATTTTGCGAATTTTGATCAATAAAGGTATTGCTCACGTTTTTGGGTGCAGTATAGGAGAAATCTTATTTATTTTTACGCAGACTTTTAAATTCCCGGAATCCGGCACTAGCTGTGTTTAAGTATAATACGATTTGATCATATTTTAGATAGAGGAAAAATTCTTATTTATTATACGAACTCTAAATTCCCGGAATCCGGCACACTGCTGTGTTTAAGTACAATGATTCAATCATTGTAGGATGATAAAGAATGTTGATTATCAATTGGTATGTAATTTGACTGTTTAATTGCGAGACCATTATTATAAATGAAATTCGTAGCTGTTGTAACCATAAATCTTTATATTAGGCGCAAATAGTAGTACAACCAATTTAGCATGCGTATATGGTTTCTGGTCAATATTCAACCGTAGATGCGATTTTAAAGCAAGACGCATGTCAACGTCTGTGTAATACTCGTACGCTAGACTTATATTGTGCTGCATAATACAACTGCGAAGAAAACAGTCTTTAAAATAAAGATGTAGTGTAAATTACAGAATTTTTCTTTCTATAGGTTATAACCGAAATTGCCCGTACAATTGACGTCTCAGCATCAAAAGATAACATACGAATGCAAGATATAATTCGTCAAATCATGTCTATGCACGTAGTCAGTGTGTACTTCAAACATTGCGTACACTTTGTAATTTATCTCTGGCTTAGGTGTGTTAATATGACTTTGTACAAAAGGCATGTATCAATAATCGCGATTTCTGATGTGCGATACGTGAAATTCGGTATCAATTTCACTGCTAACTTTTCAGGACAACAAAATTCATCTTTATAACTTATTACAACCACAAAGATGGCGTCGACCTATGCAATTCGATATACGTATGTTTTCCTTTATTAGTAGTGAACAATCTTAACATTTAAGCATATCAATACCTTCAAAGTATAATACATACGGAATGAATATACATTATACAAGATAATAAATAAGCTACAGTACCACGCAACGTTCTTAGATACGAACTACTAATGTTATAGATAAATAACACAGTATTGAATTTTTTAATTGCAGCACTGTACCGTTCCAATCAGTGAATAATCTCTTATTAGAGTAAGACAGTATGAGATACTGTATTTACTTATAGTTCTTATCAACGAAAAATGCTATAATGCCCACGTATTTGTTGTACAGTACCATACCGTACTGACTAGAGTAGTAATATGAACTAATTTCACGTTTTAAATATATTGCTACCGCATTTGGATTAGCATAAACTGACTCGACATCCTTATCCATGCGCGTTTTACATGGCTTAAAACGACGTAAAGTCAAGTGATACCGGGTCAAAATTGTAAATATATCAAGATTATAATTATTCTAAATCGCAAAAATTTCAAATGCAACATTAGGTAAATTTACAATTGAACAGTCGTAAAAGGTGGCCCATTTTCTATGCCAGTTGATGCTAACTATGTAATCATTAACATATAGGTTGCAAGGTAAATTAGTTCTGAATGCAGTTACCAATGTTTACAAATCTATAGAATGTAAACATTGTGCTAATGAGATTAATTAATAACTACAGTCACTGTAGTCTACAATACGAATTTTCGTGTCTATTGACGATAATCAGAATTTAGTATATAATATTAGCATATCGAGTTAAACAGCTTTTAAAATTGCCTGGCTGTACAGTAATGGCTTATAAAGTGGTAGTTATCATTACAGTATTCCTAAATAATTAACATAAACTTGCCACTTTATTAGCATATTAAAGTTATACGCTATAATACCTGTTACCATATCCAAAACTGGTCAAATGAAGAACTTTACAATGTGTCATTAATCAATCTGACTGACGCTTTATACCGGGATTGGTAAATATCGATATCTGTAGACATGTATGATTAATGCGGTATTACAATACCAGCAATGGTATATAAGTAATGCTTCACTTCTTAATATGAATTTCTTTTTCAGTTACTTTAACCACAATACCCAGTAACGATACTTTACCGGCTGATACTTGTATAGTAGACTTCATTAATACATCGCATTAATTAACTTATGGACTAATAGCCACAGCTGATCCTACAGCACGATTAATTCCATCTTTAAGAGGTGTAGACGGAACAGGAGAGATGATTAGGTCATCAGTACCATCTACGCTTTCATCACTCGACAAATCAGCAGCATTGTCGAGTGTGTTAAAAGATATTGGATCATCCAGTTTCAAAGTGATAATATCCGGTGGATTTACAACAACACTACAAAGTAAGGTTAAAATAAAAATTACTAAAAAGTTAGACTTTTATGCATTGTACGGGAATACAGCATATCTTACTCAGTGGGAGCATTTTCTTGCCGTTGATCTTTAGCTTTGCCGAAATGCTTTATATGGGGAAAATAGTAAGAATATAATTACATTGATAATAAAGTTTATAATAAATAAAGCCATTATTCTGTCATGTTGTAGAGCTTAATAGTACCACGTTGCATAAGCCGTTATGTATACGGTATATCTACACCTGCTTCACATATTCCAATTGTAAAGCAGAATAAAAATTTACCCTACTACTGTATACAGTAAATCATGCACGATGAGCCATGGCTATTAAATAAGTAGAATTTAACTCACCTCAGAGTATTCTAGAAGCGCATATAGTATCTCTACGGCAACTTCTAACATCTCTTTGACCTTTGCTAGGTCATATTCGTCATCTGCATAGAGAAGAAAATACAATAACCCATTAAAATTAGGAAAAATACTCATTTGTTATATTTGTTCGTATGACTGATCGTGACAATATCATACAGTACAGTATGAATGTTGTTGTAGTGCGATATCGACATGCTGTAGTTTACTTTACTTTATGTATCAATATCGTAGATTGCATACCGGGATTTAGCATTTCTATTCTGCTAAATTGTGGTATTAATTTTCTTAAAGCTTGAAACGGTTTACCGACTTCCTCATTCAGGGTGCAGGAAATATGCTTAAGCCGGCTATTTAACAGGCAAGCTGGTCGCAACTAAAGCAATCATCAAAGTTCATGTTCTCAATATAAATTAAAAGTTTACTAATTGTAAGTATAATGTTATTACCACTTTTTATAGATTTCAACAATGCATTCAATTTTATAAAACTTGATCGAAACGTTACCTTGTCTATCATGGAATTCAAATATTGGCTTTTATCCGTTGATCCATAAAGAATTAATGACCATTTCTCCACTTTCAGGTGCACATCGTATTCAAAAGCCACTTTAATGACGGCAGCATCTAGCTTTTGTCGAAACTGCTCATAGTTTCGAATCTAAAATTAAGCATAAATATTTAGATTACTAAAATGTATTTTTTAACGTATGGAAAAAAATAAAAATGACCGAATTGATCGATTGCGGCAGCACCAAACTGTTATTACTATAATAGTCTACGATTACCCTGCAGGGCAATTGAAAAAGAGTCTCTGCCAGTACTGTAATGATTACCGTCGGCCTACGTACTATTTTGTCTAACGAATTCAGAGCTTTAATAAACTTTATCTCCAGGTCTAGTAGAGTACCGTAGACTGTGATCAGGCCGTCAAGGGTTGAAGACTAGTTAAAAACTGCGATTCCAGTCATTTATGGTTTGTAGTCAGTATACTGGTACTAATTTGTACTGTACAATGTACAGTACAGTGGGCTACTGATACAGGTACCGAGTACAGTAAACCAAAAAGTGCACAAGTGCCCCCGAGTACTTGGTATGCTCGGTTGAAAAGTACGGAAGTGAAAGTCCGAAACCAAGCGAAAAGACATCACTTTGAATTCCAAAATGAATGTCTCATTTCACTGTAATAAATTGATTTATACGCGTATAAAATGAGATCTCTGTCCACTCTGTTAAGAGCTAAAGTTGAGCAATTGGTATATTCGACTTTTTTGGAATTAAATAGTCAAGTAGTCCAATACTACAGTACGTAGTGTATTGCACTGTACACTGTGTACAGTATAGCTAAGTCATGTTATAAAACAGTAACAAAACAAAAAATCTAAAAATAAATTATTTATTTTTGCAAACTGAACTTCTTATAAGAACAGTCGTAACAAAATCCGTGCTTACTGTATCTTTATCGCAAAGTACTGAATGCATTTTACTGTACTGTTGTCAACAAAACAGTAAAAATTCTAATTCAAATCCCCCTTCCATAGAGTATTTTCTTACAGTCTGCTCTATTTTATTTCCAAGCGTATAACTTACGATTTAATTCAAATAAATATTAAAGAATGAATTGAGTCAATTGTGGCCTATTCTGGAGCGACAAAGTATCAGCCAATATCCTCAAACTACAGTGCTGTAATCTAAATTAGAATGATTGCGTATCATGTTGTTGATGTCGTACTGATGTTGAACAGTTAAAGAGCATTCAAAAATAAAAATAAAAAAAAATAATAATGAATAGTTTCAACGTACGGCATTCTGCTGTACCGTACTGTAGTGTAGATATATACTGTAGGGTACAGTAGTGACAGTATTGTACAGTATACAGAATTACTGTAACGCCTGGCTATCGTCAGTACTAAGTACTGTACTGTTGTTCTGAAAAATTTTTTTCTTCCAATCTCGACTAGCGATCCATCTACTCCTTTAGAATCATCCACTAGACAACATGGGTAAGAAATTCGAAACTATTCCATCCAGGCAGATCACTAGTAAACCGTACACCTATCAACTACTGTACTCTAGTCATACTACTACCAAAAAAGGAATTAGCACGGCACTGTATTTACCTCGTCTTTTAACTTTAATAGCGATCCTCCTTTGTCTCTAGGAATGACCTAAAAATACAAATATAAATAAAAATTGATCAATAAAGATATCGAAGTTGAAAAAATTCCATGAACTATGAAAAGTTAGCAGTGTTAACTATAATCATTTCACCAAAACATGTTACATAGGCTTTATCGATGTCATAACGGTAAAAGTAGCAAGACACATATCGATTTGAATCGTTGGATTTCGTAGGAGAAAACCTCGATTCATCCATTAACTATGAAAAGTTAGCAGTGTTAACTATAATCATTTCACCAAAACATGTTACATAGGCTTTATCGATGTCATAACGGTAAAAGTAGCAAGACACATATCGGTTTGAATCGTTGGATTTAGTAGGAGAAAACCTCGATTTCATCTATTCCTTCCCCCCCCCCCCCAAAAAAAAGCACGAGATGCCGGTCACACTACGCACCGGTGCACGTCCATTCGTAGTGTCTACAGTACGGGTAATGTACCCGGAACCGTGCTAGAGAGCAGTACAAATGACTTTTTCTATACATGCAGTACAGTACTGCTGTGAAAAGGGGCACACCAAGACGATGATGAACGTGACCCATACCAATGATATTGTGTACAAAACATCATGGTGATTTGGATAGTGTAGTGTATAGTACATATCAACATTTGCTAGCGACACTATGACGTTGGAAGTTGTTTACTGATATTGTACAGAATAACATATTCCATGTCCGACAGAAAAATGTCATGGAGGTGCTCTTCTCCTTCAAGATGAATTTCTAGTTGGAAAACTTACCTCAAAGCAACTGCCACGCACAAGTAACTGAATAGCACGACCAATGGATGTATTGGAAATATTTTTCGATTCTTCTTTAAAACGTCCATCTAACTGATGGATGAGGTAGGCGGTCAAAGTTTTTCTGGATATTCTTTCCCCTTCATTCATGATATTGTATAATAAACGCATAATCATTTCTTGCAATTTGGGTCCAAAAAGTTGACACTTGAGAGAACGCAAAGCAGCAAATAACTCATTGACTTGTTGTTGTCTACTCTTCATTAGTAAAATGAGTTCTAATAAAATTCTTTCGCCTAGTTTTCGAATATACTTGATAATATCTTTCCTGCCCAATTCTTCAAGTAGCTGACAACTTGCCAAAGAAATTAATTTACGCTCTAAAGATTTCGCCAAGTTGATCGGTTTGACTTGGTTATTAATTTTCTTGAAAGCATTGGGATTCAACACACAAACTAATTTTTCCATCAAAATCATGGATTGATAATATTCAATGCCATGATTTGAAATCATCGTTTCGTATGCGTTAGCCGGTACAGCCACTTCAATCAAGTATAATATACATGTGTTGGGAGGCAGCGTTCTGACCGATATCGCCGACTTATAATTGTCAACAGGACAGCAGTCATCTTCGACTGAAGCCAAACAGTTGGAACAAATTGTATGCCCACAGCCAAACGTGTACGGTGCCGAACTGTTCCAGTCGCCAAATTTTTTACGGCAAAAACTACAACGAATAAGAAAATTTCTGATCAAGGTATGAGTGGTTCCTTTACTTCCTTTTTCTTCCATGTTTCTCGTTGGTAATTTGGTCAAGTATGACGAAGGAGGCGGACTGCTCCCCAAAAATGAGCACGATTTGAATTCCAGATCCAAGTAAAATAGGAGAACAAGTTTTGATCAGCAGTCTGGATCAAGATCACCGCCTAAGACCAAGAAGAATTTGAATACAACTTGTGTTTCCTTTGCGGTTACTCGTAACTTCCAAAGTCGATCGATGACATTAGGAAAGATCAGCCAAATAGGATTCCCCCCGCTGGAAAAACAATTTGTCCCAAAATTGTACGTCAATGGTACTTGTCTACCGCAGACTACTACAACTTGCGTATACTGTATTAACAACTGATTTGGACACAGGACTAGAATAACACGGCCAAATGCCACTATGCTTCCCTTCTACGGTAGAATATTGCTCCAAATCGCGGCAGCAAACTTTTATAACGTTGTTTGTTTCTTGCTTGTAGCCTGACTAGGGCTGAGCCAGCACTCTCTTCTGATAGTACAATACACTGCCAGTGTCTACTGTACATTGAGTGTACAATGAGTGTGTGGCATGTTGGTGTAACTGGCATATGTGTGTACTATACTGTATGGCGTTACACTGGTACAGTACAAGATTTGGGGTTGGACTGTACAGTACAGGACTGCGTTTCTCCAAGTCCATGCACACTTACACAGTGTAAAGTACTGTACTCTACAGTGTAGTGAAAACCGAGCAAGTCATTTACTGCGCTTGCCCATTGCATGTCTTGCTCTGCTGATTGACGTACTGTACAATACAGTGGAATGTTTTGTGTCCAATACGTCAGCCTTTACACACACAAATAATACAGAGAAAGAAAGTTGATTTAATTTATAAAGAGAAAGGAGAATGATTGGAAATGCTATCAGAAGAAACACAGAGAATCACAGAGTAGCACGACATCGCTAACTAACTTATATTATGAGAATAGCACTTTTTATAGCCTTTCAAATGTCAAAGAGGGAACATTTCTTATTTAAAAACAAGGAAGTAATGGATGATGTCAAAGGTAGCGGTAGAATTTTAGCCAATTGTGACGGACGGATACATCCAGTACATCGTCATGTGACATACTGTACTGTACAGTACTTTACACTAGTGTACAGTGTACAGTACTGTAATAAAATAGGAAATATTACCATTTATTTGTTAATAATTAACTAAACGGTACTGGAAACTCCGTCCAACGGGCGATTCGCATTTACTGTAGGCCTTGCAGAAGCAGTACTGCACTGTTCCAAACACTTGTACTGATTATTGCGTCAGTATGATAATATTCGATTCTGAATGGAATGATTTCTCGAAATCCTTTATACTTGAATCCTATCAACTTCAACGTTTACTTTACCCAAAAAGTACTGCCTCGAAAACAGTTCTATAAATGTCTCCAGTGTTTTTGAATTAGTACAATAGAAGTAATTAAGAAAAACACTACTCTACGGTGCCACATTTTCGGCCTCGTCTGGGTCAAGAAAAGTCCGTCCATCCGAAGAATCGCCAATGTTTAGCTACAGTGTCCATACGTACAGTACATGTACTGTACTGTACAGTACATTGCAACATCGCTATATTGAACTATCAAACGTACAAGTACAGTACTGTACAGAACAGCAGGCTCAAACAATTTTGCTTTACCAAGGAAACAAGCAAAAAATTGATCGCTAAATACACAAATAGTTTCATCGATTGCTTGTCCTGCTGATGATAAAATTGATCATTATCCAATGGATAACCTACTCCATCAAGATACAGAAGAGGTCGAGACTGTGCTCACCAACAGAAATGAGCATGGTGATCTATTAGTTTTTGGTAGCGTCACTAGGTATAGTCATCTTGAACGGAATATTGATGATGCAATTCATGCTGCATTCTTGTGTTATTATCCTTGATTACTGACGACACCGTGTCGTAAGATGGATATCTTGTAAACAACAACTATGGGTTACATTGAATATCTTGCTCAATTAGTGTATCATTTTAAATCCAATGACTTTATTGTCGTATACGGTATAGGCGCTGTACGATCAAATTGATCACCGGTAATACAGCAGTTCATTTTAACCCAATGGATAGCGTTAAAACACGCTATGGTAAATTTATTTATGGCGGTAAAACAATATTGCAACGGCAAAAAAAGAGCCTTAAATTACCACTGGACAATACATTGCTTAATATCCAGTAGTCTTGAATAACCAGTCATTCCTATCTCCAGCTACTTTAGTGATAGCTCAATACTTTCCTAATCGATTGACTCATTTTGTCTCTGCTTATACTACGATAAATTGAAATCGCTATTTTAAAATGGATCTACAGTACAATAGCCAAGAGAATTGTTCAATTTACTGTCATCTTCGATGCATACAACCTGAGGATATTGAATATTTTGCTACAGATTAATCATTTTTTCTTACAATTCATAGGGATTTGTTAATACTCTTTGACGATTTCAGCCATGCAAGTCAACAAATTTATAGAGATGACATTAAAAAAGCCTTCAATTCTATCCAGTTATATCCTTCTACAGCTCAAGGTGCAGTTTTACCTTTTTCAATGTGCATGAATTGATATTGTTCGCGATAACTTATTTTTTGCTAGTCAATACTGCAATTAAATTACATCAAATATGGCATATGTTGGCGTTGACTCATTTTACCATCGCTATGGCAGGCAGTAATATTATAATCATACTGTACGCGTGTATCAATGTAGCTTGAACAGCTGCATACTCTGCAACCAGATTGATAACTATTCGTGTAATTGTTTCAAATCGAAAGCAAATTCTCGAGAAAGATGATCTAAACGCGCTCAGATATCAAAATTACAGTAGTATAATCGCCTTTCATGAAATTCCTGGAATAGTGTAGCTATCAACGCTATGAAATACTCTAATTTTTAAATTATGAATTCATAATAACTACCTAAAGATAACTCATGTTTTTTCTACCGCAAAGCACAAATATCGGTTACAAAAAATCTTACGATACGACAGTTTTACCTACTGTTTCTTTGGTATTATGAAGATTCCACACTAAATGACTTCAAGTTACATCGATATTCTACCATTACTAAAAAAATGAAACTATAATTGATTGCTTTGTACAATGTGACGAGAATGCGGTAGCATTTAATAATGGAAACATAAATGATGTAGCAAATTTTATGTACTCCCCTTACTTTAACCTACAATGTTATGATGCAGAAATTATAGTCAGTGATATTGCTTTAGAACAAAATTTTACCGTTAAATAGTAATCTTAGAATTACTTTTAATTTCTTACTAACGGACTTTGTTCATTAAATTGCGTAGTTGAAGAGATGTTATTGTCTGCTCATGAATGTTGCCAGAATACCGATCTTAATAGTTTAACATTTGGTCAGTTTGCATTTTTTGCATCCTTACTGAAGAAAGAATATCAGGAAAGAAAGTTAGTCAATTTGTACACTCACTTATTAATATAAATTCTCTTATATTTTCATATCTGTATACTTTAGTAATTTATCTATTTCTAATTGATAGTTCCCATTTATTTTACAGCACTATAATTTAAACTTTTGATTAAATATATCGGAACTATCTGAATTGGTAATTAATACCGTATCAATTTAGATAGTTCCGATATTATTTATTTTCCGGTATTAGCCATAAGATGCTATAGTGTATATATATAGAATAAACATTATATCGTAATTGCATTCGAATATACTCCTATATTACAATATTCGTCGAAACTGCACTAGATAAAATCACAGGATATTCGGTTTATATATAAACTTTAGCTTTTCTGCTCGTTATTGTAGTATAACATTTGCTAATAAAGAAGGAAGCTTAATTGTAAATCGAAAGCATAGCCCAAGAACAAGTAAGACTACATTACCTGTGATCGCCAATCGCAGTATACTCGAGTCTAGGATACAAATCTTGCCATCAGCACTTTTTGCTTTAGTAATTATTTTTAATGATGTTATTTCACTTTTAGATCACCCGAATGTTCAAGGTACCATAATGATGCTAATTTATCAAGACTGCATACTGTACTAATTATTATCCATTTAATACTATAATGTAACAATGCACAACCTTATGTTGTATCCTTTATGGATATTATTGGAGTAGTGTTTCTTGGGGGAGCATGCAACCCAACGACATGGAGGAAAGAAATTGCTATACCAATACTTAAAGATCATTGTATTACTTACTTTAACCCGGTAGGTCTTTCATTTTTATAATATCTTGCAATGTATGTTGTGCTATTGTAAAAGTTTATAAGCCATCGAGTTTTATTTTAAAATAATTACTCTTTCCTCTATTCCTTGCCATGATACCGAGTAGCAAGTTGAAGAATGGTTTCCGGCATTGATAGAAGTAGAAGAACAAGCAAAACAGGTTCTTACTCACAGTCAATAACTAATTGAGGCAATTTTAATAACTCTTACTACTAGCAATTATCAATACACTTTATTCTGTAGATGATTAATACTTCAAGGATCTATTTTACATATTAATCTATATCTTGATTACATTTTTGGTATAGACTGCAGAATTACTTCTCTTTGTAATTGAGGAATCGACAAGAGGGTTGTCTTCAATGGTGGAAGCAGCTTATGTAGCCGGTAAAATTGTATTTGCTTGCTTTATGTCGTCTCAGTGTAATTTTATTAAAATCAATATTGCTAGCCTGATAAATTTATATTGTATTTTTATATTTGTCATTTCCAGGTAGTGGTGGGCCGCTCATATTAGTTCTTAGAGAATTGCCTGAAACCGAAACAACCATAGCTGGCGAGACACTTTCAGCTAGGTGATTATTTTTAGGACTTTTATTAACTTTAGAGTGATGCTATTTACTTATACGGGACACACACTTCAATAGTGAGAAGGAAGACCTTAATCGTGGTCGAAAATTTTTGAGAGATACGGTTGAAAGAGTGGATATTCCAGTATTTACTGATATAGAAACTGCAATTCACTGTTGTGCTAAGGTTATGAATAAAAATTAATTATCAAAACTTACTATATATAATTATATATAAAGATGTAAGGCTAATTGGAATAGATACTTTGTTAACATATATGTCAAAGTTATTTCCAATTTGGTAACTAAACAGCGACGCTTCTTATTCAGGTTATTAAAGTTGGAACCAAGATTACCAACTTAACGACCGATGATGGCGCTCAGCCAGTTAGACTCGCGGATATATCTGTAGATGATAGTTTTATGTAAGTCATCTTTATATAACTCTTGAGTTACGAAGTATGATTGTTATGATTAGTGAGCCCCCAAATTTATCAGTAAAAGTGATGGGTTGGATTTGTTATACTTTACTTTACTTTTTCATTAGAGCTGCCAAGGAAAAATATGATGACTACAATTCTGGTGGTTCGGGAAAGTTAACACTTAATGAGGTCGGTATTACGCTGATGAACTGAAACCGTGAAATACCTCTTCCTAATTTAAAATATTTAAATTTTAGGTTGCTCTAGCCTACAAAGCTTTTAGTGGAAAGGCGTTATCGCAGGATAATGTAGAAATGTTGTCGGGCTTGTATGAAAGCGATCCTTCTAAGATTAGAATGTCGTTCGAAGAATTTTGCTGCTTACTAACAGAAATGCTTTCAGACGTAATAATATATATTTTATTTAGATGTAAAAATTTTTAATCTAAGTCGCTAACTTTGAATTGTGTCTATGTCTAACTCGGGACATTTTGGATTATACAGCAACCGCAGTTAAATTATCTGAATTCTCTATTTAATATTGTTAGCGGCACAACTACAAATTTTATAAGTAAGATCGATATTTGTACAACATGTGCTCTGTAGAGCATTTGCTTTAACTTTGTCGTATTGTCTTTCAAATGACTTACAAAGAGGATGATCTGTTTAGATTGGTTGTTTAATGGTGGTCCAGACATTTTACATGAAAAGGATGAATCGGTTTTCGAACGCGATATATTTCTTGGTGGCAGCTGTGGTCGATCAACATGGAGAGAAGATGTAGCTATTCCGTTGCTAAAGTAAATCTACCGTGAATTTTGTAATTTGTAGGCATGTATCTTATTGTTTTGATAGTCGATTATGAGAATTTTTATCGTCTTTTATGAATTTTTTACAGGAAACAGGCAATTTCCTATTTTAATCCGCAATTACCTGACTGGTCGATGAAATTTCTTGGTATTGAGGCTGAAGCAAAAAAACATTCGAGACTTTTGCTATACTTTATCGGGAATGAGAGTCGATGTGTTGCGTCGATGGTTGAGGTAGCCGAAAAGTTTGAAATTTTAACAAGCCTTATGTTTGTGCAGTATGAGAGTAACGTGTTGTGACAATTATTGTATTGTTTTATTAGATCGCTTACTATATCGGCTTGGGTAGGAATGTTGTTCTCTGTATTCAAAATTTTACCGACGGAAACCTTCTAGATGGAGTTACAGTGCGTAAAATAATGTATTGAATATCTAGTAACAGAACAAAAATTTTTGAATGCAACAAGTATTTTCTTATGTAGTACGAGTACACATTTAGGTGCTAGGTAAATGATATATCTGACTTAATTTCTAGGTTACTGGTAGAAGTTTACTTGACTACAACCGAGCAAGGAGTTATTTATCAGATATTGCAAATCGTGCATCGATCCCTGTGTTCGATGATATTACTGAGGCTATTATGAGTGCAATTCAAGAAATCAAATTATCAAGCCGAGAAAGCGAGACCTAATTTATAAAAAGTTTTTTAGACGGTACTAAAAGTAAAATGAAAATTCTTTTAATAACAGGACGAAATGATAATAATTTGAGCATATTAATTTTATCCCTATATAACTTACGATGTACAACTTGCAATTAACTGGTATGTTTCCGCAGTGTCTTCTGATTGTCTGTTGTCGTTGGTAGGAAAGACCAATCAAAATTTTCGTGTTGATTGAATATAATCGGTGTTAATAGAAATAATATTATAGTCTATTTCAGCACGTATAGTACATACTTGCTTATACTACTAATATATCGTGTACAGTAATATACGCATTAACAAGGTAAGATTTGAAGCCCTCTTTAAGCTGTTAACGTGTTGAGTTCAGTAAAAATCAACTCCAATACTACTATATTAACAATGATTATGATTATAAGGACTGTACTACTATTTTTATGACACATTTTTATAACTTTAGTTAATTCCTTATTATCTGACTATAAGTATCGTTCAATCAGTATCAAGTATTATTCATGGAATTGGCTGTAATTTCAAAATTGCTTCTATAAGTATATAATATAGTTATCTGCAATGTACTTATTAATGTGTTTAAGGAATGTACATTACACCGACTTAAACTTGCCTTTTGTACGCGTAGCGGAAATACTAGCTTTCATAAGTTGTATCCCAAAGAATCTAGCCAAGTATCGAATGTTTAGTAACTGCAGTCTACTCAATAAGGATGCTTGTCACTATAGTATATTCAATCATTAATCATTCACTCTCATAAAACTGATAGATTTAAAGTAAATGAAGTTAACCTTATGTTGAATATTCATTGTGGTGCAATTTTAATTCATAGTAAATTACTATCATTCCGTCTGTTGCACGCAAAATGATAGGCTCGTATCATGAATTCAATGTGGCCTGCCTCACTTTTGCAATAGCCTGGTGCTAAATTAGGATGACGTTTCTTGATGCAAACAATTAGCGCTCAATAAGTACTGTACATAATCTAACGTGATTTATTTTATTTGTGATACAATTATTTTTTATAGGTCATCCAGACCTATCTTTCCAATTGTAATTATTAAGAAAGCATACCACTTTGATTTTTTACGAAAGTTAATTTTTAACCTGTGAAATTACCTAGTTACGGTGTATAGTAAAATAACAGGATTATCACAGCTTGTCGAGTGTAAGTGTGCGAATAAATTTAAATTTACAGGAGTCACCAATTGGATAATATAGTAAACGAAATACTACAGTAGTAACAACACTGTTGCATAATAAGATGCTTCGAGCATAGCAGTAACAGATAAATACTTTACATCTAAATGATACTATTAATAAAGTATTATAATTTAATTACATGATAAAGGGAAATTGTACAACAGCTAGTACATACCAGAATCTAGAGTAACAACAGCTTTAAAAAAATGCTGCAGATACATGTACTGTATATTCTTTAGTGCAGCATCGTATCCATTCATTACCACCGATTGATTGATTGAATCAAAAAAACTCTATTGACTAATGCATTAAAAGTTACTGTATATGCACATATGGATTTTTTCGGTCGTTAAAACATTTACTGCATTGCTTTACCCTTACAATTGGTAAATTACAAAATTTTTTTTTAAAATATCAAGTACTGCTAAAACAAGAATAACTAATTAAAGACTTTAGCACAATAGAGAGACCGTAGAACTTTATGAGACACGGAATCTCCATGTTCCACATAATATCAATTGACTTGAGTCGTAAAGTTAAAGCCTTTCAAAGCTATTGATTAAGGTTAGAAGTATTTTCTTCATTGCAGTTGTTGTTTAATTCATTCTGGATTACCGAAGATTGGTAAGTGGGTGGTTCTTGAGGT
Organism: Trichoplax adhaerens; assembly: GCF_000150275.1. Lineage (NCBI taxonomy): Eukaryota > Metazoa > Placozoa > Uniplacotomia > Trichoplacea > Trichoplacidae > Trichoplax > Trichoplax adhaerens. Next base: position 3,754,254 of record NW_002060944.1, on the reverse strand, counting down.
ATGCGAGGTGGAAGTACACGTTGACTTGGTCGAACAGAATTCATGTCAGTGTGATTGTGTGCGGTAATAAATCTCACCGCTAAAGCACTGGAGTCAGTTGTGATACTAGGCTCACTTGTACCATCGCTATCATTGTTGTTGGGCTCTGCTTCATTGGATGTATCATTAGAAACGCCAGGTGATGTTGCAGTCAAGTTATCAACATTGCCATCATCAGGCACTACTATTCCAACTTCATCAGCTATTAGATCGTAAAAGAGAAGAGAACTACAGTTCAAGGATTACGATGTTATAACAAAATATATCATTAACACCCAAATTATTTCAAGATTAATATTGTTTACTTTTAAATTATACATGCGAAAAAAGAGGCTTTATTGCTAAGCCTTTTAGTACCAAGAGATGATCTATCCTACTCGGTTTCAGCCATGTGTACTGTATAAAACTAAGCACCTTAGGTATGCTTTAAAAATTTAGTTACCTTCAATCAAATTTTGAGTACTAGCAGAGCGATTTCTATTTGAAATGTTTCCCTCTGAGCCCTTCGAGTCCATACAGCACTTCTTACGGACGTAGACTAATATGCCTACGATGATTGACATAGAAATGGCTGCGCATATTATTACAATAGCAGTTACACTGGAATCGCCTTTGAATAAAGATAGAAGAAAAGTGTTTTAGCATCCATTAGAATATTGACACACAAATGCGCAGATACTGATTCTATTATGTTATAAATTAATTTATAAACGTGGTTATCACATTGCAAGTAAACTATTTCAACTGGAATTATTGTCGGATCTTTTAGACTTTTGATTTTTGCATGACACGGTAAAAATACTTTTTTTTTCAAGACTACATTCTCCTATGATTTGTGTACCGTATGCAGTTACTACAGAATGGAACATCGATACGGTAATTTCTTATATTAGAGCAGTTGCTTACCAAGATCATCACCATCGCGTCGAGCTATGGTCAAAAATAAATTGGCATTAAAATAAAATATGTATTAGTATTTTCTTGTATGATGAGAATCATAGTATCTCATTCATGATGAATAGATATCGCTATTTCCTCTTTGGCAATGCATTGACTCAACGTACAGTACTATAGTACAGTATTGGCAAAGGTCTTTTGTAAATTTGTTGACGGAATACTCTAACAATGTTTAGGATGAAAAGTAATGGATAGCTTTTCTATCTACTGTACAGTACAGCTACAGTGAATAATATCATTACAGGTGCAAATATAGCTTCATCAGAAAGACACGCTAAATTACAGTAATAGATAAATCATTAATTATTACAGCGATTAATATTCAATTAGAAACATATTATTGAATGCTGTACTTACAGCGAGGAAGAGCTTTATATTTGGCCATAGCACAAGGCAATAAGGAGGCAAGGCAGGCTGCGTATATTGATAAGAAGTAAGAATTATACATATTGCCTATGTCCATTTGATGCAAAGAAGCCTACAAAGTGGCGGAATCAAAATGGAAACTACAACTCTACAATGTGCTCGATGACGTTGAATTATGAATGGATGATACTACCCAAGATTGATTCATGTCTGAAATTAAATATACTTGTACTTGTACTCGTAGGCATGTTGTCTGCTAACGACTTGAGCTCTCCATTGATCATGATCATTTAAGCGAGCGTCAGCAATCGCTATTGGCTAGCTAGTGCAAGGATTGCTTTCAAGGAGAGTACAGACAGTATGCACTATCTTGGCTGATGTTTTACCTTTCCATTGGAGATGGTTCATCTTAGGATAGAGTCGTAACAATATTTGCTAGTATTAAAAGGACAAACCCATCCGCTGCAAGATAGACTGTTGTTGAAGTGCTTTTCCCTTAATCCTTGGCAAAACCAACTCATTCCCATCACTACTATACGGTGTCCAGAACAGTCCGACCTGGCACCATCCTGTACTGCGCTGCAAGTGGAGAGAGTGCGCAAAATCGGTACGACTTACCGACTGGTACCGGCGCTAGTCTACTGCGATACTGTTCATTGGTCAATCGTCCCATTGAGTCGTCCACTACCAATGTTAACCTACTGTATGATGCGCGATAGTAGCCGTTGATACGCAATCTTGGCCGCTTTGTTTTCATGTCTAAATATTTTTTTTTTTGCATGACAGGCTGATTACTGAAGATTTTCTATTTACTTATCACAATATCTTCCGTTAGGAAGATGGCAAGCAAGTTCAATATGTACTCCATTGATATTTACAGGTAGGGTTGTGCTGTCGTTGGAGTAGGCCAAGTAGTGCGAGTCTCTTTCTACAAGTGCTACAGTATCCATATCCATTCAAGGTTACAAGGATGGCCGAATAGGCGTTTTTCTTGTAAATTGATCAATTGTCTGCATACTTGATCAAATTGCCGTCAAAAAGCAATGCCGTGTGCTGTTGTAACCATGATAATCATGTGCAATGCAGTCTGTATCATTACTGAATTGGCTTTTGCTACGTGATTCTAGTAACAATAGTTTAATCAAGGCGTAGACTGGATTATCATTCTCATTCTTCTTTTTTTTTTTTTTTTTTCTATTTCTGTACTCGTACTGGATATCGTTTCTGCCGTTCAATCAATGCAATCGGTTTAAATCATCGGTTTAATGATGTTATGATGATTGGATGAAAATCATTTAAACTGCTCCTCTTGTGCACTTTACTCACTACAGTATAGCAAAAGACATGGTGCATTCAAGTATTTGCTTCTATCTTGGTCACCATGTCATGAACAAGTGAATAAAGTTGGACATGTTGGTCGAAGAAGCGATGACGAAAAAGAATTTTTGATTTGCAGACAATACCCCGCAGTACTATGGATATTTGTTACTGTTTGCAACAAGAGATCGACAGCGCTATGGCGATACTTGTTCCTTACGTCCGATGACTACGATAGACTGTACTATGGCGTTGTGTATGCAAATAGAGCGGCAAAGGACATGCTCTCCATAGATCGGGTTCATCTTACTGTCAAGTAGGTCACATTGCTACAATATGCAACACTTACCGTAAGCAAATAACATTAGCTGTGAGTATGCCATAATTGTGGAATGTTGGAGTCAATTTTGCCACTGGCTGTGGTTGGTGTTTTGGCGTCAATAGGACGAGCGATCTAGTTATCCAATGGAGACAAAAGTAGCATTGATATTGACACTAGCATAATTGTCCATTCAAGTCAAAAAGATGACAAAATAGAGCAGTAGACACAATATACATGGATAGTGGTTGCTTACCAGTTGGCTACTAGCTTGTGTGAGAAAGTTGGTTTATTTTGGCAAGTTTTTCCAGGTCTACATGAATCCAGATGAGTCCAATAACAACTCGCTGCAAGCCAGCGGCGACTATTTCTCGATGTCGGGTATGGGTGGATGTGGTCACTGCGATCAGCGTACTGTACTCTATATCGATTGATACTGTCCGTGTTGTGAAAACTTGCTGCAGCACAGTCCATTGTACTGTACAGCGGCGACTCCTTGGATGTTCACTTTACAAAACCTTCATTTTTACTTTGTACTGTAGCGTCTCGGGTACTTTAATTAATAATTACGATGAAAGTAAACGTCGTACGTAAATTTTGATGACAGATTCGTGTAAATTAACTCTTTTTCTATAGACTGATATAAAATTTGTCAAAAAAAAAAAAAAAATTTAATCCATCTGTTTGCACCAAAATCATAGAAATTAGCCCGTCCACACTGTACAGTACAGTACGTACTGTATACAGTACAGTACGACAGTACAGCACTGTACTGTACACTCAATGCATTGTACTCTACTTTGCACTGATCATGAGCGTGCGCACTGTACTGTAACGGACAGGACAGAGAAGTGGTGGGGGAAAAAAGGCTTTACAGTACAGTGTACTGTACTAGTACAGTATTTCCTTCAATGGATTGGATTGATTGACTGGGCAGCAACCTACAGTACTTGTAACAGGATAGTATATGATGCCTGTCAAAGTGTTGTAAAATGCAGTATGCTGAATGAAGAATGCTGCTGATGATTGTATTCAATATATTTGTAATAAACCAAGGCAAAAATAAGAATTCAATTCTACTGGATATGATGATCAACAACTTGATATCAACAATACTGTACACAAAGGCACAACACCACCATCTCTCTTGACATTGTATTGTAGATGCCAAGATAAACACACTGTACTGTACTGGTCTGAGAAAGGTTCGGTTGGGTTCAATACCTTGATGGTCTAGACTCTACAGTACACTGTAGTCCCTGTCCACATCCATGTCAGCACTACAGTACAGTATACTGTACATACTACGATCGTACTCTGTACAGTTGTCCGTCTGTTCGCTACTAGGTCCCAATCGTCATTTTACCCTTGAGAGAAAGTAAAATGGCAGTCAAAATGAGTGATGCACGACACACATTGACTGCTTTCATCATTTTTATTGACAGAGGATTGAATGGTTGGTTTAAAAGGTTTCTTTCATCTCAACGTCCTCTCTTTGGATTCATTAAAAGGGTCTCTGCCCATCGTGGAACCCCTCCCTGCGCTGGTGAAGATTCGGCGTACTTGTTTACTACTGTACTGTACTGTACAGTATGGACAGTCCAGTGCTGTCTGCGGTACAGTACAGTACAACCACAACACCGTCCTGTACTGTAGTAGTAAAATCATCAACACGATCGGTCATCGATGCCACCCATAGCGATTTGCTCTTTCCTCGAGCGCTGACTGTAAGGGCAAGGAAAAGAAAATAGGAATAATATTTTTTCTAGCGCTTTCAATCATAGACTGCATCATGTGTAGTGTAGCGCCAACAGTACTTAAACGGAGCAGTATCGGTCAGTATGGTGAAGAAGAAATGGTCGGAGCAGAACTGATGTCAGCGAACTCGAAGCCATTGCATGGCTTTACGCTACATGACCGGTGTCCGCTGTATCACTGTACTGTACAGTGTACAGTGTACAGTACGTAGCCTAGTCCACTGTGACTACCTATCGTACAGTATCATCATGCTACCGGACCGGACCGGAACGGCCAGTCTCGTCCGCAGTACGTTACGGTACCATTTGGCTCCGTTGATTGACTGTAGGAGTGTAGGCTGACCGTTACCGTTGGTCAACACACCACGGCGTGGAGGACCGTTGACGCATTTGCAGTACTAGACGTTGGTATTGTACAGTACACTGTACTGTAGAGTCCACTGTCTTACAGTACTAGAGTCAGAGTCTTACAGTACTGTACTGTAAAACAACGCATTTGTACAGTACTAGACGTTGGTATTGTACTGTACTGTATGTACTGTACACTGTACAGTACTACAGTCCCCCCCCCCCAAGTTGGTACTGTACTACAGTGCGATCGCCGCCTACAACCACTGGCTATCCAGGCACGAAAGCAAGCGCGTCAAGCGATACTGGTGGGTGAAGCGAGTGACGTTGAGTCTTCTTTCCTCCAAGCTCTTCAAGCTCTTAATTGATTTCCAATTCAATTCCGCCGTGGCAACCATCGCAAAAATCAATTCTTCCATCTTTCTTGGTGTCTATTTGCTGGGAAAAATTGCATCGATTTTATCGTTGATGATCCAGTGGTGAGTGATTGCACTAATATAGTATCCATTGATTGGCCAGGCCAAGAGGAACTATCCTAAGCATCATAGCCATCATCCAATCTGCAGGCCTACGTCTTGGTCCTGCTTGTTTGTTTGCAAGAGGATCATTTTCAATCCAAAGTCAATCAAACACATTTGGATTAAGCGATCGAGGTATCCAATCGTTCAGCTTGACATCATCTTCATCTTTTTCAATTTCCACTTGGCTAAGGTAATACAGGAAGAAGAGAGACAGATAAAATTGACCAAAGTCTGCTTGGGAGAATCTTCCATTACCGTCGTTGGAGAAACCATCGATCCAGTTCCATTTACAACGTTCTACTCCACTTGTAGGATACGGTAATCCATTGCAGAGTAGACTTCTTTTTTTCTTTTTTTTTCTACTGTACTCGATCCTTTTGCCAGGAGAATATATTATTCCCTCCCTATGCCTACTTCCAATTCATGTTGATACAAGACCATCATCAGTTTTTTCTCCCCTTCTTGATGGTCATTGCAACATCATTCAATTCACCAACATCCAATCATCATCAACTTCCTTTCGCTTTTTATGTCGCTACGCTAAAAGATCATCCTAACCAGTGGAATGGAAGAAAATCAACAACTGCCATCAGACTGGCGATGCTTTCACTCATCAAGTCATCACTGCAATCACTTTGTCTTGTCTTGATTTGATCATCAAGCATTGACTCAGTGCAACCACAAATCTTCCAATACTTGTTCAATAATAGCATCCAGCAAGAACGGAGCGTTTCCCCTTCTCCAATTCTACCTTTTCAATATTCCAATCATCCATGGAGAAGTTAGTCTAGGTGTAAAATACTCGTAGCATTGCAACAAATCATCCCATTTCTCATCACCACAGGCCACCAACTTGCCTTACCTGTAGATCCATTTCCATACTTGCTTGATAATTGAATCAGCTTCGATCAGCCTTATTATACGCCACCAATGACAATGAGTCTAAGCTAAGCTATAGTAAGTTTGGGGGGGGGGGGAAAGCCATTTTCTCATTTCTTGTATTTTAAGACACTTTTTGAATTCAACTGATCGATACAGTCGATCAATAAGTTCATGCCATTGAAGAACGGCTGTACTTTATTTTTTCCTGTTCTTACCGCATTATTTTCACAAAAAGAATCGGAAGGAAAGTCGAGTAGACTACAGCTTTGCCGGTAGGATGAGTAGTCAGTGAGTGGCTATCCTTTTCATTTTGTCAATCATTTTATCATATCGTTGAAGAATGAAAAATAGCCATGGCTATTTTCCATCACCCTACAAACGTCTTGTTAATCATACCCAACCAACTAGTAGAGAGATGATCGCTTTGCAAATTGCAACAAACTAATTCAAGTTCTCATCGTGCCGACAGGATGATGCACAGTGTTAATCGCTAGAGTAATACTGGATGGCCAGTATTACTCTAGCGTTGTATAATGAACTTTCTAGCTTCATTAAAATATCCTAATCCGGTATTATGGCCTTTCGTAATGCGCCATCGATGGACAGTCATTCAGCCATCGCATATGTTGCTATAGGCTTGCGATCAATACATTGGGGATAGTGTTTTCAACGTGGATCGTCTACAGCAAGAATCAAGCTAGAATGTAGACTATTCCATCATGCAAAAGTAATCTTGTCCACCTAGTAATCACCATGTTGCATACAGTTGAATAAACGGCTACATTGGTCAACATCTGTGCCTCCTAGTCGATGCTACTTAAATCCATTGAAAACTACCCTACATCATTCTAGACTTAATAATTTATTGATGCTTTCTATTCCGTTGTAAAGTCAAGAGGACTGTAAATGTAAACTGATGTTAATGCTATATCTAATAATAATAATACTTTATATTATTACAGGCAGCCAAAATGAATAACGGCGAGATGGACGTATCTGTCCGTAAACGTATCCTTGAATTACAACAGGAATATAAGCGCCAGCTCAAATTGAAATCGGGTGCGGAAAATATGAGACGTGTGGATAAGAAATCGCGCAATGACATCGATAATGTCTTGAAAGAGACTACTAATAGAATGTTTGCAATTCAACGTGAGCTACAAAGTTTGGGTGCCCAAGTAACTGATGAAATTGCAGGTAAGCAGATGATAAATGGAATCATTCAACTCGCTAGCTAACAAAGTATAACATCAACAAGCATCCATGCACTGTCAAAATATGCCATAGGTGACGGCTACAACACTTTACTTTCTTCCCTATTTCTTTTTCATTCTTTCTTATCCCTCTCGCTCACTCCTGCGTCGTATATATCGTCGTTTTACTAATCCATACTTATCAAGACATATTCATCCTCTCCACACTCCACTGAGTATGGAATGCCAAGTTCTACTTTAAGTTCGTGAACCACTTGATCGACTTGAAGGAATCTGACAATCTGTATTATCGTATGGAGTTGAGAGGTAAATAAAGAGGTCTGCTGCAACCCAATTTATAGTAATCAAATTAAAATAACTTGCTACTTATCAATACTTTCAATTGAATTTAGCCGCAATGCGGTAGTTTTAGATGCTGTCATTGTGGTCAAATTAATCCAAGGCAAGCATTCATTGCTTTTATTCAATTGACTAGCTAGAAATGATTACAGCGACAAGTTAGTTAATTGAGTGCTAAGTTGTAATTCCACTTGTGAAGTTGGGGCCGCACGATAACCCAATTTTTCTTTATTTGCATATCGCGACAATTGGTTACTTTTCTTGCATGCATAGACTACTATACAAAGTTAGGTCATATACTATTTCAATAATTAATTGCTTGGAAAATCCGAAAATACAGCTTGTTTTTATTAGAAACAGTTGGTGAAGCTATACACAATATAGAAAATTGCTTTTCTTTTTTTTTTTTTTACTTTGTCAACATGACTCAAGTGGATATACGCATATGCGCTTGTTTTAAAAGTTTATTTCGTTCATACTATTCGTCATGGCAGCTTGACGAAAGATTTTTTCCTCTTCTTGTCCAAATTATATGTTGACCTTACTCTCTATATTAGTTGAGTTGAGATGGCATCTAGTGGCCGACTATTGCAATTTTTTCAGTATTAAATTACTGTTCAATATTCCATGTCGAAGAAGAGACGAGTTACGCTACGCTTTTCGGCTTTAAAAAAACTCCTCCTAAAAACTCTTTTTACTATGTGCATTCTTGATTATGACTGCTCATCAGTCATGGCATCATCCATTCTATTTCTCTATTCATTTCTATTTCCGGTACTTGGCGATCTCTACATTGAGCAACATCGCCGATAATTCATGCACTCGTCGACAGTGATGTAAGAGTTTAGCAATCGCCTTGAAAAAAGACAAAGCAACTAAAGTAATGCATGCGTTTTGTTTCAAGATATCATTACTTAACCTTTCTTTGACGATACAGTAGTTATGAAAAATAGAGGTGATAGCTAGTGTATTGGAATCTTCGCTTGCCCCGTGGATAATACCTGCGATCAAGGATAGAGAGTAAATCATTCTTGACTTACGGGTATATATTAAAGTAGTGCAACACAATCTATCAAGCCAATCTTATGTTGTACAGTAGATTAATCCAATACAGCCTATTGAAGAATATCTTCATTCGTTTTACAAACAAACATTTTATGATCCGTTGGAAAGATGTTAAGCTCTACTTTCATACAACATCGCATGGGAATATTGCAATTTCAATTAAAAGAAAACACCTTTGATTAAAGAAGCAAGTTATTGTCATGTATAATTCCAGTTGAGATAATTGTATGTACAGCAAAACAATACTTGGATACATATTGGTCTTGCTGTGTTCTTTTTATTCTAAGCTGGATACTAGTACAAGTATTTTTATACATCGATCACTGTCAAACGACAATACATATAATGGAATAACTATCATACATATAGACATGCCTGTTCTCTATTTTACGCTGCTATTCAATATTTAAAAAGGATCTTGACTTAATTGATTTCTTATACGATACTGTATTATGATTCCATATAACTTGCTACTACATTATTCATGATAAACAGAATTTAGACTAGACGAGAAGATAGAAACAGTTTAATAGGACATACTCTTCAAGCTATTATACAATTGATTATTACATCAATCGATCTATGCCTAGATTACTTTATCGACCGTAAACCAATCATAGATTTAATATCATCGTCTACCTGTAACAACAAGATATTGTACATAATAGATAGTGCACAACATGCTAATGGAACAGCTTTTCCACATCCAATTTATTAATTATATACATCAAGCTACTGTATCATCAGAATTTTAAATCTATCCTCTACTGATATTAACCAATCAACGAATCAACTTGATTCATTTAGTAATTAACTTTACTGACTATCTACAGTAGACAAATCAGTAGACGCATTGGTGATATCGATGGCATCATGATTACAAGAAGATTACCATACTGCAAACTAGTTGATTAAAATCATACAGTAAGTTCTCAGTAACGACTTTATGCTCATCGCTGAAAGTGCTAAAAAAACTGAGTCTTAACACAGTAATAATCTCCACATCACTGGTTGTTGTTAACACATCTTGTATCCATAACAACAATTACTACTCGCTACAATAACGATTATGAACTCTCCTCAAATACCCTTGAAAAAAAAAAACTACATACGTTCAATCTGTTACCGACCTTGATTAAAATTCTCTAACGATAAAATGGTATCGATTCGTACCAATTTAATCTTGAGACATTTTTACCTCTCTAATAAAATTGTAATAACGAATGATGGATCATAATTTTGTACATTGAATTACTACTCTCTATCACACACCTAATTAGGTGCTATTGAATCAAGACTATCACACCGTTACGTTAGCTCAACGAAATAGTTGTCTATATATACGACAATTGATCGATCTTCTTTCATATTCACAACTAACATTTGCATTTTTTCAGGAGGAGGGAGAACTTGATTTAGTATTGAGGACAGAATAGCACATACTTATTTGTTACGTACTACAACTTGTAATTTGATCCTTTTCATCATATTTATTTATCAGATGATAACCACCGGAATGATGATGTAGATCATTTTGAAGGCTTAGGCGACAAAGATTCAGTTATTGATGCGCTAAAGAAAGGACTCGATGTTGAATTGAAAGTCAAAAACGGAGCCGAAAATATGATGAAAGCATTTGCAAATACCAAATCTTCCAAAGAACGTAAAATTTTAGCTGAAGCTCAACAAATGTTTAATGATTCTAAAAAGAAGATTGATGCATTGCATATGCAAATACTTTCAGCATCGAAACGAAGTGGAGATGATGCTGTTGCTAATTCAGCTCCAAAACAATCACCTCTCGAGATTAGAATTGCTATGCTAAATCATTACATAGAAATTGAGTCTCAAATTATTAAAGGTGCCAAAAATGTCAAGAAATTGTTTGGTCATCGTGATAAGAAAGGTGCCGATAAAAAAGCCATGATAGAGGTGAATACCACGATACTTTTTCATTAAATCATGAACAATATGAGACCATTTTTGATGAGATTGTTACATTGACAAATAATTACAAGAAAACAACTCTATAGTATGCTAACTTACAATTTTATTATATTTCCCTAGGCACAAAATAAATTATTAGAATCCGAACAAAAATTAGAATTGTTACGTATGTCATTGAAGCAACGTTTGACAGAATTGGCTAAAGTATCTGGTTACTACGAATCTCCAGAAACTTTATTAGAGAAAACTAGCCTTAAAAGTAGATCTAAAACAATGAGCTTACCAGCTATGACTGGTAACTTGACGGTTAATTTGATGGGAGTACAAGGACTACTTGAAGTTATACCTGGACGAACGAAAAAAGATCACATTGATAGTCCAGTTCATGAGAGCATATTCTCACGGAAGCATCAAAAACGACCGGTTGATGACGGAACTAGAAGCAGTAAGTGATCATAGAACGACTGTACTGACCAATGCATTTTATTACTTTTAGATCTATTATCATTTAGCTCTTTAAAAGAAGCAATGAGTGAATACTCATATACTCATTGATTACTCTTGTAGCTGAAGTACGTGCTGTGTTAAAAATTGATCATAATGTCGTCGGGCAAACAAATTGGAAACCTGCTAGCCCTCAATCGTGGGACCAAGAATTTAACTTAAGATTAGAAAAAGTAAATCTTCGCCCATCAATAATCCACCGTGATATCCTTTTAAGTTATATTCGCTTATAATTATGACAAGTACTACTATATAATAACTAACGTGCAATTTCTCGATGATATAGTCCCGTGAATTAGAAATTGATATATGTTGGAAAGATTATCGGGATCTATGCGGCTTAGTAATCTTTCGACTTGAAGATTTTTTGGATAATCGGAGGCATGTTTTGTGTGTACCGTTGGAACCTCAGGGAATACTAATGGCAGAGGTAACTTTATATAATTAATTAATTTTTTAATTATAATAGTGTAACGTCGTTTATGATACCTGATTGCAGAACTTAGGCTGCAGCTTAAGCTATATATATATATGCATTTAGGTGCATGTATCAGTAATAATTACTGTCTTCTCCAAAAAATTAACGAAGTTTCCACTGATGCATTAAGGTAACATTCGAAAATCCACTATGTCAGCGGAGGCCTAATTTGCAGCGTCAGAAAATATATAAGGGTACGTCTTGCCGTAAAATGATATCCTGCAATGCTTATCAGATATCGCTATAGCCTCATCATTTCTTAAATATAATAACTATATACATATACATTTACGTATATATTCATATCGCAAACCAGAGGGTAGAAACTTCGAACGAGCTTCTCAATTGCAAACTAATGTCAGAACTTGGGCTCGATTGCTTAAAAGAAACGTTAAATCGTCCCCAGAACATGTTCAGAGAAATCGAAAGCCACCAAAATCTGTAATAGTAGATCCTGCTGCGCATAGTGGTAGTTCGTCGCCGAGTGGAAAAGAACGTACGCCTAAATCACCCAATAAAGAAGAGCGACCTAAAACTGAAAATAAAACTGTTGTTCCTATATCTAACACGGTAAAGTAGTTTTCTATCGAAATTAGGAATGAGCGTACAGCTACTTTTAAAAGTTGATCATCATATGCAAGCTAATTTATGACGGTTTCTTGTTGTACATATTGCTGGGCAGCCTTCTATTGTTAGCGAAGATACAAATTCTTTAGCCGCATCTGCTGAGAGTACAACTAGTGGTGCCTCCGATGATCGTTCAGTATCGCCAACAAATATTATGGGCTTGGAACAGTTTAATTTTATGAGTGTGCTCGGTCGTGGACATTTCGGAAAAGTATGATTATGATATAATTTATGTAAATATGATTGTAAACAATCTCTTTTTTTATCATAATTGGATGTTGTTAAATATTCTTCTATTAATACTAGTCCTCAATGTCAGCTACTGTTACTACTTTACATACCGACTTGTATAGGGTGTATAACATTATTATCTTTTATTCTGACTAGGTGCTACTTGCAGAATATCGAACTACTGGTGAAGTATTCGCTATTAAAGCGTTGAAAAAAGCTGATATAATCAGTAGAGAAGAACTGGATAGGTATTCAAAGCATTGATTGTACACGTTTTGTAAGTAACTTCCTGTAATATCCTAATTACAAATAAAATTTTTGTAGCTTAATGAGCGAAAAGAGAATATTTGAAATTGCTAATGCCATGAGACATCCATTCTTAGTTAATTTATTCGCTTGCTTCCAGACAAAAGTAAGCTTATGCTATTACTATTATAATTATTCAAACGTTAAGGCCATGTTATGTACAAATTTCATTTAAACAACTTAACATATACACGATTTTTATGTCTTAGGAACACGTATGCTTTGTGATGGAATACGCCTCTGGTGGTGACTTAATGATGCATATCCACAATGATGTATTTACAGAGACTCGAACAATGTATGCACTCTAAATATTTTATCTAAAAATATGAAGTAATACGCTACGCATCATATAAAATAAGATATCGTTTCGTCTAGATTTTATGCCGGCTGCGTTGTACTCGGGTTGCAGTATTTACATGAACAGGCAATCGTATACAGGTAAAACCTAACAACTTGCCATGGAAGTAAATCTTATTCCATGCATGATTATAACGATTATTAACACTTTCTCGTAAATTCATCATTAGGGATTTAAAATTAGACAATTTACTGCTGGACTCCGATGGATATGTTAAAATAGCTGATTTTGGTCTTTGTAAAGAAGATATGGGATATGGTGCTAGAACCAGCACATTTTGTGGGACACCTGAATTTTTAGCTCCTGAGGTATTTACGTAGATGCAAATGAAGTTATTTCTATTTGTGGAAATTGAGTTTGCTAAACAACTAGAAATATTGCTACTTAATTATTAGGTACTTACTGAAACTTCTTATACAAGAGCAGTCGATTGGTGGGGACTAGGTGTTTTAATTTTTGAAATGCTTGTCGGAGAGGTAATTCATCTTTGCTTATTTCAGTGTCCATTTCGTTCGTAATAAAATTTTATCATATGATCACAATTAGTCGCCATTCCCAGGAGACGATGAAGAAGAAGTTTTTGATAGTATTGTCAATGATGAAGTTCGATATCCTAGATTTTTATCAACGGAAGCAATCGCAATAATTAGACGGGTTTGAGATATTTAATGGAATAATTTATAACTGGATAACCCTTATCGAGTCGATCAAATAACAAAGTAATTGTATTGAATCACGTAGCTCCTTCGTAAAGTACCGGAACGAAGACTCGGATCGAGTGAAAGGGATGCTGAAGATGTAAAAAAACAGCCTTTCTTTAGAGTAAGTAAATTAATTATTGTTATTTAGTAATCGTTACAGTAGGACCATACTAACTTATTAATTAAAAATTTTAGTCAATTAATATGGAAGATTTACTAATGAGAAAAATCAAGCCACCTTTTGTTCCTGTCATAGTAAGTTAGGCGAATAATGCCTTCGAGTTTTGATGGATGTATTTGGATTTTGCCCTATTGTAAACTTATACTTTTTTTGTAAATTTCATAAACTATAAAGAAATCAGTAGAAGATGTTAGTAATTTTGATGAAGAATTCACGTCAGAAGATCCTACATTGTCACCTCCGGCTAGTGGGCATCAACTAACAACAGAAGAACAGGTATTTTTCATTGGATAGTATGTTATAATTTTACATTTAAGCTATTTCAGAAGATTTTTTAATTTGTTAGTAGTCCTATGTTAATGATATACTGTATGCAGTTTATTGCGTTTCAACTACATTAGCTACTTAACACATACTTTTCTTACCGTTTAGGAGATTTTTGCCGATTTCGCTTATACCGCAGATTGGTGCTAGGAAAGGAATTCAATTTTATTTTACTTTTGACTATAAGAAGCAAACATGGATAGATTTTAATTAAAGACAGTAAGCAATGTATAAAAAGATGCCTGGTAGACTTTAATATGTACTGTTGTGCACAATATTTATGTACAAAGTTATGTTCTTGTATCGCTATGTATAGGAAGCGATAAATAATTTTTAGGTAATTAAAATAGTTTGTCGTAAACTGTGTTAGTTTTCACTATAAACAAAATCATTGTTGTCATACCTAAGATTTATATCCATCCATAAATGCATCAATCTGACACAAGAGCATTTTGACCATGGTCGTATCGCGATTTATATTGGAGAAATAATTAGGATATAGTTTCTAAAATTATAATGAGCACCTTTGCACATTATTTGAAATTACAAATTATCTAAATTTTAAATTTTTGATGCCTAGATAGATGGCTTGTACAGAATGTGACTTTTATCGTGACTTTTTATTGTATGAAGTCTTTTTAGAACTTACAGTTTGTGAACTAGGCATACGAACTCAATATTGTAAAAAAACGCATGCCAGGTGTGTGCGCTTTTAGTTGTTATTTCTTGCAGTGTAAAGTATAACCGAATGCCAACGATATTTTGGCTTTTTCAGACTTTTGTTCTTATTGAGTTTTTGTGTTATATTAGTTATGAGAGATGTTTACAGAATGAATTTGTTGTAATATTAATATTCATGAAGTGCCGCTATGGTTATCAAAGATGTAGTTAAGCAATTGCTATACTACGGTTATGCATAATTTCCATACCGGAATATTTTTATATTAATAGGATGTACTATATTTATTTGATGACAGCAACACTCTTTAAGGCAGAAGATAGTAATCGTAACTGATAATAGAAAATTTAAAATAAAAATACAATTCTAAGCGGTATAAAAATGTTAATGATTTATATAGTACTATTAAGGTAATGCTAGTGTAACTAAGAATATTGTATACGTTATCGTTAAACCTTAATTATTTAATCGATTAACTGCATCATTATATATTGAAAGTAACTTTACTGTTCAATTGAGATGATAAATCTAACTTGTTATAAACTGTTACGTAGTATTAATTGGTTGGATATGTACTAATCGCTATTATGGACATTATTTTTTTTAATAAAAAATACAAATTTTATCGATATATCAACTATGCCGAGCTTGGAGATATACCGGTGATGAATAAGTACTTTAACATTTATCCAAATTCATGCTCAAAGTTGTAACATAGGGAAAATTAATGCAGCTTTCTATGCCAAATAGCATTAATTATAATTGAGGAAATTGTGTATAGGGTCAGTTTAAAAATTTCATCATGTAGCATTTTCTATTATACTCCATAATCAGTACGTGGATAAACATCACCATAACCGCGTTAATTATCATAACAGGCTCAATAAAGTTAATAGCATCATCTAATTGAAGCTAAGGTTTTGCTATTAACCTCTAACAAAGATAAATGGGCAATCACGCAGATATATTTATCAATCGTGATAAATCTGAAGTACACCGACAGCAACAAGATATGTTTGCTTCAAAAATAGAGTAAAAGTTAAAGGTGTATCCCGTAATAAGCGATATATGATATCTTAGTTCCCGATCTAGAACCTTTTAATTTTACTAATTAAACGAAATTCTGCATTATCTATTAATAGCTTTGCTACATTTTACTTAAGTACAAGCACATATATCTAATAGAATCGAATCAAGAATAGAAACGATTAATATGCAGTTACATCACGAAGCTATTCTTACTTTATCGAAGTTATTAATAAAGAATTCAAGGCTGTGACGGATTTACTACCTTTTAAATGTCTATTCTGTAGAAAATAATGCTGACTTACTGCATTTCTAAGTACTTTAGGGCTTAGATTTTGGAATTATTCCTGATAATCTATTCAATTGCTTCAGTCATTCATTTAGCTGCAGAAAAATTTCCAGTTTATTAATTCCATGCAGTTTAAATATTATACAGGATCGTATTGATTACGAACGTTATAATATCTAAATCGCAATTTCTAGATGTAGCTGTTGCCGTTGTATTTTTCAATTATGACTCATTAATATTGCCTATTGTACTTAATTGCTTAGTTAAACTTTGTTATTATTATGGTTACTATTTTTCTTCTCCTTTTCTACCTTTCAATGAATGTATTCCTCATTCTATTACTTTTTACTTCGTTCATATATTAGTAGATTTTATTCTTTTTCTCTTACCCGATTTATAAATATCACCATTTCAGATATGAATAGCTATAAACATAGATGCATAACATAAATTCTGGCAATAGCCATCGATTAAATGAAATGGTAAGAATAACATATTTTTTAAGAAATGAAAAATCTCAGTTAACATTCAATTAAATAGGATTTAGTAAGCCACAGATTTATTTGATTAAAGAATAAAATTTCTAAAGAAGAACAGCAGTATTGTGCGATATCTGTGTGAATTGCAATTAATAACATATGCCAGGTTTCCACATTATCAAGATAAAATTTTTCACCTTGGTAGTAAGATATTAATTTCGTTTGATAGGTTGTATCTTTGAAGAAATGATTGTTGAAATATAACGAAGATATAATTAATAATATGAGATGAAAGTGCGGCACTGATTGCCAATTATTCGAATGCATCTATCACTTCGATATAGTTTATGCGATTAATTGAATAATAAAATTATCGAAACAAAGCATAAACTTAAATTTAATTCCATTTAATTTTAACATGAAAAGATAGCTGCAATGCAGCGGATTGGTGAAATTGTAATAACCTTTACTTATTTCATAATGCAACTTCCTATTAATCAGTGATGCATACGAAGATTATTATTAATTTTCTTTATATGATATACTGAGAAATTGTATTTTATATTGACATTTTATGCATTATGTTTTATCGTAAATTGTTACAGTAATTTGGATCGAAAAAAATGATAGTCTTGACGTTATAGAAGGAGATCATTTCGTAAAGTAATAAAGGTTTATGCTTTAGAGTAGATAAAATGCTGTTGTATTTTAATTTACGGTTATGTTTTGTTGATAAGTTAAATAAATCGAATTTAATATATTCCTTCACTATCTTGCGTTATTCGTTACAACAGAGAGTAGAAATAAATAGATAGATTTCTATCATGATTATTAGAATTAAAAGTAATTTTTTAATTAGTAGATAATTGCTAACAATAGTGTCTGGATAATTTAATTAGTATGTCATACTGTACTAAAGTCATGTAAATAGTGAAGGAGAAAGGCTATTGATTTTCTATCGATTCTTTAGAGTGACATAAATAAAAACCAATTTTGACTTTTAAAATCGAAATTAAATCGGCTCCATTTGTTTATTCTATGCGATTTCTGCAAATAATGTAAACTTTATTAATTTGATATATTAAGAAATTGAAATCTAGTAAATATCTGTGGAATTTAATTAGAGATGAGAAAGTTAACATTTTTATAACAATATTTAATACTGCAAAAATATAGTGCTAACATTGGATATCCTAATAGTTCATATCACATTGGTAATACACTATACTAATAAATGTTCTAGTAAAGACTTCAAGAATTAATTTATGANAGCAAACCATAAGTTTTTTAAAAAGTTTCAAGCATCTTTAAGCTTACTAGTATCGAATACGATAATAATTATAATATACGTGATTGTGAAAGAATAGACGAGAAATAGAGTTTTCTTTAATTATATCTTCTTCCATTGATTCAGTCATCTTGTTCATCACAACGATCCTTATTTCATCAATAATTGAATATCTCAACTGGGAAAAATTATTGATAGTTTTCTTTCAAATTCAATTCTTTTATGAAAGCTGAAATTATCTACTGCAAATGCTGACCATAAAATTCAATTTATTTAATTATGACGACTTTCTTTATTATTATATTCGTTTTCTTCCCCTATTAATAATATATAACTAACAAAGGTTGATATCTATCTCGAATGTATTTATTAATAAATTCAAGTTTTTATTTTCATTTATTATTAATATATTTTTAATTAATATCTATCAAGATGTTATTTTAACGTTCTATGCAAATGTTGTTATCTAATTAAAGTGATTAATAGAAAACATTTTTTTTATTTTAATTACATAATGAATGAATGAAATTATTTTTTTTAGTCTTTCATCTTGAGTATAATACAAGGTTAAAATCTAATTCACATATTTATTAACATTAGGAATTGAGAAATGATTAATATCCATTCGGCAGATATTGTTGTTGATATTGAAACAATAGTTTAATTACCGTTAATGTCGATGGAATCTATTGAAATTTTACTTTAATTAATTTCGATAATTATTCAACGCTTGAAACATGATATTATACCTATTGATTCTCACTTTTTATACTTCCACGTATTTTAGTTGATGATATTCTACTTGTAAAGATTGACAATCCAATCTCTTACGTCAATTCAACATTGCAATTAAACTATTATGTAGGTTTTTCCATTCATTCGCTTAACTTGATATATCGATAGCAATAGTGATGCAGAATTCATTATCTATTTAATCTACATGTAGATATACGACGTCTAAGCTTCTGTAGTCGAAGGGTATCGAACTAATACGATTTTAAATCATCAGCACAATCGTTGGATAAAAATACTAGTTTAATTGAGCAATTGAATAAATTTTGATGCTTTGCTCAAGCCATAACGGACTAGCTGAATAATTTCAATCATAAGTTGGATTTGAATTAAAATCTGTTATTTCTTCACGTCTACATCCAATCATTTGAAGGTAAGTTGAAGAAATAAATAAATAATCTTGTCATAAAATTCTGTTTGAAAATGTTGTAGTCATGATATCAATATTGACCAAATCGGAGTCCTTTTTCTTGACGAAATGGTCCCTCTAGTACACTTATTCGGATATGGTTGTTTGGTATTTCTACCTTTTTACTTTAAAATTTTGATATATAGCTCTGCATGGTAAATTCCCTTGTAGATACACTTTTTGTTGTGAGACTAAAGCTGAATGGATATTTTCCTAGAATTATCAGATCATAAGTTGTACAAAACTTATTGCTAGCAACAAAAATTAATTTTTGCCTTCGATAGGGTTGATTTTATTAGTATTCTCTTGCCAATCAATAATCTTTTCTTACTTTTTTTTTACCGGCAATCAGTGATGTTCTGCGGCTAGTCTTTAGTTGAAATGTTCCTTAAAGCATAATGTCGATATTTGATCGGGAGCCTAACCATTATAGTTGTAGTTGTAACATGCAATTCATTAATTGTTCTTGTCTTAGCAAAGTTAGAGGTGAATATATTTAACAAACTAGACATAGCAACCTATTTTTCACTTGCCTCAATTATCAAACATTCAACTATTGTTATCTAAAAGAATTTAAGACCACATTTATGATGTATCCTGTTTTGATTGTATTCTACGTATTATTTGCTTTTTTTCTTCCTTTTTTCTTGTTTTGTTTGATTGCATGTAATGATAATGTACTATAGTTTAGAGTAATAAGATTTTTTATTTTACTCTTGGTCTTCATTATTTCCTCTAATTGTGGTACAATAACTATTCTTGGCTGATATGACTGTTTTATATCCACATTTTATTCAATTTTCCCTGCTTATAATACCGGTAAGCTCCATTTAATGGATACCAATTCGACGAATTGACTGCACTCTGTAGCGATTATAGTCATCTTAGTCTATATGAATCAAGATTGGATAATGATCATTTACAGTAATTAGTATCGATGAAAGTTGTCATGAGATGTATATTAATAAGCAGTTGTAATTAACAGAATAATAATTTGCCAAATACAAACAAGGTAACGATACAAGCATACATGTATATTTAATATGGGCCTAACTGAATTGTAATCAAAGACTACAAAAAGATCACCATGGCAAAGCTACGTACGAGCTATTTTGATGCGATCAACATATTTAGATATTGCTTTTGAATTATTAATGAATCACTATCGTCCAATTTGCAAACCATTTATAAATATCCAAGAGGACTATTATACCGTAATAATAGAATAGTATACCTCTAAACTTAATTCTAGCTGTCGTATTATTGTTGTAGTTGTGTTATTTATAATTGATTCAGGTTGAACTGTAGACTATGGCATAATATTGATGTTAATTATAGCGGAAGTAGAATGAGATGAATACACGTAAACCTATACGTTCGTAGACTCGTGTTTTACATTCTAGATTTTAAATTTATGTCGATATAGTGATCATCTACTCCACGCTATCATAATATCGATATTCATTGGAAGGGAACTAGAGTGAGATTAATCACCGTAAACCTATAAGTTCATAGATCAGTATTTTCGATTGTGGATAGGAAGATTAAGTTTAGGGCGACAGCGATCTTTCACTCTATTTTATATTTTAATGTTGGCATAATATCGATGTTTACTAATATCCTTGAATCTACACATACGTAGATTGGTAATTTAGATTACATTGAGTGAGATTAATTTGATGGCAACGGTAATCTTCCACTCTACTTCATATTTTAACCATAGCATAATAAGAGTAGTTAGTTGATGACGAAAGAGATCTTCTACTCTACTTCATAACTAATTACAGTAGGCTGCAGACATAATAACAAATAGAGTACTGCCCTACTAAGCCTAAATATTGATGAATAGGCATTGCTGAAAGCTCAATGCCATAATGTTTCAAATGTGGAATAGAGAAGATTGATTCCTGCTACAGACTTTCGAATAAGCATAAACGCCGCTAATAAAAGACCCTAATGCCAGTAATATTGATCCAGATGATCCATTGATTGTATCATTCATTAATCAACTTTTATTCAATATCATTGATTGTCTTAACCATCCTGTTTTCTTCTTGAATGGTCTAACTTTTCCTTTTCGCTTTCCAATCCGATTGAATTCAATTTCTATATCATACTTTTACTTCATTAAATGTAAATCAATGAATCGGTACGATAACACAGTAGTATAATTGACTTGGGATTCCTATAAAGGCCGCTGGCATCACTAGCTCATTAATATGATAGCTATGTTGCTTGTAGCTTGAAGAACTACAATGAAGAACATCATCTTTTGTAAGCCAGATGAATCAAATATCGAGCGCTAGATCCGAATACTAATAGCTCCATTTTTGTTTGCTTTCGTTTTATTCCCGATTAGAAGCACAATGAAGTGTTCCGTTATACCTATGGAGTAGGAATTGAGTAATAGGACTGAATGGTGCGCTACTCTGCATAGCACACTACCTCGTTATATATTATCTGATAATGCTATACTGAATACCAACGAGGAAAATTCCAGTTTTGAGATCATTTTCTATTCAAAGTTCAGAGTACAATGCTCAAAATGGTTAGAAAAGATACTGAAATACTGCTACAGTATGTTGGAGAGAGATATTTCAGTTCAGAGATGATGGTAAAGTGCTATTGATGATAAATGTAATATAGAAGAGCAGAGACTACTAGAAAAGTGCAAACAGATTTTTTGCTAGTAGTTTCATATTACAGAGTATAGTAGCAGAAAGAAAACCATTAGTGTATAAATATCCATGAAAGAAGGTTGAGGGTGCTGGAGGCGAGGAGAGTAACATCGATAAAACACAGACCTAGTACTTGGTCAAGAAAGCTTTCTTAATAGCCTGTATATATTTATGGGTCTATATGCCTATTACTAAAAGAAAGAAAAGTATTCAATATGCAAGTAGAGGTGTAGCAACGATTAATGGGCGCTAAAGGTAACGCAGAGGAATGGAAAGTAACTCAGATAAACATAAACCTAGTAGTACTATGCTAGTGCTGTGATTAATCAAGAAAGCTTTCTTAGCTGTATAGTAATAGAAGTAAAGTATTTAGTGTGTATAAGTAGACTTGGAGCAGGAACTTTTAAGAGAAAATCCTTGAAATTCTCTGAAGTGGAGTAACGGCCTATGAGTGCTAAAATTAACGCAAGGGAGTGGAGAGCAATTCAGATAAACACTGGCCTAGTGCTATGCTCGATCAGGAAAGCATTTTTAGCTGTATGGCAATAAGAAGAAAACTATTTAGTGTGCAAGTAGAAGTGTGGGGAGGTGGAAGGATTTATGAGCTGCCAAAGGTAAACACAGACCTAGTGCTGTAGGGAATTAAGAAAGCTCTCTAAGATGTCTAGTAAACTAGCAATAAGAAGAAAACAATTTTGGGCGCAAGAATATGGCAAGGGACGGTTAATGTCACTTTATATTTCACTGTATAAAGAATCCCTGAAATAAACTCTATAGTTTGGATTGCTCTGACAATATGCTAGAGTCTTCTAAATTGGGCTAATAACGCTACAATTCATCACTGATTTGAAATTGCTATCGTAAAACCAAGCTATTGAGAAAGGACGTTATCACGAAAAATGGATATAGTATGGAGGATAGTTTAGCTTAAATCTATTTAATCTTATATTACAAATTAGGTTAATATCGCTACGTTTCATCGCTAACTTGAGATTGCTATCCTAAACTATAGAGAATGGATATTGGTATCTAGAATAGATATGAATGGAGGATGATTTAGCTTAAATCTATTTAATCTAATAATACAAACTAGGCTAATAGCGCTACATTTAATCTCTGATTTAGAATTGCTATCGTAGACTAGCGAGAAGGGAAGTTTTCATGTAGGTTGAATAAAGAATGGGGGATTGTTTAACTTATTAAATCTATTTAATCTGATAACACAAACAGTTTAATTGTCATCATCAATGAGTCCTGCAGTATTTGACTTTGATGAAATAACCCACTTAGGCCTAGTATAGATTTGAGCATGATCAAAGAGCGATTATATCATTAATTAAATTATAGATAGAGAATTAATCGACCACCCAGCTCATGCTATTTGGCCTACTTGTTTACTGACTTAGAGAATAGTTCACCGTGTTCTATCAGTTTGTGGTACTTACTAGCTGTAAACGAAATCATGATTGAGCATTCCATCATGTTGCTTAATGCACTAATAAGTTGGAAACTGGCTTTTCGGGAGGGCAAGTTTAAAAAATATAAGTACAGTTAATTAATAGTTCCTGGAAAAGGATGCAACAGTTTAAACTAGTCCATCTATATTAACTTACTCATAGACTATAAGTGGAAAGCAGAATCTTGTTAAACAAGTTAAATGGAAGCTATCCCCCTCCAGTTAGTGCAGAAAATAATCGCAGCGGGGTTCAAAGTTCAACCATGCAATCGTTCAAGGATAATCTCAAGTAGAGCATTTAATAGCCATCCTTTAAGTTCGACATTGTTAAATGATGGAATCAAGACAGGAAAGTAGCAAATACTAACTTGTAATATCTAGCCAATGCTGATTAATTTATTGCTTTCATTATTTGTTAGCAAACGCTTAGTCAGAATTGAGTCAATTCTGACTCCATCAACGAAAACTGATCCATGGAATTCTGGTCAATTCCTATCAGTTAGGACTAGCAATTATGATCACTTTAATAATCCTACTTTGCATTACTAATGATGATATGATCGCTGCTGCTATTTATAAAGTATAAAATCTCATATGCAATAAACTCGTGGATGATTAATTATCCAAAATATCAAAAAAGAGGATCAAAAGTAAGAAAATTAGCGTGAAGGAGGACAATAATAATGCACCTAGCCGGCCGACTTTCAGCTTCGAATTCCAGGATTAAACCTTACCTTCATAAAAAAAATAGTAATTCACATAGTGACAATGAAGAATTGTAGATCCAATTCGAACAATTTAGCGAGTGCAAGTCATGAGAATTACTTGAATGAAGTTACCTTAACAAATAAGATGGATAACGGTTAAAGGATAACGATGAAAAACTATTGACTAATAACTAGTAAACAGTAATGAGTCACTATTGACTAATGCATAACTCAATAAGAAATCATAAATTATAATTTATGACCAATTAAAATCTTAAAATGAATTGCAAATGGCGATGAACAGTTAATTTTAATGAAAAGGCATGGTGAACAATCCAATTATCCGTGAGGATAGTCCCTATTCCTGGAAAACTAGAAATTGCTGTACTTCATAATAGATTTAAGTGTATAAATAACAACTGTCTTATTGAAAAGCTGCCCTATCTGTTCTACTATAAGCTCTTCGTTAATAATGATCCATTTCAGTTTGTCGACCTAATCAATGAAAATATTAGGCTTCGTAGTGTCTCATTCTTTTTTTCTAATATCAATTTTATATACAGCAGCTTGCACACTCATTTCTATGCACAAGGCGTTATTGTTTGCTAAATTAAATTGAATTCATTTTCAACCATTACTTATCCTCTTACCATTTACGATCAGAGTAAACTATCTTTAGAATAGAAAAAAGATGAATGATATTAATTATCAATTTATAATGAATTGTCCTAGAATAATTTTGAATCTTGCTATTCCAGCAGGATAGGTCTCACTATCCCCAATCCGTCTTCTATCACTTATACCATGTATTATCCAAGCCATGAAACATAAACCCATCTCTCCTCCACCTGCCCATAACTCCATGTCATAGCAAGAATTTCAATCAATTAATTAATTAATTAATTGTAAACTTCTGACAGCATGGTCATTATAATATAATTAATTTATACTATAAATTAGATTATTCATGTTATAAAATAATTTGAACCAATCAATATGGTGGGAAATGTATTAAGTTGTGTCTTGTAAAATCACATGATTGCCGCCATTATCATGATTGGATAGGTTTTAGCACGAGCTGATGATTTGATTTCAAAAGAAAATCTCATTAAGCTATTCTATATATAAGCCCGTAGTAAACGCAAACCTTCTAATATTGATAATGAAAAACAAGAGCTAAATTATTAACACACATAATTCAATACAGTCAGTCCCCTTGTGGAATGCAATCCATGTTATTACCATCAGAATTTTATCCAATAATTAGCTTGACTGATACTCATCCAACTCTCTATCACCTTTGACTTGTCATGCCAATGCTTGCTTTCTTCCATTTAATGGCAAATTGACTATTACATCGATTATTCTCTCAGAATCTTATTCTTTCCATGGTAAAAAAATCGATTGCCTATTCATTCGGTAAGCTATAATTGAAGATTAAAGTTTTCGGATTGCCCATGATGTAGAATAAGCATCATTCTTTCTTTCTTCCATCACCAGTCATCGATGGTAACGATAAATTACTCATATCGAGTAATGGATATACTTTAAATGATGGAATTAGATTTGGAAGAAATTGATTTTAAGTGTTTTCTGTTTTACGGGTTTTCCATTAATTGCAATGGATAAACAATTGCAAATTGGATATAGAATTGGAGCTTTCCAACTTGTACTATTATCGTAACGAAATTTTATCCTTCCTCTATTAATTTTTCTTATGTTCCAACTCTATTATTTTAGGTCGATCCATTTCTTGCCTAGACTGACCGCTGTCATTAATCAACCTAAGGCAGTTTTTTTCTTCTTAATCACTATTCGACATTGATTACTTCCTCCTCTACTTTCAACTTCAATCTATCTATATATATATATACTCATATATATATGAGTATATCCATAAAAAAAACTATTTTATCCGATTTATCTCTTTCTTGGTGGCTCTTTTAAATTAATCATTTTAATTACTATTGACGAACATCACTATGTATACATGTGCTGGTTGTGGAACTGAAATTCGCGATAAACATCTTCTCTTGTCGATGGATAGGCATTGGCATGTTAACTGTTTAAAATGTTCTTGCTGTGGCATAAGATTAGATGACGTAGCAACAAAATGCTATTACAAATCTGGCTTGATTTTATGTCAACGAGATTATATCAGGTGTGTTATTACTTCCATATTAATTGTTATTCTTTTAAACTTATGTATCTATTTCTTTGATGATGAGATTTAATTTACCCAACTCAGATCACAAACTCAGACACTAAAATAAATCCGTAGTTTCTATAGTTACTATTTGTTAAACCAGGGCATGATCGAATAATATTTTTTAAATTAATCTCTTTTTATGAATTAGTTTAATTGCGTAATATTTTTTGTAAGTGCTTACCGGTACTTTTTTTCTTTTTTCGTTATCAAATTAAACCTACCTTCTATTTGATGTTATGTTTTAATATCATGGATAGTAAGCCATTTACTTTTACAAATTAGCTATTACTAGAATATTAACCCAATTTTTAAAGCAGTTCTCCGTCAGTTATAATTTTTTTGACCTTGATCCATTTTATTAGCAATTGTTGAAAAAAAGAGGTTATAGCCAACTTAGTCGCTCTGATTGACTACAGCGTCATCTAAGTAAATGATTGGCTTCTATTTTCTTCTTGAATATATATTACAAGGTATCATTTTGACACGAAATGGTTGAAAGGATTCAGTTTAGCAATATCAGATAGAATTTATCATGACATCGATAGCACTTTTTTTAGTTATATTAAGGTTTATGTACTTATATGATTAGACTATGTTACAGTAAATTACCATCAGATCTTAGATGATCTAATAAGTTCTTTTTCGCTACTAAGACGTGCTCAATCGACATATTTTTATCGCAATGGACCTGATTTTGCGTAAGACAAACTTATTTGATCGTAAAAAATTAAAAATCTTCTTCAAGACAGCTGCCTTCAACGAAGATATCATACAGATTCAACATTAAGGCAGTAGTTCAGCAGTAGAATCTTGAAATTTCTATTTATGCTAGCATTACAGTTCGCATTAATTTTGGTGATGTATATATATTTAATCAATCTATCTCTTATTTTAACACCGATCATTAATATCAATAATACTATTTTGATGTCGTTTAAGACCAGTTATCATTTTTTCGCCATGACTGCTGACTATCATGTCATCACTAATAAATTCCATTTATTTTGATCTCTTTTATTGACACTTTTCTTTTCATTATATACAGCCACGTTAATTGATTTCCTTTCAGTCAATTTCTTCTTAAACTTGTTTATTCTTTTCTTTGCAATCCATTGATTTAAATTCCGATTTAATTAAACCATTACATGCTGTAGGGGAATACTTAAGGGGAAATGAGGCATGATTGTTTTCGTCATCGGTAACCAAACGATTGTTCAATGTTATTCAATAATAGTTGTGAAGGCCATAACACTATTGTCTATTAATTTTTTAATTCTCATGGTAGGGAAACTAATTTATCATAGTAAAGCATGTTAGAATTGCTAATTGAATTGCGTGGTTTGAATAAATCAAGTAATTGTTTTCAGTTGGGTGAAAGTCGTTTACTTCAATATATGTAAACTTGCTATACATAACTACATCCTCCATAGACACCGATATTTTTATAGGGATTAAATATCCTACTATTTTCTAATTATCTTCACTTATTCAACTTGAAATCGTTCAACAAAATGAAATGAAATGATTCTCATTGTCATCATATTCAACCCTGTTAGACACCAGGTGTACAAGATAACTGTAGTTGAGCATTTAAGGTTAGCTCAATTTTTCTCATCAATCGCAATCTTTTTTTAACGAATAATATCTTCAAACAATATTATGAATTAAAGGTGAAGAAAAGCAATAAGCAAGAAGAATACGGTGTGATTCTCTTTTTTCCCCCTTGTCATTAATAGAACATATCAATTAGAATAATTCAATCATTTTCTATTCTATTCAACCATGAAATATTATCCCAAGGTTAAATTCGTTTTAACTTTTCAATCCAAAAGGAGAGAGAGAGAAAGAGGAAAAATCGATATTTAAAATTGTACAATGACTTACTATGAGTTGCCTAAGAAAAGAAAAGAGTATTAGGTTGGCAGAGGCTACTCATCAGTTGACAAGTTTTTTATGATTTAATAACATTATGATCTGTTTCCAATTAATTTTAATTACACCTATTATCTTTTTTGATATCATTAAAAATGATTGCTTTTATAATTAGTATAGCTCATATCACAAGATTACATAATATTCTGATTCATTGGTTTACACTTCTACAGTATAATCATAAACTGATCTTAGCAATAAATTGATTATACTTTATTACTTCGTCATTCTTATTATGATAATTATATTGATCATGATGATTACATATATTGATTTTTATTACTCGTTATTGTTGTTATGATAATTAATATTTATAATAGCATGGTAGTATTCTTATTTGACTACAGTATGAAATGATGATTGTATTCTTTCATCTTCAAAGTTTCTTTATAGATCATAAAACATGTCATAATATTAAATGCCACTATTACTATTCTACAGGCGCTTTGGTAGTGGTGGCAGCTGTGCAGGTTGTCTTCAGGCAATATCACCCGACGAGATGGTTCTCAAGTTAAATCAGAGAGCTTACCATCCCAATTGCTTTACCTGTGTAGTATGTACAAGTCGATTAACATCGGGTGATCGTTTCCGACTAGTTAACGGCCATATAGTATGTGAACATCACAGTAATACATCGTTGGCCACAAAGAAGACGATGAATAATTCTTTATGCCGGAGCTAAAAATTCCGATCATTAGCTATTAATAATAATATGAATTTGAAGTCAATCTTAGTCTTACATAACATTTTATGTCGAACTGAATTTCGACAAAAAAGATACATGAAGGAGAGAAAAATTTTATTAACATTACAAGTGTTCTGATTTTAAAATTATCATCACCCACATTGCAAATGT
The DNA here is from genome assembly GCF_000150275.1 of Trichoplax adhaerens. NCBI lineage: Eukaryota > Metazoa > Placozoa > Uniplacotomia > Trichoplacea > Trichoplacidae > Trichoplax > Trichoplax adhaerens. Next base: position 3,724,670 of record NW_002060944.1, on the reverse strand, counting down.
AATAAGATCTTGAATTATTAAAATATGAAGGAAATTAAGTTGTTGAGTAAGAAATTATTAACGATTATGATAGTATTACATAATACGTATTTCTTGATTTTCCTTAAAATCGATAGAAATTTTAAATTCGATTTGCATTTAATACAGAGTCTAGGTAATTTGGCTTTTATCCCTTAGCTACTTATTTTATAAATATAGGGCGTAATTTTGTAGTATAAAATTGTAGTGTCCTATTACAGCGATGTAAATTTCCCTATTCATAATTTTAACTTCAATCACGAAGAAAAGCACTTTTCCTTTTTATTCTCAATTTAAAGTATATTATTCCATACTATCAAAGCTTGAGAGCATCTAAAGACGAACTAATTGACGCATATATATTCGTATATACAATAAATAAGTTGTAATAAAATGCCAACTAATTATGAACTAGTAGGTATCTCTATATAAAAATGAAAAACAGTGCTAATATAATTGCAATACTGTATATGTAATGATATTATCATTATCACTTTTATTATATACCGTATCGTTAGACACGTATGTTCATGCTTAGAATAGCTTCTTTCGGTACAAGAATATATTGTAGTGAACGTAAAGTTCTATCTACGGTATAGTACTTATGCAAGCGTAACATGGATAACTATTTGTCCAGGATGCAGTAGAAGGCTGACAAGCACTTTCCAACTTTATCTCATTAAAGCTATAGGCAACTATATTCGAGATGCTGTACAGCTTTGATATCGCAATAAAATTATAAAATCAAATAATATAATCATCTCATATAAAATGTCATCAGAAATATACTATTATCAATATTATCTTCTTGACCTTAAAACGGTAAAAACCCAAGATCAAATACTAAATTATTTGATTATCAAAACGCATTTCTGTAATCACTTATAAATAAAATTATGCATAAATTATGACAGGCTAAAGGGGATCTGGTAAATTAATCTAATGGTATCCATTTACTTTTACCTATTTTGTAAATTAAAGAACAACAAATTCTTATTTATTATATTGACAGTTTAATGATTATATATATATATATATGCACCTTAGTAGTTTATATCGTTCAGTACACATGGGATGACCTTTTATATTCATGATGAAATCAATTAACTAATTAGTATTGTGTAAACAAATAGGTATATTTACTTTATGTCTTCTTAACATTGTAGTCAATTACTGGAAATAAGATAATAATATATTATTATACTTGGCAAGTAAAGAAGCGATTAACTAATTTGTTCAAAGAAATCATTACAGAGTCGATTTGCCAAAGCAACCGATTTAAAGCTTTTTTTAAACTATCACCTGATAGGCCGTATCAATTTTTCTAATTAGTCCATGAACAGATTTATTATTAGAATATACAGTGACGTATCTAAGATACTGGGATTCTTCCGTTGGTATATCGTTATATTAAGTTATTTACTAGAATAAAAGATATAGGGATTGCTTATTTTTCGCTTACAAAATAAATAACAATAATTTATAATTGGAAAGAGATTGTTGACTGGCAGCAGAATCGTAAAATTAATATAAAATTAAGTTCATCTGCACATGTTTTCAATGATGATTAAACAATCAACTTGAAGTGATCGGTAATTAATTTTGCGATATAGCTTCAGTATCATATGCAGCTTGATGACCTATTTGCACTACCAACTGGAAGAAGCTACCATATCAGATTATGTTTCTTACTATTATACGCGTAGTTTGTTTGATGTATCGGTAATATTATTTGTATTATTAGATACTCTACTTTAATTCTCCATAGAATAACACAATAAAGCCTACAACCATATATTCTACTTTTCAAATCATCTACCTCAAAGACACCATACGAGATTTTAAAATAAAGTTGATCGATAAACTTATAAACATTTTTTAAAGATGTAGTTTAGATATTTATTGCTGTAAGAGTATAACCTTAACTTTTAATTGATGATTAACTTTTTTTATGTTTTCAATACTTTAATGTAAAGAACTAAGAATAGGATAGCTTTACTGTAAATATTGATCGAGTAGAGTAGATAGTGCTCGTACTCAATGTATGCAAAATTTTGCGTTTGTTTATGTTGCATGGTACCGTATTATTGCTATAAGTAGTTAGCTATATCGATTTACTATTGCATTATACTATCTTCTAATATTCGGCTATAATCAACAGAGCGCTAACTTAACAGTAGTCAATCGCCTAAACTATTACCTAATGTTACTGAATAGGATTTTTGTTAATTGATTATACTATATAATATTCGTAATATCAGTTCCATTGATCTTAATAATAAATTCATTTGAGAGCCTACAAATGATCAACTACTAGGTTGTTCTAATGTACCCGAGTCATTAAAGCTGCAACTTCTTCTATCGATTCATGAGAAGAATTGAAATAAAGGTATACTGTACCAATTCATTTTGTTAACCGTTTACAGATGTGTGTTTTATTCCGTTTATTACTGATATATCGCATACTTTATTAATCATAGAAGTCTGTTTTCATCCAAAATATATTAGAGTGTATGGTTATCTTCCCGAGTATTATCTTAATCTAGACTAAATACTTTGGAGTTGATGGTAATATCAACCATCAGACTTCTCATTATATGAGATTTCAACTGTTTAGATTTAATAGTAGTACATAATCCGATATTAGAGTAGTAATTTTTAGCTATTCTGCATCATCAATTTTAAGATAAGAAATAAATATATGCAGCAATTTCTTTCAGAACTATGATAGTAGAATTTATAGTAAAATGATAAGATCGAGCTTATTATAAACTCTATTTAACAGGGAAGAAATCAGCTGCTTTCACGGACTACTTAAAACTTCCCTTTAAAAATTCGATCATATCGATTTAGTGTGGAGTAAATCGTATACAGATGATATGGTGTAATGACCATTTTAACCGCTAACTATGAGTAGAAACACATCAAAATTGTTATCAATGAAAACGATATCACGCGAATTTAGTGCACTGTACTGAAGTATAACTTTGCATTCAATTACGAAAATTGAGAAGAGTCTGGAGCTAGAAATACCGTCCAGGACTCAATATATCTAGCTACTAAAATTGGAGACCCTATGAAAAGCAAGCTTATAGTTTTATACCTTACCGCTAGATAGACCAGCATACTTGTTTACGATATACTCGTATCATAAAGTAGAGATAGTATGGTTTATAGCAGGCTATCATAATTTGTCGTGAACTGTATCATCCAGCCCGGTTTAGTCATGGACTACTAATATGTTCCCAAGGAAACATGTTAGTAGTCCAAGGTTAAGTACAGCAAGTAGGAGAAGTAATCTAGCATCGGTGGATTTGGTCGCTGAGAATTTACTGTATTTACTTTATTTTTACCGCAACATTGATTTCATTTCGCCTGCCAAAAATAATGAAGGCTACACAAGTTGCTAAGACAGCTTCCCCTGTCTAAGTTCACGAAATCCGGCTGCTCAAAGCTACTCATGATGAGGCTGTGATTAAGGTGAATGATGTAGACTTTTGCCATAGTGATCTGTGCTTATAGGATGGTGACTACGAATTTAGTGAAGGAGGATTCATGAAATTTGCAGAGAGAGGAGTCAATTATCATTCGACAACACCTGGCCATAAAGTTGTTGGAAGTGTCTATCAGATAGGTTATGAAGTAGTTGACTTGGCTATTGGGATAATTTACTTGTATTTTAGGTGTCCAAATTTTCTTCTTGTGACTTATTTTAAACCATATCTAAGATGTTTAGCACTATTAGAACTGATCTTTCACTGACAGTCAAATATACTATACATGCATGTGTTAACGAATCTTATAGTTGTCGTCAAAGATGGCAAATGCAAGAATATTTATGGCATAGATCATAATAGCATCGCTCAGTAAGATTGTTAAACACGTAGGATCTGTATTTCGTTTTTACTGATTAATATCTATCAATCTTTCTAATTTTTAATTTAACTAGCTATTAGTACTGCATGCAGGAAGTTATTACGATTTCTATTTCTTAATAGGCTATTGCTGGATGATAGCAAGCCCACTATACTGTTCGTAGTATTCATTTTCGAGCCTAACTGTACTGTTGATTCCATTTGAAAGCGAATTAATGCATGCGTCGTCTATTGCAGAATAAATTTTTATATCAAATATTTATTTCGATACTTTCAAATTAGTTACATTTGCTACTGTTTTGAAAAACAACAATCCATATCAAATAATTTACGAGATATTTCGTGCCATAGACACCTATGTATAGAAACGAGTATAAATTTATAGGCAGGATAAAACTGGATGACGATTATGGTATAAAATAGAATGTTTAATTATCCTACTCGCATGAGTATGATGCACGATTTAATATTTCTACATAACAATAAATGAACAAGAACTGGCTTTGATAAAGCTAGAATGGACCTGTAATTAGTTCTAAAATAATGCAGATATGCTCTCTATATAGTAGGAAAGCTACTAAAACATCAGCGGCATATTATTAATTGATGATAGTATTTCATATTAACGTAGTATACTTACATATCTATTTTGTTACTGCCAAGTAGCTACAGGTGAGCGCTAGTAAGAATTAGTTAGACATAATTTTAAAATCGCTAAAGGGTATATCGTAATTTATATTGCCACGCTATACGTAAGATCAATTCCAATCATAACATTGATGTTTTCTAATTGGAGGGTATATCCAGACAATCACCAACCTTAGCAATGAGAGACAATTGTTAATTCATGTTTACTAATACTGAGGAATTCAAAATTTTTGTAAGATAAGGTTCAAAGGCTTTTGGGCAATGTACCCTCACCAACGGACGTCAGGCATCTAACATATTATGCAAAGGTTTCTTTTGATATGATTTTAGTGATGATAATCTAAACTACAATGCCAGATTGAATTAGAGTTGAGAATTATAGCACAATCCCAGTAATAAAATGCTATTTAATTACTAGTGTTCCCATACATACAAGTTTTTTATATAATATAGATTAGTAAAATCTATACTGCTGTAATAAGGTTGAGTTAATTACATTGAGATTGTTATGGTAGAATAAATGCTAGAAAAGAATGTAATTTTGTGACAGCATATGCATGTTTGATACTCGCTTATTTATCATTTTTCGCAACCGCAATCTTGCTAATTAGTGATGGGAGTCGTAAACATAACAATTGAGCATATAGTAAATTCGGTACGGCAATTAGGGGTAACAATATTAAAAGTATAGATCTCAGTACAAAGACTGCATCCAGTATCAACACATCGAACCAATATTCTAAGTCTGGTTAATTCTTCCATTAACTTCAATTTTATTAAGAATATGAATTTGAATTAATGAATTATAATTTTAATAACTGGCTGAAATAATTCAGATCATTATACAAACAAGTAAACATTTAGTATTATATCCAATCCGATATAGATAATCAAGTAATATTACGGTGGTAATATCTACCTTAAAAATGCTTAATTAGCTCTCTTACTAACAAGCGCATAGGAACTTACATATTTATAGCGTAAAGATTTCTATAACTGGCCATAATAATCCAAATTGCTACACATACAAGTAAATATCTAGTATTGTAGCCAATTTAACATAGATTATCAAGTACTGTAATACTGCGGTAGCAGTATCTACTTTAAAAAATGCTTTAATTAGCTCCCTCGTTAGCTCGTTGAATTGAAACTATTAATGTTAGAATCATGGCTAATCATCCTTAACACAGGTAAGTAAAGTTTTTAATTAATCGCAAAGCGAATACGGGCATAAATTACTGCCAATATCCGATAATATTTGTCATAATGGGAGCCGGTCGTCTAATGCATATGCTTGGTCTACAATTAAGTTATTTCAATAGAATCAATTATTCAGTTATGATTGAATGGGCTGAAGTAATTGATCTCTTATCTTTAGCACGTTTATTCTGAAACCAAACTTGGACGACCCTTAAATCTAAACCAACCTTGGTAGCAATCATTTCTCTGGTAATTCTACTTGGTCTCGGTTTAATTCGATAGACCGAATTAAGCATTTTTAACTGCTGTTGTGTTATAGATGTTCGAGGTCGTTTAAGATTGGGATGATGTAGCTGAAAATCTACAAAAAAAATTGTGATAAATTGGGTAATCCATATCTAATCAATATGTAGAAAATCTTTAGATCAGGCAATTTTTTCAACATTTTAGCAGCTACTTAGCTTACCATCGCTACACATTATGGCGACATCATAATCTTCTTTACAAATTGGTTTACCTTCATCCGAAATGTAATATTTATCGCCTACTTTAAATTGTCTACTACATACTATACAAAGGAGGCAGTTAATATGATAGCAAGAGCCATGAAGTCGGTAAACCATCTCATCCGGTAAGATACCAAGATTGCAACCTTGACATTTACGTCCAAATCGTCTATTGCAATTTCGTGTACCAGTTGATACCAAGATAGTATGGGAGGGTTACGAATAGCATCATAGTTCCAATGGGAGTATTTAAAAAATTATTTAATATATTAAATTCTTCAAGAAATCTTCATATAATTACGTAAATATTTTTCTTGGAAATACAGCTAATCTTGCTTTGAGTGTTAAAAATAATCAACCATCTAAAGTTGTATGAGTATAATCTAGCATGACATCATTATTGGGTACTAGGAATTTAAAATTCATGCTATACTAATCGACGCAGTATCAGGAAGAGGATGATAGTTTACAGGTAAAAGTTGTAGTCTCTCATGAAATAAATTACTAAGTAGGGATATCATAGTATCAATTATTTCAAAATGAATCAATATCCCTCTATTTATAGAGAATGACTGGTTAGTTTACGTTACCTGTAGTAATGCATGCTGCAATAGATTGACTCTTCCTTTACAAAACATTTTCCTTCGAGGTTTTTACCGCAATCTATACATGAAATGCATTTGCCGTGCCATAATTGATTATCCATTTCGTAAATGTTCCTATCGCGAATTTCTTCTTGGCATTTAAAACACAGCAATTCTAAAATAAAAATTACATAAGATAGCAATGTTAGTCATTAGAAATTTACGGTATTGCCAGAATTTTACGAGATTAGCATTGAGATTAAATTCCTTATTATTATCGAAATGACTCAAATGCGCTATAGTAACGCGTAAAAGCGTGGCGATATCCTTTAGGCGTAGTGATAATGTTACTGCCACGATTTAATAAATCATGCTTAGAGTACATAACTGGAATACGGAGTAAATCAAGAGTTCTTCTTGTCGATAGTTTATCGTAGATACTATTATAATTTGAATTTTTTTGTCCTAAAGATTAATTCGGCTATAACAATCCCGTTATTCGGATTTATTTGAACCCTGAGAATTGGTTTCATAACAATTACTAACGACGTAAAGTAGGACTATGAAGCGACTTGATCCAGAATGATTAGATCGAAAGTGATTCATTTCCTTAAAAGCAATGGTCAATAATTCTGTATCAAATCTACTATACATATTAGATGAGAATACCTTCAAGATAATTGACTTCGTTGACTTCTGTTTGAAGATTTTGCTGTAGCTTGGGTCTAATTTCGATACGTGAATCCTTTATATTAATAAAATTTCATTACTCGTCGTTATGTAAACCATCATGCAGGTAATAACGACTAAGAAACCTAGTCTAAAAGCTCAACTCAATTACTGCTGTAATAAAAACGATAAAACATACGTAATCTATCTGATAAGCATATAATTATTATTTAATTCTCTAGTTTATACAAATTAAATAACATGGAAATCACAAATTCAACGCTGATGGCTATACTGAAATCTTACCATTTCGGCGACTATCTAATTCCAAAAGCTTCAAATCTTTTCTGCAAGACTTAAATCTACCATGCAAAACAAAGAATGAATACTTATATCATAAAATAAGTTGAGACAGTATGAGATATGATTTGAAGATTTTAAGAATATCTAAATGGCTGCATCAGAATAATTAGAAAAATTAATCCAGTAACTTGAGCAAGAAATTTCTGATATAATTTTAATTTAACTAACAGGAACGAGTTCGGAATTTTAATTGATTAATATTTTGGTTATTAGATTGCTTACCTTTGAAGTATATTTCTTATTCTAGTTGCTACTCCCTGTGCTTGCATGCAATAACCCCTAGATGAACAGTTTACAGTATTTCCGAAGATTGAGCATTTAAAAGTGCTTAGCAGGGTGTATAATGCTGTAATTACAAAATCAGGAACTTTATAATCTATGTTACCAATAGCCATATCGTTGCTCTTGGATTATAAGTTCATTTGTAATTTCCTCGACGATTGTTTAAATCCGGTTTATTTTACATTATTTGTGAACGTATACATACATAATAGCACTCGCTGCCATATTCTAGCCATTGGCTGAAAATGGATTAATATCAAGTAACAGATGGTAAGCTTAATTTGATTAACTTTGGTGATCAAAGGGTAAATTTCAACAATATATATGACTTTCTGCGTGATATGAATAGCGCCTGGTTGATAAAATCGTCTAATCAAATTATTTTTGTTGAAGATATGCCAAACTAAGTAAGACTAACTGTTAAAGTCTACGATCCTAGTTCACAAAAGTTGCCAAAACTTTAAATACACTAGAAGAAGCAAATAGCTTTCAGAAAATTAAATATTAACCACTACAGCTATTTTAAAAGATTAAGAATTCTAAAAATTCCCAAATTCTTAATAGACTAAAATGAGGAGTATGTAGCTTTCAGAAAACTAAATATTAGGTATCAAAACTGTTTTTAAAGTCTTTGATCTTAGTTTTCAAAATTGCTAAACTTTGATGGACTAGAAAAAGATGTAAGCAATATTCAGGAAGCTAAATATTAGCTACTATAACTGATTTAAAAGTCACCAATTCTGTAGCTGTTCTCAAAATTACCAATCTCTTAATGGACTAGAAGGAGTATGTAGCTTTCAGAAAGTAGAATTTAGCTACTACAATTGATTTTAAAGTCATCAATCCTAGTTTCTAATAGCGTCAAACTATGGATGGACTAGAAGAAGTATTTAGCTTTCATAAAACCAAGTATTCGCTACCACAGCTGTAATTAAAAAGTCTTTGATTCTAGCTATCAAAATTACCAAACATTTAATGGACTAGATGAAGTACGTAGCTTTCAGAAAATTAAATGTTAGCTTCTGCAATTGCTTTGAAGTCTTCGATTTTAACTATCGAGTTATCAAACTTTTAAAGGCCTAGAAGAGGAAGTGCTGTACGCTCATTTTGTCTTTAGATATATAGAAAAAGAAAAATATGACTTAAACTAACGTATAAATACTCTACTTTATACCAACATACAAGAATTATCAAAGCACGTGGTAATAATTCTTATATAATTTGCCATCTAAAAACTTAAAGCATTAATAAACATACCATATGTAGCTTTCAGAAAACTAAATAATAGCTACTATAATTGCAATACAATGTCTTCGATTCTAGTTCTCAAAATTATCATATTTCTAACGGACTTAAAAAAGCATATAGCTTTCAGAAAACTAAATTATTGCTATTACAGCTGATTTAAAAATCATCGATTCTAGTTCTCAAAATTGTCCAAAAAACTTTAATGGACTAGAAGAAGCACGCAGCTTTCTGAAAACTAAACTTTAGCTACTAGTCGCAATGTTTACAAGATTATTAGATTTTCTACTAGATAGCTCTAATTCTCTAATCTGATGCATGTTATTGGCGGTAAATTGAGTTATCCTAATCATATTATTGGATACAATGGATGGCATGCCACACGATTTACATATTCATATTGACAGATGAGTAATACCCCACTGTTGTCTATTTCTGGTGTAAGGTGCTCAATAATAACTGCAGGGATGCTACTATCTCATCACGTTCCATTTTGATCTAGCTATAGCTCTCTCATCGATTTTCTATCTCATCATGCTTATTCAAATCATTTATTACTAGTAGCAAATCGTCTATTTAAATATGGAGTAGATAATCATATCAAAGTTATCTAATATCAAACGGCACCTTCATCCTTATTAAATATCTGGCCCAATCAATGTTCTATTCCATCATTGTAGGGGATACCCTTGATTCAATCCGATAATTGTTTTGCGATGCAAAAATACATTTCGTCTACGTTAAGATTGTAATAAGTTCGTAATCAATGGATAATTCATCTCATTGCATTCACATTAAAGTTAGTGTAGATTCTGTTCTTATAGTATGGAAAATACAGCAAAATCAACTGCCTTGAAATGAATATTATACCCTATATAAACACAGCATGCAAGATGCTTATGAGGAAACGTTATGAAATCTAGGATCCTTGTAGGAACATGAGCTTTTCTATACGAATACCAGTATATTTATAAATTATTATCTGCTCTTGTCATCTTCTCTCATTGTCTTGTCTCCGATTCAAGACAAATTTTAGTTATTAGTTATTAGAGTTTCGCATTTGTGTTGTGCATTTCCTTAGGCAATCTTATTTCATTTCTGGAATACTTATACAGCTTTAGAACTAAGGCAACAAGTCTTAAGAGCTAAAGTTGTACATTTGAAAATTATGAATTTTTAAGGCATACCAATACATGTGACTCGATTATAGAGTTTCAACAATGATGTGATAGCAGCCATTAATCAAGGCGAGCATCTGGCTAAGCAAATGAAAAATATCGCAATTTTTCTACTGCCTTTACAAAATGCAAAATAAATTGGCAAGAAGCCTAATGGCAAAAATTAAAAATATGATCTTCCTTCCAGTTTCTCAAGATTTAAGTTCTATTGGCATAAGATCTAACAAGTGAAATTCATTACCTTGAAAAAATATGCTGAACTTGTACATATTGTAATCACAAATAGCTTAAGTTTGAAGATGGAATTAAGGTTAGAATTAAGTTAGATTAGAAATTTTTACAAGTACTTATTCTTCTACATTCATAAAGTCTAGATTACAAAGAAAAGCAAAATTTATAAAATCTAGTTTTACTTATTCATAGAAGAGGCTTACAATCCATTAAGTCATTTTCTACGTTCACCAAGTCTGATTTCGCGAAGAAAAGCGAAATTTATAAGTCTGGTCTATTTTTGCATATTCTTGGAAGAGGCTTACAGCGGAATATATTGACACAAATGCAAATGTCTAAAATTTGAAACGTGATCTCTTACCAGTTTTATAAGATCTAGTGAATGAAATCCATTGCCTTGAAATATATACTGTATGTATTGCAGTCCCCAAATAGCTCGAGTTAGAGGTTAGATTAGAAGCTTTTAAAAGTAGTTCTTCATGGAAAAGGCTCACGGTTCATTCTATATTCGTAAAATCTAGTCTAGTTTTACGTATTCATGGAAGAGGCTTACAGTTAATTTAAACAATTTCTTTATGCATTTATAAAGTCTAGCATTAAAAAGGAAAGTGGAATTCTTGTTGCATTATCTTCAGGTAATTTATCATAGTACTTAGCATACTGCCATAATAGAACAGTTGGGGTTGTATCTAGTGAAACGGTAGTATCATAGTATGGCAATTAGGTTAGCAATAACGCAAAATAGATCTGACGATAGCAAATAGCTTCTACAATTTGCAATTCTAGAATTTTGAGGATCTCTTTTAGTTAATTTAATCCATCTAGTTATAAATTATCATCCTATTCAATAGCAGAAAACTATAAATTTTATGGGTTAAACCCTTTTAGTGTTGCAAATTATATTGTAAGCTACGTCAATCGGAGAAAGCTTAAAAATTACTTTTGAGTATGTAAGTGAATAGAAATTTGCAGGGAGGATAAATATGGTGTATTTGACTATTTTAATCAAACTAATAGCAATCTAAACGACTGTATTCTTTCAGTATTTTTAGGAAGATGTACAAAGTATAATTTCTGGTCACAGCGGATCCTGACTATGGACTAAACATCATATGCATCTTACATTATGGAGATACGAGTACTTATGCTAGTGTAAAACAAAATAAGTTATCACAATACCATGATGGATGACGAATCTAATGCTCTAAATTAGCATGCTCTGCATTATTGGCTATATTGAAAAGCAGGAATTAAATATATTAGTTAGCCTTGTTGTATATCAATGCTGAAATATCATTTGATTAGTTGAGTAAAGTTAATCTACAGTATTGACATAGTTACTTATTTCGTATATCTATGTATAAAGACCAAAAAGTATAGAATTGGTACATATTAATCTTCTTTTAAATTTCTAATGGATTAGGAGATATCTGCTTTGAAATTGTAATTTTACCAACAGATGTAGCTTCCAGCTTAACTAATGCCGCCATCAGAGCTAGTAGAATAGAGATTACTACGAGTTTGAGTATAATTAAACGAGTAGTACTCGTAGAGTAGTATATCATAAATGATTTTCTACGACAGGAAATAGAAGCAAGTTGCAACCAGCTGAAATGGACGATGTTACGGCTCATTTCAAATAATATTGCTGAAGCTGCCAGCGATTAAAATAATAAATAGAAAATTTAGCCTTTTATCTTTAAAGTAATGGCTAGTTATTTTCGGCAAGATAGTACTGCAAATTTAAACTTAACTTTAAGAACTTGTGAGAGTCTTCTGTTTTGTAACCTATAAAGCATGTAGTTTTATCATCTGAAAATAGTATCACTAGTCCGATGGTATTTATATGCAACATTAATTATTATCTACCTTATGTTAGCTTATTTTTTCTCTATCTAAATATACTTGTATTAGCACGTGGAATTGAAATCTATAATTATCAGTAAGGATTTCCGTAGACCATTCTAAATAGATGAGCTTGCCGTCATAAATCGATTATTGAATAATCCAAAGTCAAAAATAATATTGACCATGGCGTACTATCTAAGAGTTCCTTCGATCAAGACTCTTGATATCGATGAAAAAATGCTTAAAAAGCTAGATTGCGATTACAAAACACCTCTATCTAAATAGAGGTTTTTATACTGTAGTTCATGAAGACATCGATAAAAGTAGCTAAATAGATATATTTTACCCTGAATTGTCGCTTTCTTGCTTAAGTTTGCATTAAAATATTGTAAAGTTGCTTCAGATTTTGCTATTCATAGCTATAAAAATGTTGCAGTATATAATTTATATCTTGTGTGGCATAAGGTTTAATATAATCTTAATGGAAAATGATGTTGAAGTGTAGATCTCTTCCCAATCTGGCACGATAACTGTTTCCCTACTCTATCGAAGCGTTGAAAGTAAATTTGTCAAGTCAGAACTTTGCTTAGGATTAATCTTGATCAAGAAAAGATCACTGTGACGATAATTGTAGTTTTTGGCGGTCGACCTAATGTTGACATGTGTCAGATTTCGTGTAGAGTCTATCATGGACTTAATGTTTCACCAATGTTACAAGCAAAGCGTGGGATGAAAAATAAAGTTAAAGGTGGTGTATTGAATAAACTATAGACTGCATATGGTGTTTGGCTGCATTTAATGTTAACAAGCAATAGAAAGAATTGATTTATGTTTACATTCAGTTGTGAAGTGGATTATTATAGATATCAGCTTGGTACGCTTTTTGTTTGCATTAATTTCATGAAAAAGTACTAATGAGATCCATCAATAACGGTCAAATTAGCGATCAATTTCGAGCTATCGACACAACTTTGATGGCCGGACAGTAGCTAGTGAAAGAAGACAATATACAAATATTACTCTTATTATAACGGCCAGATTTTCCTTTTTTTTTCAATTGATTACAATTGATAAACTTTATTTCATTTGTATGGAAGTTATCAACTCCATATCATATCGAATCGTTGTGTATCTATTATAATGATTGCTTATATTTATAATTTAACATAAACGTGCTGACAACTTTGATTGTACAACACCAATAGGGAAATCAAGAATAAAGGCTCATGGTAGGATTGAGCTTAATTTTTCTATCCATTCGTTACTCTTTCTTCTAACTAGTCTGCAACTGTAAAAGTATGCAGTCGATGCAAAACAAAAGAAAAATAGCTTACTGCAGACTTTCCTTCTTCTTACTGTAGTTGTTGATTCCATCAAGGCGCCATTTAGCCACACCTTATTCATTGTTAGTTAATGGCTAAGAGATCCATAATGTGAATAGATTTGATTGACATTTAATCCTCTAAAATTGTTGCCTAATGGATTGATTGGTGGGCTGATTAATGTAACATTAAGCTCCATGATTATACCAACTGATCAATTGCTAGACCGCAACATCATTGTATAGTACAGTAATATAGCGCTAAAGTACACATAATGATAACGTTGCAATCGTAGTTATCGTAACTGTAATTCCTTAAACGCCCTTCCACTTTTTTCTACTTTCAAGTACGATATAAAACGCTATTGCCATCGAATAACTTCAGTTTAATTAATCCTTGACTATTGGCACTGTTATATATTGTATATTGATACACGATAGAATCATTTTTAGCATCGTTATTGACTTATCTTTCGGTAAACACGCTAAATGAGGTTAGAGCTAGACGACCACGCAATATTTCAACTTTTCTTGCTATCTTGATGAGAAAATTGCGATTGACTGCAACTCGATCTAGTTATTATTGAGTTCCCTATCATCGATTTGAATACTCTTCAACTTGTGATCATCATTATTATCCTTGGTCGATATCATCGTTTTCTTATTCAACGTAATTATCATCACCATTGACTATCAGCAAATTTCTTGTCCTACAATAAGACTACGCTTGGTTATCATCATTTTTTACTATCTTTCTACTAACTACTACGTACGATAATCTTGAGGAATTTTTTTAATAATTAATTGATTGTACTAGATTGTATTCAATAACTTGACAAGGTAACCGTCGATCAATATCCTTGGGCTTGTTTTATATTCTCCAATCCAATTGTAAAGTCAATATCTTTAACTTAAATTACCTCTAAGCTAGTAACACTGAATGTCTAACCACATTTTGTAAAAAAGTAGATACATTGAGGCTAGTCTATTTTTATCTATTCATCATTTACTTAACTCTAATACTTTATAACAACTATATCAGCTATTACAACTTATCCATACTTGCTTCCATCCAACCCACGCAAAAATACTTATTGATCATCTTATCCATTATTCTACTATCTGTAACTATTTTATTTTTTTCAAATCGAGTTAGCACCAAGTTAGCTATTGTCCACTGCATATTTCATGACAGTGTCTCCAGTTATTCAAAATTTTATGACGATATTACCTCGAGATTGATGAAAGAAGATTATTTTTTACTATAACTGGATAAAATGCAGTTTACTTGGCAAGATTAAAAAGAGTCTGGAAAGTAGTGGCTAGATGGATTCCGATCAAAGAAATTATCCCAATCCAGCAAGTCAACAAGATGTAAATATCACGACATTGCATGCTATTTAGGCTAATATTTTACAAAAATGGATAGGTCAATCGTATTGATATTGTTGGTGCCAATTACTGCAACAATGAGTTTCAAAAATGCTTCTCAACGTGATCCATGTTGTTTTGTATATCGTTTTATACAAATTTTATTTCTGTCCCAATCTAAATATGATTAATGCGACGTTATCACTTAAATATTTGGCATCCAGTTCTTAATGCATTCTATTCATCAAATTGTATCATACTGACCCAATGTATAAGCTAATTTTATAATGATCTGATATTTAGATATTATCTAGTATTTATCTATATATCCTACCATACTGTATTATCTTCTTATAAATTGAACTAAAGATGGTACTGAAGTGACTGTCATCGAGAGTTACAACTTTAATTGAATATCAATAGATTACTTTATCAATATACAACAGTCAACAGCAAGTTCAACTAACTAAACTTCTGACTCGTATCATTGAGCCTGGGAAAGATAAACTGATAATCAAAAATCACAATGTTTGTAAATTGTAGAGTTATCATTAGTTTTAAAGGTGATTAAAATTAAGTATTGCAACCCTTGTAGTAACTGTATTTGACATCCACTAGAATGCATATCATCTCCAAATAGAAGCGCTTACGTTATACTAAATCTCTTCATGCTCGTCATTTTTATTTCTAAAATTTCCTTCCTAATTATTCCTTAGTAAAGTATTAAATCTTAATAGTATTATATAATTATAGCCCACGTGCATTTAAAAACGCCAATTGCCTAATCTAAGCACCATAAATTTATTTCATCAATTTGCTAGCCTCATAACTATAATGAATATTTAATTAAAAAATACTTCAAAAAAGATATTCATAGCTACTTTATAATAAGTTTTTTGATCACATATAGCATAATCTAATAAAAATGAGTGACTTATCCAGCATTTTAGAAGCCTTGTCATGATCCTGCATTCTGTATATACTTAAAAGATAAATAGAGAAATCTATGACTGTTTTCCTCTACAGTATACTAATAGTTAAAATCAATCTCCATGAAGGCAAAGTCTTATCAGTGGTAATAAATACCCACAATTGTAGATACATATACTGAAAAATATAGTATGTGAATTAAGATGAAAGTGCGGCAATCATTTGCAGACAAAAATAATCCTATTTTATTTTGGTTATACTGTTTATCTGATTATCAAATAGTTGGGATTAGTGTAGGAGACAAGGGATAATAGAATATAAAAGAAAATTAGAATCATGGAGAAAGATAAATAGCGACTATCCTAGATAAGGGAATGAGTGATATATTGATTGAATTTATTATTCACGATCTCTTTTTTAAATCTTCACTCCGCTAATTTATTATCGCGAACTAATAGTGATTTCCTTTTTACTTCTGGATTAATCTACGATAGGGATAACGATTTTGTGATTTATATTTTACTGTCTTGTTTCTAACTATGCTATATTTCGATTACTCATCTTTTCGCCGTTTGAATAGATAAAAATATATACTTATAAAATATTCTACTAAAGTTAAACTGATAATATTATCTTTTTAATCATTTTAGATAACAGTTGACCCTCTTTGTTCAGCTTGTCATCAAGTGATTTATGATCGTCATATTTGGCGTGTAGATAATTGTTCTTGGCATCCTAATTGCCTAAAGTGTTTCAAATGTAATATGTCACTTCAAGGATCTACCTCATGCTTCATCAAAAACAATCATCTGTATTGCAAATCCGACTATTTTAAGTAAGTGAAAAGTCGCTACATTTAGTACATTAATACTTATATCATAGATTTATCTATCGCTCTTTCTATAGGCAGTAGATTTACAGATGTACAGTATATTATACAAATCACTAGTCCTGCAACCCGTTGCGCTGCTGACGGACTATGGCTAATAACGCTATCTATATTACACTTGCAAATACCTATATTGTTGATATGAAACAATTGTCCATTGCACTCTTGATAGACCATTGCTATCGAAAGTTCAGTTGACGATTCTTCGACATTCCCATATCCATTTAAGAATTTTAGCATTTTGAAAATTTTTATTTACGCATACAATGCTGCATACTTAGTGTCATTTTATAATGATGATACGAGATGTATTCATCTGGAAATGAGTCACGATCACTAGCGCCAAGAACATTAAATAGGCTTCAATAATATTCTTAATACTGCAAGATTACTAGTAAATTAGGTAGCTGACTATAGTATGATGGGAAGTAAAATTATCTCATAAATATCACAATGCGAGTAATATTTTATAGAATGGAATATCTCAATCACGCACATGTTTATATTAACAGAGATTGTATTGATGATATTTCGTTGTAAACGCGGTCACAATAAGTTCGCAATTTGCAGTATTTTACGATAATACGTCGCCCAACCATACAAATATATTATCCTACAATAATCTTAAAGTATACGTATATAGTTTTACTACCGTATAAATGAGGTACAAATATGTTGATTACTAACGTTAGACTTATTCAATGGTCATAATTCAAATTACCGATGATATTTACCGATAGAAAACTAAAATTTAAGATGCAAAGCAGAAGCAATTTGAAATACATAGAACTACTATGAATCCAAATAGCATTATTTTATTAATTTCGAAATTAATCTGTCAGTGATTTTAATGGTAAAACTAAAAGTTATCCTTATAAGATTAGACAACCTTAATTTAGGTCATAAAATATGAAAAATTCTAGTGCTAACAGGTTCATTTAGATGGAAATCTTCACTGGCTGCACAGGGTATAATCTAGCATTACTTTTTCAGATGAGAGTTATCACAATAGAGAAAATATCTAGTGCTTATATAGTCACTAACAATTGAATTTTTAAGGCTAGAAGAGTCTTTAAGTGAATGAGGTATATTTTTATACATAAACTACTTCAACTACATCATAAGGCATTTGGAATAATGACTATTAATGAGTGATTATTAATCATCATGCTTTTCTGTAGAATACCGTCGTTCAGTAGATTTGTATTAAAAATCACCGTTTCTGGTCAAACTTACTCGTTTAACTATTGACATGCGCTTTTATAATTAGGAGTACTTATTTACTATTATCGTATATCTATTATCTGCATTAAATAATTTATCAAATATCTATAAAAAATATTAGAATTACGTATTATATTTACGATTGATAATAGATATACTTGTCGTTATACCGTACATTTCCTTATTAATTGCTTATATACAAGTTATCAAAGAAATCTCGAAACTTTTCTCTTTCGTAGTGCATTAACTACGGTTAACGTCTTGTAACATTTTTTAAGTGACACAATTTACTCCAGATGTTTTGCGGTATTAATTTCCTAGTGCTGTATTACAATAACAAAGTTATTTGTTTCTACATTTGATCATTTTCACATGTATAAATCTATAAAGTATTTTAGTATCATAATATGAGTCGGGCTACCATGAAAAGCATGGCGCCTACACTAGTTGTTGATAATACTGCAGTGGATACATTCTCTGATGTCGTGCGAATGCAGTGATCGGAATAATATTGTAAAATCTTAGAGCTATAACCTAACATAGCGCTGCTATTGAACATTACCGATAATTTACTGGAGAATTATGCAAGAAATTTTGCAATCTGTTTATCAGTGATAATAACATTGAATAAACGATTACTAGTTAGTGACTTTCAGGGGGATAGATGCTAAGCTTATTTTCGTTAGATAACATAATTTGATGGTTGTTGTTAATACCGTTATCTATGGCGTATAGGTAGTTTTATAGAAAGGCCTGGTTTTATAATATTATCCATGTACTATTGACTGAAATTATTACAACTGTACTACAAAATGATTGATTTTTCAAAATAAAGTTAGGTTTAGTTTTGTCATAGATAATCTAGAACTTTACCTTAACCTTCTGACGATGGGAATGTTGTCAGTATATAGTATCATTTCGTAGATAGATACGAAGGAGGATGAACATGCCAGTAGACTCGCTGTGTTGTAGCTTTTCAATCTATAGCAAACACATTGTAAAATCTTGTCCATTTGCTATCGATAGGGAGTTTGGCGTTAAATGCTCTCGCTGTAAACGTTACATAACATCGGATGATTGGATTAGGCGCGCTAAAGATAATGTGTACCATTTGGCTTGCTTCGCTTGCGATGATTGCAAACGGCAACTATCAACTGGTGAAGAATTTGTTTTGAAAAATAATCGTTTGTTATGTCGATTACATTATGTCGAACAAGAAAATTCGGGCGAAGAGAGTATTCCATTAGAATAGAACAACGGCTACTGATATAGGTAAGCATCAAGCTGATTTAATGAGTCATTTAATAAAATTTATAATCTTGATAAATCAAATTACAAATTTTTATTTGGATCTAACCTAAGAGGGGTATGAATATTATAGCCACAAATTGAAATATAATATTCTCATTAATTAATGCATAGTACTTTTTTTGAATAGCATAAACCGAATGGAATCACAGTGCCGCAGAAAGTAAGAAAATTGGCGTGTTCCATAAGCATAAGCTTCTCATGGTATCCAGCTTATACGAGTATAATTATTCTCCGAAGAGGGGGCTGTCTTTTAAGACAATTAATATGTTGATATTTCGTAATAAAGTGTACTTTTTACGTTGAATCTAACCATAGCATCTTTAATATATATTATTTTAAATTATCATATGAGCGATGCATTAGCAACTTTGGATTTTATGAGCGTGGCAAATGACATCGTCATAATTTTTTGTTAGTCTGTGACATGTTATGCTATTGATAAATTATTAATTGTCTAGTGCTACATGCAGACTTGTTGCAATTGCGTACCATATTGTCCAAATACAACAGCTATTAAAATATTCTCTTAAAATGTAACTATGCATGATTCCATGCATTAGGTATACACACATCTGGGCCAAGTATTATGTAATTACCTATAAATATTAGGTAATGCCTCACTGTGTAGATTGCATGCAGCTAGATGTTACGTATATTAAAAAGCTGCTTATCTTTTAGATTTATTAATAATTATTAAAGGTAATCATTAACGAATTAATATAATTTAATCAAGATATTTGATATTGCAATTTGAAGATGGCATTGGTGATAATAACAAATCTAATCTTGAACCAAAGTTACTTTTTTTATAAAATTGTTACAAATACCATTCAACATTTATCCGCTATTAGTTCCACTATAACTTATCTTTGATTACCCATTTCTACTAATGTTATTGCTGAAGGATCTTAAAATATTAATTCATTTTCTGTATAATATTCCTTAACTTATTATTATTAATTGAGCAAAATTGATCACAGAAAGTTGTTGAAAGATATCATCTCAAGGCTCCATAATTTCAAGTGGTATCAATTCATCTCATTAAAATATGGTTTAATATGTTCGTGCTTGTATATTAATATCATTTCACATTGTCAATATTTTACCCACTCTATTTGCCTAATTTGCTTCTTTATCTGCGTGTATGTTGTAATTTTATGCTAGAAGACGTTCAACTTTTAGTATTTTATACAGTGTAAAATCGACGAGTATTATTCCTCTCCATTAGTCTTTTGAATACTCGTATTTATGTAGTTGTACTTATGAATGAAACAAGTTAATAACATTTCGTTGACACTGTCGTTTTTTCAATCAATAAAACGACGGATTATCTGATATATGCGCGGTATGGAAATCTCTTTATGCACTACATGAGCTCATATCAGTTACGATTAGCTAACCCCTATTGAAGAATCATGTATTTCCACATTCCTTGACTACAATCTCAAATAGGTGTTGTGCCTTGAATAATAACAAAAATCATCAGGAAGGTGCCGTACCAATAGGCGTTTTTGCATAGTATGAGGTAAGTAGCGGATAATAGAGAGTAGGACTACATCTAATAAGTAAAAGATGCACATAGTCATGGTTTAACGTGCTTTATAGTTTGCATAGTAGTGGTATACTAGTACATTAGAGGTCCTATATCCAGTAGATATTCACGTATACTGTCTATCTGTGTATCTTTGTGTAGAATCGCCAACGTAAATTAGAAATTTTACTGGTGCTAATTGATGTAGGGTACATGTCTTTAGTAGCTCTGGCATATTGCTCCTTTAGCCATAATGGGTGCTATTAGTGTTTTTGACATTTACCTACTTGATATACGGTAAGGTATCTCTAGAGTAAATTAGAAATTATACTAGTGCTAACTGATATAGAGTACATGTCTTTACTAGCTCTAGCATATTGCTCTATTAGCCATGATAGTGTTAATAGTATTAATAGTATTTTAACATTTATATCTTTGATATAAAGGATCTCTAGTATAAATGAAGAATCATACCGGTGCTAACTGATATAGAGCACATGTCTTCACTAGCTCTAGTATATTGTCTTGTTAGCCATGATGGATGTGAGGAGTGTTATTGACGTTTTATGACGTTTATCCAATAAATTAAAGATCTTTAGTGTAAATTAGGAACTGTACCGGCGCTCCCTCATGTCCTGCACATATCATCAGTAGCTCCAACAGATTGTATCATTACCATAGTGCTGTAAGCGTTAATAGTATAGTTAAAATTTAGATACCTGGGTAAAAAGTGATCTTTCGTCCTCTACATTAAATGTGTAGTTCGATATAGAACAGTTTAAGCATATGGGCTTGGATCAATAAATTCCCGAATTCTCTATACTAAATTTTTATAGACCTTAACCGGAAAAGCTCGCAGATCCTGTACTAAGTTCGTGGAGATATTTCAACAATCACAGAAAACGCTAGGTTAACTCCTAGACACTTCAATAATAATTATTAGTATTCTACGATAAACAATTATTAAATTGAGTTTCATTGCCAGCGAATCGCCTCGTGTAAGATAATAAGAACAAAGTTGTACTGTAAATACCAACAACGGCGTTACTATATATTAAAGTATACATTAATTAGAGGCAATCATTTGTAAAATTGCCTGTAAATCAATACTACTAGACTTGCTTTGCTGTAATATAACTGGAATCAAATTAGAAATATTCTCTTGGAAGTATTTACAGAAGAAGCCCACGGTCGTAGATTACGATATGCTCCCATACCCATTAATTTGCCACGCAGCGATGATTCATTACTACATTCTTAGACAGGAAAGCGAAAAAAGCCCTTAGCATTAAATAGCTTAGATTATATTTCCTAGTACATCGCTTACATTGTGTAAAAATGTTTCTGCTTCGAAAACGCCTATAAAAGTATACGTGCAGTATGTATCTAGTCATACATGGTTGCATTCTAGGCGGATTAATCCGATTGTTGTCTAGCCCCCACGGTCTGAAATATCAGCATAAAGATTGCTTGCATGACATTTAGAATCTCAAGTATTTACGTAGTATGAAAGTACAGTAAAGATCAGTAAGCACTATCAAAGTAACTGTGTTTGATAGTTGGATTTCTCGTGGTGCTGTAAATTTTCGTGAATAAGTTTATGTGACTTGAAAGCCTTATGTTTCTAGTTCCGAACCATGTATTAACTATAAATATTAATTTTTAGACATCGAAAATATGTCACTATGAAATTGATTATTTTAAATAGTCGCTTGTTCACTATTGATTCGATCTGCTTCTAACTAAGTTTAGTAACGAAATTCTGAAAACAGGAATGCCAAATTGGATGTTAAATTTTTCCTTGAAGATTGATATATCGATAATCACCGTTAGTAATACAACAACGTCTCGTCGTCCGCATGTCTTCGTACTGATTACTGTTAATGACACATCACAGTAATTAATCAGTTGTATTTCGTTCAGCTGATTTTCTTGGTAGTTTCGAAGATTATACACTTAATAGCAAGGGTAATAATCAATTCGTGAAGGTGTGAAGAATAACACCGGATAACTAGTTTACGAAAATATAACCATTCATTTAGAATTTACTGACGATGCTTTCATACCTTAAATTATTCTTAACGAAAAAATTGATTTCGTATTGCTATAAATGGTACGGTAAGATAGTCCTAACAGAAACTATCGTATCATCAGTTCCGATCTTCTACCTGAGTTCTACATATTAGTTGGATGTACTGTAGCTTAACTCATTTTAAATGCGTCGTTTTCCCGATTATAATTCATTTCACGGAGATAAAGTTCATGAAGACAAAGTTAAAACTGTGATGTTCAAATATTTATAGAATATTTTAATCAATGATTAGGATTGTATATATATACTGATTCAATCAATTACATATTTTATACTTATTCACAGATATTGTTATTTGTAATAATACTTCAGAATCTGTACATTTAAAGATACAATCACCAACTGAAAGGTGAATCACGAATGTTAAAGTTAACTTGGGCTTTTAAATTTGGAAATGAAAAGATAACGTCTAAAGTTCACACTTTACAACATTAGTGGAGAAAATTCAGCAATCTGACAAATCCTTATGCGTGTAGAAAGTTAGAGTTAAGCATCCCTAGAATACACGTGATACAATTGCAGGTGTTGTCATAAGATCATAAGAAAAAGTACAGTGCAAGTTATAAATATACATTAGAGTGGAGTATTATTCCATGTATCTACTAATAGTACCAGCTATGCAGAAAAGGATGTATTATGGCATGCCTACTTATATCAGTTATATGACCTGCTAAAGGATCACAAGTATCAATAACAAATCACAACTTCAGAAAGTTATGGGCATGGTTTGTTATCTTCGGTTTTCTAGCATTAAAACTGTTGTACATTGAGCATAATACTATTCTGGAAGTTATGTTACATTAAATGCAATGTAAAAGCTATCCATTGATAATATAATCGAACACTATCGCACAATGCAGCAACGATCTAAGTGATTTATGTTAAAAGTGCTAAACGGTAATGATCCTGGAATACACTACTGTCTAACTTATGTCTAGAAACATTCTCGGTAATAATTGCTGATCGCCATAAGATGAGATTGATGTAGTTCAAAATAATTATACAAAGAGATTTGGTTAATTTTAAATAATTTCGTCAGTTATGGAAATACATATTTATATTTAGAATCACCATAAATTATAGGTACTATTACTTCAAAATTAAAAAATTTAAAAATGTTTCCGATAATGTGTATGATTATAGGCCTTTAAAAAAAGCCAAACGATGTCCTAGTATAAATTCTCACACTTATAATAGTCTTGAAATGCTGTTGTATTAATTCCGTTATAATAGAAATAACACGGTGATTTGGGCTAGTTAATTTAGAAATTGTAGACGGTCTGTTTTAAGTTGAAAAACAAGATATTTCTTTCCAATCGCTTGGCTGCGTAGATCAAAGCATTCCTTTCTTCACCATAATCGATAGACTGTAAATAGAATTGATCATGAATTAGCAATTGCGTTTATTCAATTCACATTACAGAAGTAATGGGTAAAAATAAAAAAAGGAGCCATTTATCAAATATTGCTAAAGCTGCTTTTGAGCATTTTTATGATGGAAATGAAAATGAAAAATCTGTAATTAAGAAAGACATCTAGTATATTATACGCTCATTGATTTACAATTTTTACGACTCATTTTGAATCAGTGTTAAGCTAGTCTACCTAGTCTTGTTTATTTCCTGAATATTCTCCAGCGTCTGAGCTATCGGAATCTTTCATGTCACCTAGTAAATTGGTATTAGGAGAAATACAGCAATAGTATTACTACAACAACGATAAAAAATATCATACTGTATGCCTGCAATAGTTTACTAAGGGGCCTCAGATCCTTTATGATACTCTAATTTAAGACACCTACTTTGACTGGAATTTTCATCACGATAAGAATATTTTCGATATCCTTTATGACTTCTAGTTCCTTTCGTTTCCTGATTTTCTTTTTTCAACTACAGGAATTGACAGGTAATGTTATAATAATACAGTCATGATAACTAAATTCTGAAATTGCAATACAGGCTATTTACTTTTGCTCGTTGATTTTGAAACCAGACTTGAACTACTCGAGCGCTTAGTCCTGTTTTACGTGATAATTCATCTCTAACCTATTGGAGCGAAGGTAAGAAGCATATCAAGCAAAATGGTCTGAACCTTGACTACTAAACTAGGCGGACCAATTATTAAGTTACTGTGCTCGTTTAATGTAAAGTAACCTCTTTGCCAGGTTTAGAACTTTTCTCAAAAGAATCATGGAATAATTTTCTCTGTTGAGGGTTTAATACAGTTCTTTGCCTTTTGGCATTATTGGATTGGTCTTCGTAACTATCTGTTTTCCTTTTATTATCCATTGATGGAGAACCTTCTTCCTCTTCTTCTTCTTCTTCTTCTTCTAATATAGCCAGCGATAAATCAGCATTTACTAATATAAAAATATTAATCAATGATGGCAACCCATTCTATAGACTTTCTATCGATGCTACGTTGACCATTCTTTAACATACCTATGTCTTCTTCATTCCATGCTACGTTAGCAAAGGAGGGATTGGTAATTTTGTCATAATCAGCTCTACAATACAACTTTGTATCTTTTAATATATATTCATCACCACGCTTAAGTTGTCGTTTACAAATTTGGCAGAAAAAACATGTAACATGATAAACTTTCTTGAGAGCTTTCATGACTAATTCTTGCTTCGAAGCAATAATGCGACCACAGCCATCGCATCGAGTACCAAACAGCCTACAGTGCAATATTCGATAATTTGAAACGTGTATTACAAGCAAGGAAAAAATAACCTTAAAATAGTAAATTAGAGTATTATTGCTCGCTCATTTTCAAGGAATAGCTTTTAGCTGATGTTAAAATTAACAAATTCAATTATATGGCATGAACGGTAATGCTTAAATGATTTGCTTCTACAGTGAAATGGAAACAATAATTTCAACCTAATATTTTAGACGTGAATAAGTTATTCTATAATCTTGTAACAACGTCTGTGAGTAATTTTGTAGTTTATGGCGTAAATTCAAAACGAATTTCATTGATAGAGAAACATATCAGGGGATACTGTGAGGACTAAGTGGGTAAATTACTAAAAAAGGTTTCCAGACTGAGTTGCTTATAGAATAAGGAAAATAGCAATAAGATTATACGTTAAGGATGGTCTCGAAAGTGGTTATATAAATAAATGATTAGAATTTTACTAACTTTCATCAATTACGGTTCGTTTCTATCGACAAAATCTTTCATTATTACGTAATACTGTAGGAATATATGCAAATTCTTAGAATATGCTATCATTGTTCCATCATCCTATCCATTTTCAATATACAGAACAGGTATTGCAGGATGGAGAATGTTTATCGTTTCAATGAAGAAATAACTGTAGCTGTCTGAATACCGATAATAGACAGTATTAATTGAATTGCTTTAAGTCTTATTTCAATTTTCTGGTTGAATGTTTCTGAATCACTAATGATGGCTACGATATTGAATTTAAAAGATTGACAGATATTGTTAAATAGTCTACTTGACAAGATGTTGCCAAATAGACCAGTAATCTGTCAAAGTAAATATATTTATGTAGATTATGAAATGGAAATGATAAAGAGAATGAATTGAAAGGCTAAATTTAAATATCACCTGGAGTAGACCATCGCCTCTCCAATTAATTGTGGTTTACAGTGAATGGGGTAGCTAGATGATTTATAATCGTTTCAGTAAACACTGACTGAATATTTCAATGTACACTAGCCACAGTATTTTTTTATACCCTACTAATTTGTCTGGTATTATTCTCCTCCAGTAGATCTAATAAATTATTACATTATATGTCCAATAATTATAATAAGTACATTATTATCCCAGACGACAAAATTAAAATATTGGAGTCTTATTATGATCCGTTTGTTACGGCTAATTAGAATTATCGGTTATTGGTTTATATTAAAAAATAGATAGGAGACGCAAGTGATGATATGAAGATTCAGGCTTAAGCAGGGGTGTTAATTTCATCGCGTGACAAAATTTAAGCGATATCACTATTAGAATATTAGATAAACTAAAGCTAAGTTGGTTTTATATTTGTTTTAGCATATGCTATTTGAAATAGTCAATTTTATAGTTTGAAGGGATCACTAATGGCTTACATGATTTCATATTGACGATGCTAATGATTCAGTTTCGAAACTTAAATAAATTTTAAGAGTTACCTTTATTTGTGAGCAAAAATAAATAAGCTGTAAATGATGATGACGATAACGAAGAAGGTAATTGCGATCAATATTGCAATTCCATACTAGCGAGTATTGTCACATATTGTAATGCCCGTAAAAGCAGCCAGTTTTAATATAACGATGAATATTGTAAGAACGATCTAGGAACCATAGTATTATGTTCTTAATGTTTTAAGTACACAATAAAAACTGATCGATAGTTTTCTTTCAGTAGGTAGGCATAATTATCCTATTATCGATATCTACGTGTTTGATGAAATATAGATATTGTATGTTTTGATAATTTTAAAAGTATAAGTGATGCAGATGATCAAATTTGCACCTCCTTTCGAAAAGGTTGATCAATGTAGAATGTAGTGTAGTTGTCGTCAATGGCTTACCAGTAAATGGAACAATAAAAAGACAACCAATGAAACGGATAAAAGAAGTTATTTAAAAGAATTGTTAATAGCAAGCATACTGTACGTTGGTATAGTAATGTTCTATCTAACTAGAATAGTGAAACTGTATTATCTTGCCAACAAGAGCAACCATGATCGATGATGGAAGTATATTGAAAAATGAATGAAAACGAATTGAAAGGAAGCAAAATGGACTAAAATAATTTAGGAAATATCAACCTCGTCATAAGAAGTCTATTCGATGTCTGTGTATGCATATCAACATCTAGAAGTGAGTTAGTTACCATGACATAGCCATTATGTACCTAGTAAATAGTGAGTTATTCTTTATAATACTTAGATAATATATTATAGAATTGGACTTCCTAAAAATTACTACAGGACATCCACTTATTAGGAAACTATACATTACACCATTATTGATATGTAGTTGTTAGAGTGATCATTGAGTTAACCAAAATAAATAGTGAAAAATTAGCTTAGAAAATATGCTTTTATCGCCGGTTCAGTAATGTTAATTATCAAGATCTATATGAGAGACGTGGTATGATTGATGAGATTTTACCTTTCTCAATACTTTATAATCATTACTGTAGTATTGATCACAAACAGAAAATATCTTATTGTTTAGGCAGCAGTATATATATATATATATATAAATTACATTATCATTGGACATAAAAATGCTCATGTAGAGCACTTTCTGATACTTCTATACGTTGCTGTTGAAATATTATTTCAAAATTCTCATATCAGGAAAATTTACTGTATTCGCCTATTTAATAACTAAAACTAAATACTTAAAACTTCTGAATCGTCATATTAATTTTTATTTTTGATTTACATGATATACAGTAATTCCACGCAATCCAAAACAAGTGCTTTAGATATACTCCTATTTATCGTCTCAATTGCATGTACTTCCATTAGCTATTTTATTATTGATAGCGTTATGTGAATCTATATTTATAGATTATATGTGATATAGTTCATAAAGATAAGGATGAGAGAGGTTGTTACGTAAAGGTATATTCTGAATGGAACATTTAGCAATTTACCAAATTGATCATGTCACGACAGCAGCGCTACAGAGATTGTAAATACAAGCAGTAAGATATTAGCTTTAAACTAAGAGTACATTACCTTAATTTATTCCATTAACCAATCGTTAAGTAATCGCCTCAACTGGCGATTACGTGACTGCACTACTACTATTAAAAAACTCAACTTTTCCATAATGCACCACTGGAATGCACGAAATTAAAAATTGATGCCTAAATTTTTAATCAACTTCGTTTTTATGATACTTAGAGGGGTTGGCATATCTTTAAAGTGAGGGAAAAACTCCAATAACAATAATCACTATTATAGCCCTAACAAAAGGCAATAATACAAAAAAGTTGAAGACGAAATCAAGATTTTCCATTTTATATAATGGTGGACTGACTAATATGAATACCCTGGCATAAAAGTGGCTCCACACTCGAGGAGCATGTTAAAATGTTGTAATGACAATCGTACAATGTCCTAACCTTTCAAAATCTGTAGCTACTAAACTATACTATTATAAGACTAGAAAAATATTGAACAACGATAGATGATGGTCATCGTACGATTCCTTACCATAAAAATCGTTCAAACCTACATTAAATACCTTATTTGACTAAAATTGTGTGCATTGTTCATTACAGCAAAGTTTCTTACTTATCGTAGTCTTCTTTACAGTATAACTTGTGATCCTTGATATAACAACTTTTAGACAACGGCTGAGTACATTTATAACATCTTAGGCAATCTTCATGCCATAAATCGTCGGCTACTTTTAATAGAAATTTATCTTGAATGAGTTGATTGCAGCCAGTGCACTTCTGCTTAATTGCTAATAAAGAGTGTGGCATAGCAGTACGATTGTCAACTATAACAGAAATAGAATAAGTTATAGCTGAGTTTTAATACAGTATTGAGAAATAGCCAAACAAAATCATCCGGTCAGATAGAACAAGTAATTATTTACGATTTTTAAATGAGAAAGACGGATTAAAATTAATTCTAGAGCAGTAGTATAACTTTAAAACTTGGTAGTACATTATTCCTAGTAAGTATATTTGACTAATCGCAATTATTGATAGAAGAATAGTGTCTACAGCTTGTGTATACATTGATAACATGTAGAAAGGGTGCAACAATTGATTCTGAGATGTAAATGGAAAGTAGCAAGATCCTGACGTGAAAAATTAGAGGTCAAAACTGTGATCTAGATGTAATCTATGTATGGATAATCCTCAGCTATGATTTAACACTAAACGCCTTAGAAGGCAGACAGTTGATGTAGCCTTTTGAGCTCATCTGTAAACTAAATTCTTTTAACTGCATAGATGCAATACGTCAATAATATCCATTCATCTACAAACTGAGCTAATCGTAATGATGTAATAGATGCTTTAATGTTGAATCGATTTGGTAAATAGATAGCGATGTATGATTAAATCTTTTCGATCTTATCGAATGATTTTTAATTAGTTCATCAATGTCCTATTTCTTTTACATAGCCTAAAAATAATTTTCAACATTTTCAAGATATTGCTCTTACCTGATGCCATAGTAGAAGTCATGGATAAAATAATAATTTACCAGTTTGCCAAGCTTTATGACCGGATAACTAACGTTGTCCAAAAAGTAATAATCTGCAGTGAATAATCTTCTTGATCTCTTTTAGATGGGTTCTTCTGCAATTTCTGCTCGTTTTTACCAAAACCTATGAAAGGAGACCGGTAATCTGTGATCTCTGTCTAGGTTGTATAGTTGAGATTTTAAATCATTCATAAGAACTTTTTTAATATTACAACAGAATTATAAGATTAGATGATGGCGATGGAAGCATAGCAATCTAACTGTTCGTAAAGTTGGCTGTTGGCTAATTTTTATGATATCAATCGGGTAGCTTTCTTTAATGCTGATTACTTCTCAACTACACCAGCACTGTAGCTGATGGTAACACAGTTACTTAGTTTAGCAACTAGATTAAATAAGAAAATATAGTATGGTTGTCGATAGATTGATGAATACAAAAGAAACAGCCGCCACGGAAAATAGGATGGTAAAGAAAAAGGAGACAAATCTCGATAATGTGTGGACAGCAAAATACACATATATGTACATTCAATAGATTGTGTAATGGCCCATAGACAGGATGATACAATCATGCATACGGCTGCAATGAGAATAAAACTTTCCAAATTATAGTAATGGAATAGAAAAAAAAAAACGACGATGAATTGAACACTTATTGTATTTACAGTTAAGTATGTATTATACAGTAGATAAATATAATTTTGATGATGTCAAAAAATAATACTTGTCATCGATATCAATATATTACTTCGATTGACTATTTAAAAAAAAATAAAAAAATATACAGTCCAACGATCATGTCAGCATAGAAGGAAGTGATGATGATCCAATTCTTCAACTTAAAAATAGAATAGAGTAAAATTTTGACAATAGATTGATATAGGGTTTTGTCGGTGGAAATGAAAGGTAGGTTGGAGGGAGGGGTAAAGGTGATTCATCATGACTTTGAATGCGTACTAATAATTAATACTGTTAATATATAAGAATAATAGTCGTCAATGGAGATGATAGAATAAAGATGATGAGCATCAATGCATAGAGAGAAGGAGAGAAGAATAGCTGACTACTAGAAGACAATTGCAAGCCTACTGTACTTGGCAATATTCCATACAAAATGGGGTCGTCCACTATAATGCTGTATTATAATAGTTTCTATAGCTAATACAGTAAAAGGTAAAATTATGTATTATTGCATTCAGTTGATAGATAGATCATTTTGCGTTGGAGGAATAGATACCATTTGAGTTAGTACAATGTGTCCATGAAGGTTTATTAATCGATATCGCTATATATAAAACTATTAAAATCGTCGTAAATCATAAATATTATAGTAGACTGATTTCTCCAGGAAAAAATAAAATTTAATGGCAATCTTTATTAGTCGGGCTGAAGTTAGCGATTAATCTTAGATGATTATTATGTACTGTAGACATTAAATACGTGGGTAGCTATTGATACCTGAATAGCATATATAGTATTTTCTTGAATTCATTATTCGACTGCATATAACGTCCATTAATTTGGGCCTTCTTTGGTAAATTTGACATTTCATCCATATATCGGATGTAAAATTGTACAGTATAATGTCTTGAAGAAGTGCAATCTAACTCATAATTTCTGCCTTACAGTATGCTGCAGTTAACTTGTGTTATACAGTAAATGTGATTTTAATAATTTTAGTCTTATATGAGAGGATAACATTAGTTATTACCAATAGTCGTTACTCTGCTGTTTTTTTAGTTCATATATTACTGACACTCTATGGATATGATGCCCCCAAATGATACCTATGGTTGAGCTTGTGTCTAACAGATGTAACTATTTAGTTACATTGCTCCTGTGTGTATATTCACACGAACAATTAATACTGTATATAGCGTACATACTACCGTGTCATAACTTTACAATGAATTCTCGTAAAATACATATACAGTATATCCTAATTTTTTATAGAGTGCAATCGCCTTACTGTGCCCAATTAATCTGATTATGGCAGTATATTGCAATGTGCAATACTCATGATCCTAGAATTGTAATTATTGATATCGATAATTTTCGTTTATTACTCGTAATCGACCGATTCTGAATGCATTTCAGTTTAATTTTACTTTCCCATTGCTTATTCTTGTGTATTTTCTTACCACTTAATAAATTTATTCATACATATTGCCCACGAGGGTATTATAAGCTCGACGCCAGCAATGATTGGAAATAGTCTAAAATTGCAGTAGTTCAGTAAGCTACCCAGGATGTTTCAACATGCTCATACGAGATATATATATATAGTTTAAATGCTCACAGGTCGGCACAAATTTAGAATTATACCCTTTAGCATGCAGGATTTTAATCAGAGAATTGAAATTTAAAAAATAATAATTAACCATATCGCTTTTATGCACTGCTTTTAAATCAAATAGCATAAAAATGATTACCCTGAAGGCCATAATGGTGAACAGTAAAGAAAGTATCTATTTCTCTTACGTACTGAACTGTAATCTATGCTGTCATAATAATATATAACAGTTAAATTAATGTTAATTTAGGTTACTGCAATGATGGAGTCTTCTCTGAGTGGTCTGATGATATAATTATTGAATAATGATTTTGTAGTGAGGTTTCTTTTATGAATATTGTTTGAATCTCCATTACATAAACCTACGCTAATATCTTTTGCTCTATATTGCGGCTCTGTTTTACGGATATACTGTATTAATCTCTTTAGCTAGTCATAACCCGTACACGCGTAGTAAACTGAAGTATTTGTGAACAAGATCAATCTTAACTTGGACTATTGTTAATTTACGATTATTTTATTTCTATGCCTTAGATACGGCATATAGTAAAATAATTAATTACTTTGCTATCAAACCTCTGTACTTGATAGCAGGACGTGTAATTGATATGGCAAGCTGGAGTTATAATCTTTTGTATGGGCTATTACTGTAGACTATGCAGTTAGCGCATTTACTAGCGATAGTATCAACAGAACTGTTCAAAATTAAGTGATAACAGATACAGCGCAAGTGCTTTCTAGCGTAAATCGATAGATGGTAAATTATCTTCTACTTTATTTACGATTATTTGGTAATCTTAAAAGATCCGATAATAGCTGATTATTTGAGGTCAAAATATGAACAATTATAGTACCGTAGCGCAAAAGTCAAAAAAATTTGATTTTAAAAGATCGCTAATATGCTTCACTTCATCGTCTAGTTTTTATATGCGTCTTTCAGTATATTAAATATTTTCATTATTCTAAACATATTGTAGATTTATTTCTACTCGTGTAGGATCTGCATGGCCAATTTACTATATAACTTATAGAAGTGTTTTTCCTTACAGTGACAAAAGAATTATTGTCCAAAGAATTTACGATATATCTGTGCCATTTTAACACTTAACGGACTATATAGTGTACCGTATAAGATATCATTCTATTAACTTTAAGATAAAATGGGAACAATTTAGAGAAATAGCGATGCTTAATAAGAGCTCATACAACAGATAAGCATATTCCCTGAATATTGTAGCTACTTAGTTACTAAATTAGAAATCACAAGAATGAAAATGTGGAATGTGCAATTCTGTGATTAATTATACTTTCCTTACCTTTTATCCATTCTTTGATTTTAAGGATGAAAAATTTATATTAGGATTAAAGCTTCATCTTTACTTGGTGTACAGCATAGAATGAAAGTAATTAGTTTTCCTGAGCTCAATTACGGCAATAATATAAATATATCTATGGCTCGATGTCCAGTAGGTTAATGAGATACATGTTTTATGATAACTTCTTGGCCAACAATCAGTCTACATTGCCTGCTTTGCAATGCCCTATATCTCATGCAGATATCAAATGTAATAAAAGAAAAGCAATATTATACGCTGTATGAACTTTTATTATTGGATGTTTGTTGATTTTGATCTATTCATTGTCTATAATAGATATGTATAGGCTACTGAATGAAAATCAATTGTAATGGATAACAATTATTATATAGGGTAGGCGGCGCTCCTACAGCAACATCCAATGGCTGTCATAAGATAAAATTATCACTTTTGACCGCACTACTAATATCTAGCACGTGTTGTTGGGGTTGCAATTATTTCGATCAATAACTGTCGATAATCAATCTTGATTTGTACAGTATTTAGGAAACTTTTGTGTCCGATACTGATTCTGTTCCGAGGCAAATTTCACAAACAACAGTTGGTGGAAGTAATATTGGGTAGTTGGACCAATTACGATGCATTTAGTTACTTTATGCTACGGCAATAAGACAATTGCATTTCTATCAACTTGCAGCTCGAAAAGGGCTTAACGTTTTCCTTTTGGTAGGTGTTACGGAGTAAACAAGAGTGTACATGTTAGCATGTCTCGCTATAATAATACGTTTGGTCATCAAAGCTGTTACACAGCTTCTACTTTTTGCTTAATGGAAACATTGTCTAGTAATCTTTCTTAAGGTTTAAATGCTATATTAGTGAGTTTCTGATCAAGCTAAGATACAAAGATTCTTACGATGACTAAATATAGCTTTAACTCCAGCATCGGTGCCATCATTGCTTTTAAAATTTACAATTACAATGCACGCAATAGTAATTTTTTGCAGCAAACGGATAAGTTTAGTTCCGGATTTTATGCATGGGACATCATACTTTTAAGGTATTCACTTGTGTAAAACATTTTTCTTCAGCAACAGTGATTATCGTCACTGCAAGAAAAATTTTTAATTAGTACTAAACTACCTTCAACTTGAGGTTGTGCTATAATAATCAATTATTGATGGCGATATACTGTAAAATGTTTAATTTTTGCAGTACGTATTACACCCAAAATTTCCGATTACACTTGCGAGACATTTACTGAAATGAGTTTTAGTTCCAAGAGCAACTTCTAGCTCCATATTTTGGCTAATACTGTAAATCTTTTCTGTCTAGTGTCTAATTTTTGTTTTGATAGAAATTAGAAATTGAAAATGAGCGCTTTCTTTGCGCTAAGCTAGTTATCCAGATTGAGTTGTTATTGTTATTATTGTTGTTGTTTTTTCGTTGTAATTGACTTGTTTTTCTTGTCTCTTATACTGTACCGATAATAAATCTATGCTGTCTTTATTTGGGCAAGTTTACAATTTTTTAATTGTCGCTAACGGTGACACTACGGTTAACATCGATCGCCACCTTCTACACCTTATTATAACTTGGCTATGGTTGCTTGTTCTGAAAAGTAAACCATAAATGAAGGCCATTAGTTGATATTCGTTACGTTGTAAGATTATTCACTGATGAATTAGTAGAATCGTTAGAAATTAGAGAGGTACCATTAAGTAATTATTTCTGTATTTTATTTTAACCCAACTAGTTATCGTTGCTGAAGTACGCTTATGCAGAAAAGATGGATTAGCTCGATTTTGGCTTATTTTAATTGAAATACCTTGTCCTATATATTATTACTTATGCATTAAATAGATTCGTGAATGGAATCTCGATATGCTTATTGAAATTTTATTTTATATAATTTTATTTAAGTCTTTTTACATCAGTAATTTAGCATAGATGGCGCTGCTTAACAGCCTAGTATGGTTGTTACGGCCAAGCTACTGTATATAACAGATAACAATGCATGGCCAATCGTGTTCAAATTGAGATATTAAAAGAACTAATTTCAATTCTGTCTGCTGAGGAATAAAATTTAAAAGTGTTGTGGGTATAAACGCTGTCACAGCGTAAAACGGCAGTAAGATAGGTCACGCAGCTCTAGAGTGTAAGAAAATGCTACCTTTTAGGATGTATAAATGTACATTCTTGAAATTACTAGGTCAAGCTGACACATAGAATAGCTAGCCGTTGTGATAATTTCTAGCTATAGCGGGCCATTAGTGGCATAGTCCGTATAGGTGAAAATAATAAAATACTGGCCCGATTATAGCCAAAGGATTAAGTAGCGTGATATTTTGCGTTAATTATGCATTCACTAAAGGATGATGTATAACTAACGTCTTGGATTAAAATATTAATATTATATTATGAATTATTTATCTGTTCAATACGAATTTTACACTACAGATGAAATTCTAAGCAGAATATGAGGAGGGATATAATTCACGTTTAGATGATTTATTAGTATTAAGCTTCTTATGTTTTCTTTAGCGCTAGCATTGGCGCTTCGTGTTATTATTTTATACATAGAGGGTCCAGTGTGCATTTCTGTAACTAAGGAATAAAATAGCTTAGCTAGTAATAGCTGACAATGTTAGGTGTTAGTGTATCTAACACTTTGTAACATGTAGGGAGATTTTTTAAGAGGAATCTTGTAGTATATTGTACAAAATATCTTTATTCTATGGATAGATGTAGTTTACATCATGTAATTGCTACAAAGAGTGAGATATTAGCTAATAAAGATAATGACAATGCAATTTTGTATTGATGTATCTATCAAGTTCGTATATAAAAATAAATTTGCACGCACAACTGATATGGCCTTAACCATATTAAAATTTATCTTAAAATTAGATTTTTACTAAACGTGATAGTTTATGAGAATAATGGAAGATTTAATTGTCATTCGTAAATTATTGTATCAATATTACATATTATTATCATACGTAATTGCAAATCATGTGCTCTTTATGAAGTAAAGACTGAAAAGTAAACTTTATCATAACTGCTGTGATTGAATACAAGCTATGTTTGATATCCCACCGAGAAACGTATTAGAAGTTACCGTGATTAATTGGCTATTTAACGAAAAAATGCTACAGTTTTAATTATGTTGTACATTGCTGTATGCGCTATATACAGTACTTGTGTATTGAGTCTTGTTAACGTTGATCGCTTTTGATCGTGAGTACAACATGCGTTAATGAACTATGACAGCAATGCTTGTAGTTGGAAGTTATGAATTTTACTGCGATCAAAAACATAGACTGCACGATTAATGTGTGACTTCTACGTGAATATGCATATTCGTATGCATATTTACTTACTTTTATAGTGTTCTTCGTAATTAAAGCATGGACGTAAGTGAGTGCTGCGGCAAAATGCTGCTGTTACTTTTATTATAGTTACACAAGCGGTATTATCTCGTTACGTAATCCATAAAAAAAATGCGGTAGACGTTCAAGTTATAGCTCATTGTTGGCGCCATCGTTCATATTAGTTAGCTCTTAGGCCGGTTCTTAAGCACAAATTCATTCGCAAGAAAGGCGATAAAACATTTTTATCATTATAAATTAGTTTCCATGATTTATCTTTCAAAGGAAACAATAAGTCATTGCATTTGTTACATTCTTTGGTAGTCATTCTCTTATTTTATCAAACAGACACCATATAGTACCAGGAGACCAGTACATCATTTCATAATCAAAATAATAGTTATTTTGTTGTATGTGATATGTACAGTACAATTCGAAAATATAATTCTTCTCTTAGATTGTTTATCGTTTCACTTAAAGAATCATTTTAAAAAGTCACGCTCAATCTATTACAAATAACCACAAAACATTCAGCAACCAATGTCTATGACGTTTTCTAACCAATAGTATTCACATAATAAATTATACATTTACCGTGAAGATGACAAGTAAATATCATTGACCTCATTACGAATTTCAGGAGTTACCTACAAAACAGTACTTTCAAATAAATTATTTTCTAATAATAGACTAAATATTTGTCAAACGACTCTCCGCTTGTGCTATAAATATGGACTATTGACACCAGGATGAAGGAAGGAGCATTCATTCCCATAACGGCAGTGGCCTTTCTTTATAAAATGGCGACAAACCCTATTTTCTGTTAGAAGAATTAAAATCATTATCGAACTCGCTAAAAACTATAGTTGGAATGTTACTGCACGCTAACGTAAGTAATACGGAGCAGTTTTCGTACCTCCTGCATCTCCTCCGCCTCGGCCTCCTCGTCCTCCTCGGCGCCCTCGACCCCGTGGGTGGTGTCCACCTCTACCTCGATGGCTTGGTACTGGAGCCGGCCCAATGGATGCAAATTCCTCGTTTGGATAAGAACCATATTCATCTTCAAATGGAGGCCTATCTAAGTGATCTGCTGGCATACGAGGCCCTCGGG
Source organism: Trichoplax adhaerens (assembly GCF_000150275.1). Classification (NCBI taxonomy): domain Eukaryota; kingdom Metazoa; phylum Placozoa; class Uniplacotomia; order Trichoplacea; family Trichoplacidae; genus Trichoplax; species Trichoplax adhaerens. Next base: position 3,686,058 of record NW_002060944.1, on the reverse strand, counting down.
GAGGATTCATCCCTCTCACTGGGGGACCTTCAGGACCTGGAGGGCCTCCACGCCAATGGTGCATTCTTGGGCCACCTCTTGCACCAGGGAATCGTTTACCTCGCATTGGTGGACCATGGCCGACAAATCGATCCGGAGGTTGATCTGGGTGATCGTGCGGATAATTATAGTAGTGTGGGTCCTCTTCAAACTCATGATTTAACTCTTCATCCTCATATTGTGGAGTTACACGATCACCTAATTCAGGCGCATATTGTTCATCCTGATAACCTCCGGTATGCATCATTTTAGCGGCTAGTTGCACGGCTTTTGCAGCACCGGTATCTGAGCTTCCATGTGTCCTTAGCGATGACGCAGCTGAGGTAATAAGGTCTGCTATTTCAGGAGGGAGTGAATACCTACCAGCATCTGTTGATGCAAGTGACGAACCAGCTTCAGACAGATCCAGATCAGGATCAGGAACAGGAATTAAAGGAATTACTGTTGGATCTTTCGATGAAGTAGTAGAAGGTAGATCTTCCAAATCCGGTTCTGCAGGATTATCAGATACTCTATCCTTAGAGAAAAAAATCTCCGCTAATACTGTCTGTTCTCTCTTTTCCTAGATAAACAAATGTTTTATTCCAACTATTAGTTATTTAAAAGGCTCACAATAGCGTGCAATGCATGTATACCTGCGCTACGCATTCATCACTGTGAACACGTCGGTCGGTTATTTGTCCCCCTCTACCTGAGGCAAATTCAATTAAAGCTGGCTTACTCCAAGCAATTGTTTCCTTCATGTTATCTACCACTTGAAATTTCGCATTCTGAAGTGTTTGTCTTTCTCTCATCATCTCCATGTATTGCGCATCGTGAAAGCTATGAGAACGAACATTGACTCGTTCACTTTCATCTAGTTCGAAATAACGAAACCTCGTTAAATTTGGCTCAGAAGCCCAAGTAACCCTTTTTTTTTTCTTTCCAATTTTAACCGGTTTCATATTGTTAGAAAGTTGATCCACTGGATCAACAGTTTTCTCTACTGTGGCTTCTGATTGAATAGGCTGAATGGTCGGTTCGCTAATAGTTGGAAAATTAACTTCATGATCGGGTGAAACTGACTGGGAAGGAAATCTGAGAGCAAGAAAAAATGATAATATACTTAAAATTATAGTTGTATTACTGAAGATTAAGTTGACTTGATTACTTACGTTTTGTCTACAGGGGATGTAGCAGTTTGTGAAGGTAGTTGGCCGCTTTTGATAGTAGATAACTGAGCTTTCTTTGCACGCTTTTTACTAACGGAGACAGATAAAGCGTCCATGAAGGAACTACTATCAGTAATCGTGGTTGCAAGAGTTGCGGCAGTAGACTTTGGCTTAGTAGGAGGAATGTTGGCTGTCATTATCTTCGCTTTATTTGATATTGGTACTTTAACACTGTAGATAACGAAATTTTGGTAAATAATTACATCTAAGTCAATGAAACTGCTAGTGTTGTAGCACTCACGGTTGCTTTCTAATTTGATTGTTATTTATCGTAGAGTCGTTGGGTGATTCTAGTTTTACACTATTGCTATTGGGTACTTTCGTAACATTACGGGCTTTCTTAGCAAGTTCATTATCATCTTCTAATTTCTCTTTTTTTCTTTTCATAGATGAAACGGTATCTTGAACTAGATTTAAACATTAGAAGTTTATCATCTTACCGCAAACTATGACTTGTGTATTATATTTTCAGAGATACAATATCGCCGACTTACCACCTGTCTCTTTGCGGACTACTTCTTTCCATTGTTCCAAAATATCAGTTGCTACATCTTTTACCTCTATTTAAATTATCATAATTGTACATATACATATAATATTGAGATAGGTTGTTACATAATAATATTCTTACAGTAACAATTTCTTATACTGGCAGTGTTATATACCTGGAGTATGTTTAATTAAGCTTTTTACAGTCTTCCCAGCATTACCCTGAAAGAAATATCAACACAGTAAATATTGCTTCGTAGTAAAGCATAAAATGTCTATGATTCAGATAATAAATAATAACAGTTTTAGTATATTTTACCTGCTTTAGAATATTTACAGATACAGGTAAATATTTTAGAACCTAAAGGAGGGATAATAGAAATTTTACAGAGATTACACTGTGCATACTCTGTAGTCATTACATTCGACTATAAAGTAATATAACGTGGTATACTCTCTTACTGATAAAATTTTCGAAAGTAAACACGTATCGTTGGATTCTTTAGCCTCATTTAACCACTTATTTAAAACTTCCCATCCACCTGCTGTAACAAATCTATACATAAAATACATTGACATTAGTATGTATTAAGTATTAGGCTCGTTTAAACCTTGGAACACATTATTTGATTACAAATTCAGTATCAAATGGATATTAATTGCTACGATACCGACTTTTCTAATGTTTTCCGATGGTCTGACGTCGCTCTAAGAATATCCAAGTATACACATTGACTCATCGTCTGTGTAGCATCTTTCATTAAACTAGAATAGTTATCTCCAAGTTAGTATATACTTTCCAAGTCAAAGTGTGGATCAATTTAACACTGCTTACGTCGATAATTATAATTACCGTTATACAGTCTTACTGGAAACGTATATCTAGTGGTAGATTTAGTGAACTAATCCAATTAACTGATTTACTTCTTGGATTGCATTTCTGAATTATTGTTATTAAATCGAAGCAATTGAGATTACCTTATTATTCTGACAACTTCTTGAGCACTCTTTATACATCCGGAAGTTCCTAACATTGAACTTAAGGCGTTTAACAACGCTCTCGGATCTCCCCCAGAGGCCTAACGTGAAGTCATAAAAGAAAACCAAAGTTAGGGTAAGCAATTTTCATTTGATCTATGTTTCATGCACTCTTTGAAAGAGAAAGTTAAAGTCTAAATGATTGTAAATAAGTCGGTTGTACTAACCATGTGCACCATATGTTATAATCACGGCAGCTTCAACAATTATTATAGTTAGTTTTTATCTAAGCGGAAAAGAAAAATCAACTAGATAAATATTACCAATTAAACTATAATTATTATTTTTATAGGTACTGTGCAATTTAGACCGTATAAGATTGAATTATGACTCGAAACGCTAATAACGGAGCTAGTACTAGTAAAGTTCACTCAAATGCATACATAACGATTAAATCTAAATCATTATTAAAGATGTAATGCGTTCATATAGGAAAGTACTGCATTTTCACGCGGTTGATATGCGCAGCTTTTCAAGGTTGAAATTTGCATGTCGCATACTTTGCAAAAAAATGATTCGGTATAGTCACTACTACGCAATGAGGTCTGCCAACTATTCTCTACTACTAACATATAACATACAATTACTACACAATAATTGTACACGCTGTATCGAAGGGTTGATTTACTTATCAAGTCACAGCATTACTAGGGGATCGTTTCTTATAACCTACTGCACGAACGTTTTTTTAATTTCCCATACTGTACTGTAGAGTAATTGGTGTTCATGTCGAAAAGACGATTTGCGACGTATCGCGTTTTCCATCATTATTGCGCTTACTACACACGATTACAGTACATTATTATTGTATGTGTTATAAGCATGAAAGTGATACGTCTTCAATTATCCATCGGAGATATCGCATTTTATCATTTCATCTCAAAGTTAATAATTTACTGACTGAGCACGGCACGCTTATCTTCAATGCAAATGGTAGTGTCATTGTCCGGTTGATGGGTTTCGAGGTCAACTAAGCGTTTAGGTCGAATGGTGTATTTTATAAAGCGCAGTTAATGGAATACAGTCACTGATACAATAGTCCGTGGTGGTAGAAACAGAAGAGAGTGGCAAAAAGTTCAACATGTAGTATTATCAACAAGAGCCATACTGCCAACTGCACACAGCAGAAATTAATCGAGTACTACAGAAACAGCAGGGATGCTGGATTGAAAGAAAACGATGATACTGTTTGTATGTTCAAAGTTGTCAACATACTATATCGCACTATACAATTCTACAGTCAATTCCTACCGACCCCTGTGGTCTCTGCTGCAAATGACGGAGTAGGAGTGATACTGTTACAAGGTCATCTACTGTACAGTACTCCCATCTGTACATAAAGTACTGTACACTGTATAGTCGAGTATTGCATACTGTGATGCAGTAGCAACATAAAAAGGATGTCTGTCCGTCAGTGCAACACATTGCTGAAGGGCACAAAAAAATGGACTAGAAACAAAACAATTTAGTGGAGTAGAGAATAGCAAATTGCGCCGCCTATGAAATGATATAATACCTGGTATACTAGAAAAAGATCGTTTCTTAGTAGCCCTTGATCGTAGTAATTACTGATACTGACTTTCAATAAATAAATAAAACGGCTGAAATAAGAAAATCCCGTTTGTACTACAAAGTCTAGCGAAGTTATGATGTAATAATAGAACAGTATCTGGAAATACTACATATGTGCCATATACTCTGTACTGTAGTGTTGTAGTTGCACTGCATCTTTAGCAAATTGTATAGGTAGGCAAAACTAATCAATGGCTGAATCATGTACAGTATATATATATATATATATTTTCTATACGTCTTGCGGCCTATATTACAGCCTACAGAAACAACTTTTGGCAATGTAAAATTACTTAAATAGCTAAAAGATATTTGAATTACATGTTATTTCAGATGTACGCGGGTTATTACCGTACTGGCTAAGAAATCCTTGCCACGCGTACTCATCTGTCATAACGCTCAATACTGTATTCTATAACGAACTGAGGAGGAAGATACCGTGCCTCCTCAGTCTTGACTGTATTTCAATCGACATTGAGCAGTGTAATTAAGACATTCTAAACCTTGAATCATTCACTGAAATGGCCTTTTCCGGTTGCGCAGTAGTCAATAACTCGAACGGCACCTCTCAGTCTTCATTTCTCGTATTCTGACCAGTAAAGTGCAGAATTACTCCCTGCACAACTTTTTCCTTTAGAAAGTGCTAAAGCCCTATTGACCGAATGACTATATACTTTTACGGTATAAATGTCCAGTACAACTACCGCAAGTATTCTACACCAACGTAGCAAACTTGCAATTTAATGATCATTTATCTTAAAAAGCATTTTCATGATAGTTGTCCCAATCCGTAGTGACGCACTCCCTGCTTCCTACTTGGCTTATACATACGCCTTTGATATAATTAATTAATTGTCAGCTAAAACTTCAACACGAGGTGCAGTTTCTATCATCACAATGGAGTAGTGTACTGTATATGGATGGAATTAGTGTTATTGAATCAGTAGTGTAATAATACTACGGCATGGTAATCAATAGTTGCTATCTACCGTATAGTGGTACTGTATAACAAGAAGGTCACTGCCGTTTACTGTATCACTATGGAATGGTATCTTCCAATGCCCGTTTTAGCGTTAATCGTTTACAGGCGGCCTATGCTTGCCTCTCTTATTACTCTGCTATAGATAGGGATAACTAACATCAATCGTTCATAGCGGTAGATGATCTGTTCAACCGCCATTACGTGAAGTTGGAAATATTCATGGAAATAGTAAGAAATAGGTAAATTAGTGATGCGTGCGTGTTTTACCGTGGTGATACAGTAGAAAAATACGTATGGTTAATATAGCATATCGCGTAATATCGTCTATGAAAGCGATCATTTTTAAGCTATTCGTAGCGTAAATTGATAGTACTTTTTAACTATTGGCGATGATTCTCAGGATTTAGTATTGTATTAATGGAGGAAGAGGTACAGCAGCGTCGGAAAGTCCTGTTGTTGTTGTGCCTAAAATAGACCGAATGAATGATAAACGCCAACTTCTAAATGGAAGAAAAGAGCAAGAAGTTCTTAACGCACATCATGACAATCGTTTGGAGGAAAAAATGACAGGTTCTCCATTGGGAGTTGCGATAGACTAAAAAACTCAACTTCAAATATGAACTGTACAGCACTATTACCTTGAAATGTTAGTCAATTTGTAATTTTTCGCCGTTGGAATAGCAGGCAATCAATCAACGCGTGCTTTTTTTTTCTGACGCGTTTTACTTTCTTTTTTTTGGACACAGCCTGGAAAACATTAAAAAAAGTAGATGAACCGTGCACGTAAATCTTGAATCCCTGAGAAGTAAGCAAATTGTCCAATTATATAGGCACTGTATAGACCGTCAAGTACAGTACCGTAGCCTAAAACGGCGTTTATGGTACAGTCCACAGGACAGTATGGTAGAGTGTGAGTTCCATATGGGGACTTTGGAAAGTTCCGTACAGTACTGTACAGTACTGTACAGTACATGATGATAACATTGTAGGCTTCTTCTGCAGTACAGTACACTGTACTGTACATTACAGTACCTAAATTTCCAAAAAATATACTGTAGACGCTGTCTCTTCCAGTACTGGAACAGACTACGTAGAATACTGTACAGTACTGTACTGTATATCAGCCTCTAACTGTAGTCTCAGCATGTACCAATGTGATTATTTTCGATGTCTCCCCTTCGTTCCAAAATTAAAGTTGTATTCCGTTAAAATTCCTGTACAGTATTTACATATACCCGTAGAAATTAGGCTACAACCAAATATAGAAATTATCCAGTTTGGGCCTGATTTAGCTTATACAATTATATGTTTTCAGGGTGCCATCGAAAATAATCACACTCAATACAGTACAGTACATTATAGTACACAGTATTCATTCAATTATACTAACTTGTACTGTACAGTACAGTACAGGCTAGTAGCTTAAAAACTTTACTGTCACCGTACTGTAGCCAAGTTATTGTGTGCATATTTAAACGTCTCTCCCTCCTTACTTTACCTCTAGTGCTGGCTATTTATGGAAACTGCGCCTAATTCGAAATTGAATCAAAGCTAGTAAACAGCAATTTTGGTGCTTTGGCGGTATTAAAAGTAGCGGCAGTCCTTATTGAGTATCGCTAGCTGTAGCAAAGAGTTAATGGACAGTTCTATGGAGGTATGCACACTGCAGTAAAATTGGAAATATTTTGTTATTTTGCACTTGTATTGACGTGGAGACTCTTGGTTGACAATGTTGTGCTGTGTGCAGACTTGACAATGGACAACAGTTTACGTTCTTGATAATTAGCTTAAAGCAGGATATTGATATTAATAGACTGTATAAGAACGATTTCTCTTCTTTGTATTTAGCCTATTTCTGAGGTGGTCATGTAAAAGTCAAACAGCAAAATCCAAAATTGATCCAGTAAAATAGCAACGTATATCAATCATGGAAGAAAGTACATTACCTCAGTCGGAAATGCACTTGATAACGATCGGCAATGTCCTTTATAAAATTAAACTATTCGCCAAGCGAGATAAGAACTCTACCGTTGAGGAGGAAAAGAAATTTTGGGCTAGAAGAGATGTTCGCCATGACATGAAACGAATGATAACTTTTATCTTACAGCATGAATCACGCTTATTCCCTATACGCAGCGATACATTTATCGCCTATCCTTATAAGAAATTATGGCATAAAGGCCAAGATTTATCATACTTTCGCGATAATAATCGATTGAATGTGAGCAAATTCGAATTTGTCTTATTTCTACAGAATATTTCAAATGACCCAGTCCACCAGGAGCAGCTGCAATCTATTGCTAAAAATAAAAATTTACGCAGTAATAACACCAGATCAAAAAGAAAGCATCTAAGCCTTGAAAGTAACTATGTTGGGCATAACAGTTCAAGTGGTAGCACAGCAAAAAAATCAAAGAAAGCCGATTGTGACCGTGGTAAGAAAGATCAACTCCCAGGTGCACTAGAAGCCGATAATGTACAGGTGGAGAATGCTACAATAAGCAATGAAAAAATATGTGATACAGCCATTCGGCAATCCGCAGATGATAGCTGCAGCAGCAGCAGCACGGTTGGCGATGAGGATAACAATACTGGTAGTAACAGAAACATCGTTACTACAGCTTTGGCTTGTGATGAGGCTACAGAAGAGAATAAAGTATCAAACGACGATAATAGTAGTTTAATAGATGCTGACATTGGCCGAATAGAACAGTTGGCCAATCGAAACTATAAATTACATAAAGATCGCGGTAATACTAACGAGAGCACCGGTTCATTCTTGATGGCGTTTTTTAATCGATTTACTTATTCGTAAGCAGCTACATTTCCTGTCAAAGCCCATCACATTGTGGGCAATTGCGCCTTAAACTGATTGAAAATTTCGTAACTGTTTACCATATACGAATACTAAGGATTGTTACCTAGACAAGTTTTAGGCTGCGATCAAAAAATAGATATCATGTTACTGCCAAAGTCCAATAGATGACTACATAATTTAATACTGTAGATTAATAGATATTTATTCATTGTTATATTGATACATCTGATGTTACTGAAGTTAGTGAAGTGAATCTATTAAATATGTTCGATTAAATAGATCTTACAAAATTTATAATATACTTTCGAGCTTTAAAAATTGACGTAATTCGTTCAATTTTGCTTCGATATAATAGTGCACTAAGTGCAGTATATTTTATAGTATATTCTTTATAATGAAATGCAATATCCATTATCGTGCACACTCAGCATGTATTTATTTATTCCTACTCCGAGACTCATACATTTCTTTAAGACTATAGTTAGTATGAGTGACAATGAAACAATTTCTCCATGTAATTAATACAAATGTTATGTTATATTTTGGGATCAGCTGATCCGTTTATTCTATTTTGTTCAATATATCTTTAAGAATCGATAGATTTGTATGCATGTTGTAATCTGAATACCGTATTCCAGTGTATACCAGCCATAATGCTAGGCACTGTCATATTCGACAATTGTAGTATTTTATACTGTAATGTTATTCTCGTTTCCTTGCAGATATTTCACTATTGCAAGTCTTATAAAATAGTTACATTACTCATGTGTTTTCTGATTGTATAATAAGAATCTTTGTTAGTTATTAAAATTTAAAATGTTTGCCTTTAACAGTAACAGCAATCGAGACTTGCTTGGTTTCGTAGTACAGTAATACGCGTATAGATGGCTGTATACTGTAGGAATGTTATAAATGACTTTGGCTTAACCTTGAGATATTCTTTCTAACTTCCATTTATTAGTGAAAATTAGCTTTGAAATGCTAGGTCAGTGTACTACTGATCACTCTGTTACAGTATTGCTGTCAGTGTTTCTACAATAATTTGAATGCAAAAGTGGATTAGTCATAATCACTAAGCACTGCAAAAAGTACGGTGTACTGTATATCATTACTTTTAATCGTCTGCTTTGGCTCTTCCTATAATGTGAATTCTGTATCTGTTACTATCGATTGCACGGTAGATCGAATATACAGTATAACGTACTCTACAATATCAATTAGATAATTGAAAATTCTGAATTTGGCTAGCTAGTTTGATTTAAAAAAAAAAATGCAAAACTTTGTTCGAAAGAGGCAGGGAGCTACTGCTATGCCGTCCCTTTTAAACAAGCGTGCATTCATGGCTTGGTATTTACTATAATAGCAAAGGGATAAATGTAGGTGTCAATGAAGATCAAAATCATGATTTTTATAGTGCGCTAAAGGCATATACCTACTCAATATCATGATGACTCTTGGTTCATCGAATATAAATTAGGATTACATTCAGGCATAAAAGACAAGGATAAGTCATCACCTGCGATCACTTACTGCCAATTTAAAGGAAAGTAGATTGGCGAGGTATCGAGGTAATTCATCTCCATAACAAATCCGCCTAGCTGCAAATGGACTATTAAATATTTTAATCTGAATACAATCGTATTTTTAAAGTGGCAGCAACTGTTGGTTTTGTAAATGTTGGTGTATTCTTAACTATCATTTCCAGTTATTTTTTACTATGTAGTAAAAGTTCTAACTACAACTGCGACTACAAATAGAACTTATTCTAATCATTTTCATCCAAAGTAGGTTACGACAGCACCCCTATAATTGGTGAGTAAACAGTACACGTGTATCTCTTAAATATCTTCGCCTCATAAAAGTCGTATTCTTAAAGTCACTCTTTGGTTTTTGTCTATTCTCGTCTATTCTTAACTCATTTTGCAGTTATTTGTTACTGTGTCGTGAAAGTTATACTGCAAGTTATGTTGCTAATCACTTCCAAACTATCTGGCACTACTCCATTAGAAGAAGCCATTTCTATAGCGCAGGCGTAGCACCGTATGTACAGTACAGGAGTCCATATACTGTACACTGTGCTGTCATTTCATACTGTACAGTACTGTACAGTACTGTGTAGTGTCTACAGTACAGTGTGTACTGCCATGGACTGTAGGTGTACTATGCTAATATTGTGTTAAGGGAGTGTCTAGCATTCCGTCCATATTTCCAGCAGCAATCTTTGACCTCTGGCACCGTAGTAGTCTGTATCGGATAGTACTGCAGCACACAAAGATTTCTAACTAGGGTGCTGTCGACTCGACTCTAACATTGCTTCCATTTTGACTGCGCCGAGAAAAGGAGTTTCGGCAACGATTCCTCTAACATTGTAGACTTCTTTTTAGAAGCTATTTGTCATAGAATCACAATTCGAACATCTGATGCTGCAAGATACACTTGTTGGATCCAATTCTTTACTGACAGTAAAGTAGATTATAGGCTAATCAAAAATAGCTTCTAAATGGATTGTCGGCTTCGGTAAGGTTTCTTCAAATCAATTTCAGTGTTGGTAAGGTAGAGACTGGATAAGGTTCAATTGGATTGTGCAATTGTTATCTAGGAGGAATCCTAAACGAATCTTTGAGTGTTTCTTGGAAGTTGCCAGGAATCAAAGTGACGATAGTAAGTCATGCTAAAAGTATCTAGTGTAATGCGGTATAGATGTAGTAAATAACGTATACAAAGTACATTACACCTTGTAGAGTTGTTGTAGAGTTCTTTGCCTCCTTGTAACGACTGGACACGTAACTCTTTCATACAATAACGGATCACACAGTCAAACTAGAGAGTAATTGCCAGATCTAAATTACAGTAAAGGATAGCTTAGTAAAACGTAATTACAAATATAGTGTAAGTAAAACCCACTTCAGGTAGGTGAGAAACTTTTGGAAGAGCTCATCGTAGACAAAGTTCGTCAGAGACGACAGCACTTTCAATCGAAAACTACAATTTTTTTACAGTAATGATCGAAAGTAAAGAGATTGCTTCAGCGATATCAACAACAAAAAATGGAGATCTATGTCTTTAGTTTATTCATTTAGTAATGATCGCGTAGGAATAGTAATAGTTGTATTTATGCTTCATCGATTTCTACTAGCGTTGCTTATTTAAATTATAAATTAGTAAACCTAAAAAAGTACATATGGTATGCAATCCCAATGCAATGCCAATCGAATGATAGACGTTAAATAGCTTAATCGATAGAATTAGTAATTTAAAACGACGCAACAATAATAAAGAAGAATCGAAAATATTTTATTGCTATTATCACAGTTATCCTCAAATACTATTAATAACAAACTATTCATTACGTATGGATAAATCAAGCTTATCCATGTTTACCTGCAAAATAACAGTAAACGATGTCTTATGACACGGTACAGTGATCGTTTAGTATAGTCCCCCTGCTATGCATTTCATTCATTAATTAATTATATTATTATATTTTTAGAAAAAAATCATCAAGTTGTCCTTACCTATCCACCAAATTATGACGATCAGGTAAATTTATATCCAAATAAAGTGACAAGTCTAAATTGATCGCGATTAACTAGACTTAAAACATCCAGCGGTTTACAGTACTGTAATTTCTGTCATTAACAATTCTTTACGTTAATCTAAAGTCATTAAATTTTACTTGTCTCTGTACCAATACTTTATATATTTCATTTTAAGGTTTAGATTTCCATTCTCAGGTTTCAATCCTTTGCTCAATAGTCCAGCTATATTATTTAGTCTTTTGAATTTTAACTACCTAAAAATCTAGAAAAACAAACATAGCGTTTAGTCGGTTCCAATTGATCACGAGCGCTGCTGCCAAGAAATTGCGATAATTTTCGATAGCGAGATAAACACAGTCACTGCACGTGCTATACGTGAGGCATGAAATCTTATAGTCTCTACTCTAGTTTCCATGTAATATTGCTATAATTACCGTGAATTATGTAGTATTTTCTAACTGATTAAAATCTCTACTTACATTGTAGGAAATATTACGCTCTGTACCACCGTTTTGCTTCCCATGTAAAACTGAACGGTTTGTTATTTCTTAAACAGGAAAAATAGTGTATTATCGGTTTCAGCTGCGAAGCTTTGCAGCAATTTATCAGTATCTCATGTACTTTGATTGGGTGTTACAGTATTCAGTTTGCAGTACTACATACTGTGTGAGTGTGCGTGTAATATGTCAACTTAAGACCAATTAATACATACTGTACTGTACAATTTCTGATAGTCATTTTTATCCATAATAATATTCATATATCAGATTAACGATATCGTAATGTGATGTTCTTAGAAATCAGATAAACCATATCGGTATCTAAATTTACTATATAAACTATTATCAAGGATGCCATTAACTTTATGCTATTACTCTTTAGAAATGCGGGACATGTCCAACATTTTACTTTCACTTTGACCGATGGTGAAGGAAAATACCGTTTCGGTTTTTGCCGTTTTCCTTCTAATGCTGATGTGTGCTTATGCATTATTAGGTATACCCTTACTGAACAGAAATTATAAAGAATTTATCTCATGTAATTCACCGATCGTTATAACCTCATTTATATTACTGTATGTATGTTAGCTACTTGCCATGGTTTGACAACTTTTACAAGATATTAAATTTTATTGGCGATTATTACTGGAAAGGACAAGTATAAACATGATAAAAGACATAATGTTATAATTAATAAATCGTATTTTATATTTATCTGTGATATTTTACCAATCTAAGCTTGATGTGATTTTTTTTGCAGGTGCAACTTGCTCTAGATTTTATAAACATTATATACGAAACTCCAGTACCTGCTACATCGATAAGAAATATCACATTTGCGCCAAACGATGGGTCCAGTCCGGTATGAATAAATATTTAACTGTACAGTATGCGTATTTGTCCTTATCGTATAAAAAATTTATATTGTTATTTCCGGTAATAATGCAATCCATTGTTGTTCATGTTAGCGCAATCATCTCAGTAATGAAATGCATTAGCCAGTACATTATTAGGAAATCTCCTTACTGTTCGTCTCGTTGAAGTAGTCTTATTATTGCTAATAACTGTGTGATCATTACAGTAAAAGAAAATACCAGTTGTAACTTTGCTCGTGGTACCCCTTTACTGCACCAAGTAGAATCTCACGTTACATAAACATAATCTTATGTACTATAAACCATATATTTGGGCGATGTGTTATTATTCTATTCACTGTTACTAATTTAAATGCAGCTAGCACTAATTGTCATACCCAAAAGCACTACAATGGTTCAGCAATTGCTACAATTTCATGACCTGTCTAATATTGTTAACAATAAACCATAATTTTTAAAGTATGGTAATCCTTTGTAATAGAGAATACAATTATGTGAAGTACATAAAATTAAAATGTAATAGAAGTGCGTATGGATGTACCGGCACCATATTTGGATTGTAGAATAGTTTAATGGTGCAGTTGTGACAGTCGGAATTAAGCTGTAACAAAAGCTAATCTATTTATTCTTATATATGAAATGAGATATTACTTTTTCTTATATTATTGTAGAAACTCGCTCTAGAAATCCCTGATCCGTATGCCTTACATTCTATACCTAGACACGTATGTAAACAATTTATTGCATATTCATTGAACTTAAGTGAGTAAATATTCTTATTCACATAATTAAATGTTGCTATATTTTATACAGCGTAATTTGACAGATTTCGTTTGTGCTGTACAACCTGCGAACATACTGCATTTATTTGCGTGGTTAGATAATTTTCGATTTTATCAGCTTCTTCTAAAATACGGTGTCTTACGAAATTAACCATGGTAATTTATACTTTAGCTTGCTTCATGAAAGAAGAATTCTTATTACGTCTTCCCGATTAAAATTGGTTAGCTAGTCAACTCATAGCATTTACATCTATGTTGGATAATTTTAGTTGATCACTTGGTGACATCCGGTCTGTGTATACGAATTAACTATTTTATATTTACTGTAGCTTACTGCTTGTGTATACAGTGCTGCAAATCTTCTTTATCCAATGTACTGGTAAATGGTCTTGTTTATAATGTGTATACACATAGTATTGAAGGAAAAATTTTCCTTAAACTAAGATCGTTCGTGATATTTTTAGGCAACATATCTTCATTCCTGTACTTCCACCGCATTTAATTGATTACTGTTGGTAAGTGATGTACGGCATATGCGATGCATGTATGTTTAACACTTAAATTTATCTATGTATATGTTAATTACAATACAAACTTTTTAATACCGAAATAATTTGTATTTTAGCGCTCCTATGCCTTTTCTGATTGGTGTTCACTCGTCATTAATGGAGGTAAATCTTTCCAGTTTAAAGTGAAGGAAGCGAGATTTAAACCTTTTTCTTAGCCTTGACGGTATGAATTAATATCCGTTTTAGGATGTAAGAAGGAGGCCTTTGAGCGAAGTTGTAATCTTAAATGTAGATGAAAATAAATTGGAATTACCGGACAAAGATTTAAATGCTCTTCCGCAAGAATTGGTTAGTTATTGCGACTCCATACTTACTCATTTTTATAAAATATTAAATGAATATATTGAGTCATTATTCTATTTTAGGTACATCATTTAAAAAGTATTTTGAAACGAAGTGACGCTATGGTAGAAGATACAATTCCTAGAGCATTTCTCGATGTCTTCGCATTACTACTTGGGTCTTATAAAGATGCTATTATGATAGATGTTAGTAATAGTGTGTAAATTTTCTTTTAGAAGAGAAATTATAGAGTATTCATATGAGTACAATAAATTGGTGACTACCCTTTCTATTTACGTAGGAAGAGAAGAATATTTATGAATTTAATCGCGAATTGTAAGTAATTTATTTGTGTGTTCGACAGAGATTTTGATAGCTATAGTTGATTCCGGCTGCCAATGTCATAACTCTGATATCTTTCCTACATCGCAGTTTTTTACATGGATTAAATCAAAGCTTGAAGCCATTCATGGATAAAGTGACACAGTTACAACAATTTCAACAAGTTAACGACTTTAAATTTGATTATATTATGAGGCTTGCAAATTGGTAACTTCTATCTCTGTGCTGCAATGTACTTAAGGAGTCTATTCTTCTACAGTTTATAGCGGAAAGATTGGAAATTTATAATAATGAATCAAGAACGGTTATTGATGACTTCTTTGATACATACGTTAAAAGCTCCACTAAGGTATGGCAAAATTTTTGAAAGTAATCTAAATTAGCATATTCGTAAATGATCATTCAATTTTTATTTTCTTACAGTTAAATCTTACAATGGCAGCGATTAAGGTAGTCGTTTGTTATTAGATGGACTAGATTATAGAGTATTATGGTGGATTAAAGATATTGTTTGCTTTTTAGGCATCCTCGCAAAATGTTATCAAAGCAGCGGGAACATTTTCGACAGCTTTCATAAAGAAATTTAGCAGAACTTCAGTATGACATAGCCATTACAGTTTTAGATTTCGATACAATACTCGATGATGTGAGTTTTTTGAATCTAAAACTTCATCTGTTATTCCGCAGCCAATTGAGACATCTGCCCCTAGGGATCGAAACCTGAAAAAACTTGACAGCCGCGGTGCGAGACCCGTAATTGAATTATTAAGTTCTGATGTAGACCCTATTCCTGAATATAAATTTGTATGTTAATTGATTTCGTTTGTTCATTATACCATTGTCTGCCCTAATTGGGCAATTTAATGAAATATTGGATTTTCTATCGTAACATTTTTATAAAATGCTAATATATTATAGGGTACTACTGATATTAATGCATCCAGGGAAACGATGAAATCAACTACTTCCGTAGACAAGCTTATAGACCTCGATGATAATAATCAAGCTGATCAAGTTGCTACTTCCGGTGCCTTAAGGCCTCCTCCTAATACGACCGATAATGAAAATTTAATAGCTGAATTTGATGAATATGTAGTAATTGATAGTCCATCATCTTTGCAAAAGAATTATAATAGATCGGTTCCTAATTTTATGGAACTTCGGTATGGAAGTAGCGCCCTTGCAGATAGACAAGATGTTGACAGCATTAATATTGCTGAAATGGCAAGTGAAGCCGCTCATTCACGGAGACAGCGCGATAGTCATAAAGAAAGGATTAGCGTTAAAATTTATGAGCCTGGCAGTATTGCGACGTCTAAAGAACTGCATCCCTTGCCCTTACGAAATCCACCACCAATACCATCGAAAAAGCCGCCAGTGACCGCCCAAAATTCTATATCGGTTAGGCCACGCCCCAAAGCATCAACGGCAAGGCAGCAGTATATTTCATATGATGATACCAGGAGAAATACCACGGCACTGGATGATCTTGACTCTAGGATTGTAAAAAGGCGTCAAATAACAAGTCTTCCCGCTGCCTCAGATATTCCTGCCCCATTACATATGATGAGTGCGCTTCCGTTTGGTGTTAATGCAAACCCTGCTGCAATTTACAAACGAGCTAGTATGGCTACTACTCCAGCAAGTTCTGTACTAAAACCTACAATTGCTAATAATACCACAGCTACTCCAGGTATATCAGAATTTGATCCATTGAAATCATAACATATGAGTGAATTTACAAACGATCTGCCTGTATTACGGAATATCTGAATTTATGCCGTAGTGAATTGTTTTAAATTTATAAACATACATACATTTCTCAGAATGTGTCTTGAAGATAGCAGAAATTTGTTTTCTGATATCAAAATTTTTATAAAATATATAATAATGATGAGACAGAACAATGCTGCATCCTTTGCTGAGATATAATTAAGTAATGTATCAATCTTTTAATACTTGTGGCGTATTCAATTGTAAGTAATTATACAATCACGTATAGTTTACGGTATTTCATGCCATGAGAAGCTAAATAAGTAATATATTTTATATTCTTTAAACTACAAACCTATCTATACTAGAAGTATCAGCTGTTTTATTAGTTGATGTAAGTTAAGTGACTTGGTTTACTTTAATTTTGTGATACATGATATGCACATGTATACAGAGTAGATGTAATTATTTGTACTAGGCAAAAATGCTAATCCTATAGCACTGATAATAAACTTTAAGAAACGTACTGTTGACACATCTAACGAATAATTGTAAGTTTAGTAACATTTTTTAGAATTATTGTAAATTTCATGCTACCTATTCATATAAATGCGCGAATAGCACGAGTATTAAATTAAGTCTAGAATACTGCGTTCTGATACGATGATGGTAAAAAGATTTGTACGGAGAGATTTCAGGATGTGATTGTATTGTATACCATGTCATATGATATTTTAGATAATATTCAAAATTTTAGTAACTTTCAGTCTCGTAGGTTTTATTTACATTTACTGCTTGCCGCATTCTGCAGCTTTTAGATGCTACAAATGTTACGGTGTGCAGCTTGTTAAGTTTATTTATTGTTAGATATTTTACTGGTAGGTCCGAGTACGAAATTAGCTCAAATTATTTCTAGGAATCGCTATTATTGCTGTTACTGTAACAAATGATTGATATTTTAACGTAAACTTAGAATTTACAACAGTTGGTATGCGAGTAAATGGAGTAATAAAGTGCCTATTAACATTTTATACTTGTTGCCTTCATTGGATTCCTAAAAACGCTATCAGTATTGGGCTATCAATAGGAGTATGCTGATTGTCAATAACAGCCAAGATATCTAAAAATTTAGAAATTTAATAAGGTATACGCGTATAGTCAGATATTCCAACATGCAATCTAATATGACATTTGAGGGAGAATTCTTAGTTGAGTAGTCGCTGATTATGATCTAAGCATAAGTAATTTTACTAAACATAGTGTACAGTACCTGTTTAGTAATGACGTTGGCGATAAGTTCTAAGGTTTCAAAGTGCGAGAATTTAATGTGATGTGGTCAATAAATATCTTTATACAGCAACATGTTAACCCTTTACAAAGACTAGATTTCATAGAAGCGGCTAATCAACAAAACTACTTGGTTCTGTTAATTTCTTTACAAGAGTTATAAAACATTGCCGTACATAAAAATTTTGCATATGTATATTTATTTATAATCTGTATAGCAAAATCATATACAGTAATTTTAATAACCTATCCAAAATTTTACCGATTAAACATATTTTATGTTAAATCACTCCATTGCGAAGAAGTAATTTCGTCATTGCAAAGATTACAAATATGATTGCGCAGATTTTGGCTTAGCTTTCAGCCAATATTAACCTATGACGTAATAATATACAATTTACTAATAAGATTATGACTTTCTAAGCTAGAAGGCCTTAGATAAAATAGCTGCTATTCGATTCAATCAGTCATAAAGAATATACTTTACAGCAATGCTTTTTTGCAACATATTGCTATTAGCCACGAATATAGGCTACATTCGCACTGTTCAAATAGCTAAACAATAGTAGATAGCAAATACAAATTTACTGTGTTCAGATATCTACACTTACTGCATAAAGTTCTCGTAACAGCTTGTATTAGAACGTATCAAAAAATATGTTTTAAAATTTTTCTGTAAATTGTAGGTACGTCTTTCCAAAGTATATTAGTTTAGGTCTAAATATTAGATAAACATAGAATTTGGAGAATTAGCCACACGAGACCGTGTGTTATCCATATGGATAGAAGTATAAAAAAAAAAGAAAATACATTGAAAGATAAACTATATTCATGTAGAAAACCTTGCATGTCATGATCATATATAATATATATGAACAAAATTGTTAGCATAAAAGACTATAACTGTAGCTGCAGTAGTGACATTAATCTAATAATTATAAACAACGCTTAGAATCAGAATGATCATTTACGGTATGTAATTGAGATATTCAATAGGAATACAAAAAACAACCTTTGTTTCGCTAGACATGTATATTTTATGCTTCATGCAATTTAGTTTTTACATCTTCCATCTAGCGCCACTTGGGGACTGTGGAGTAGATGTTTGCCTTATTAATTATTTAAATGGCTTGATAGAGATGTAATACATCATATTATAGTCTAATCTATACTGCTAAATTTGTGATTAATTATTAGAAGCCATTAAAAATGTTAATGTTATCTTGGAATATCAGCCAAATTATCTACAAAATTCAATATGCCTGACAGTTTCCTTTTGTCTTGTGATCTTAGTCAAACATTCTTCGTGTGCATCAAATTCTATATCATCCATTTGCTAAAGTCCAACTCGGTGCCAGCTTTTTAGCTATCCCATTGAATTATTTACTTTGGCAGAGAATTCTAAACAACTGCATCTTGATCTATTATGTCCGTCTTATAAAATTCGTAGATTGCTAGAAACTGTTTATTTACAATAGGTTGGGAGTCTAATTAAAGTATAGCGTTCTAGATTGGTTGAAAATAGCAGATGGATCAGGAATTAACTTTAGCATTAGGACTGTTTAGTAGAAGCTGATGATCATGGCTAGTGCTCGTATAGGAGTATGTATTTCCATTATTGCTGGCAGTTTGCAAATTAGATTGGATAATGATTAGTGATCAATAATGTGGTCGCTTAATTTTTCCAAACTATTACTGAGAATTGACGTTAGTAACATAGCTTGATGGCTGAATCTAGGCTATTGGCGTTGCTGATTGGCGATATTTTGGGTATTATAAGCTGAATTATGACTAGTGGTAAAACCATTTCCGTTCTGATCGTAAAGAATATTTTGACTATTATGATTAGGTTCATCATATCTTATTTCTTGATTAACTTGATTAGGGTTTGTCGCATAGGCGTTACCATGCTTACCATAATCTAATTGCTGATTTACTTGATTAGGATCGATAGCATTGGTATTGCCATGTTGATCATAAGTTACCTGCTGAGTATCTTGATTGCCACCTAATTCAGATACGTTACTGTTTCCATCATGCATTATTTGTTGCTGATAATCTTGACTATTATTATCGACAACATATGGATTGCCATGCTCATCGTAACCTGCAGGTTCAATAGCTTGATTAGGATTGATAGCATAAGCATTGCCGTGCTCATCATAAGTTATGTGTTGATTTTCTTCATTCGATGGTTGTCCAAATCCATTACCTTGTGCGTCAGATGTTGCATAAGCATTACCATGCTCATCGTAGATAACCTGACTATCATCTTGATGAGCATCTGCAGTAAAAGCATTTCCGTGTTCATCATGAGTGATCTGTTGATCTTCTTGATGAGGATCTATGGTCGTATAAGCATTTCCATGCTCGTCATAGGTAATCTGCTGACTGTCTTGGTAGGGATTTACGGTATAAGCGTTCCCATGCTCGTCATAAGTGATCTGCTGACCATCTTGGTAGGGATTTGCCGCCGTATAAGCGTTTCCATGCTCATCATAAGTAATTTGCTGACCGTTGTGACCTGGATCTGTACTAAAAGCGTTTCCATGCTCGTCATAAGTAATCTGCTGATCATTTTGTTGGGGATCTACGGCATAAGCGTTTCCATGCTCATCATAAGTAATCTGCTGATCATTTTGATGGGGATTTACGGCATAAGCGTTTCCATGCTCATCATAAGTAATCTGCTGATCATTTTGATGGGGATCTACGGCATAAGCGTTTCCATGCTCATCATAAGTAACCTGTTGACCATTTTGATGGGGATCTACGGCATAAGCGTTTCCATGTTCATCGTAAGTAATTTGCTGATCATTTTGATGGGGATCTACGGCATAAGCGTTTCCATGCTCATCATAAGTAACCTGTTGACCATTTTGATGAGGATCTACGGTATAAGCGTTTCCATGCTCGTCGTAATGAATCTGTTGAGCCTCTTGATGGGGATCTACGGTATAAGCGTTCCCATGCTCGTCATAAGTGATCTGTTGGCCATCTTGATTCGTATCTACGGTATAGGCGTTTCCATGCTCGTCGTAAGCGATCTGCTGACCATCTTGATGAGGATCGACGGCATAAGCATTTCCATGCTCGTCGTAATTGATCTGCTGGCCATCTTGATAGGGATCTACGTTATATGCATTTCCATGTTCATCGTAAGCAACTTGTTCACTCTGAGGATCTACTACGTATGCGTTATTGTGCTCGTCATAGGCAACATGTTGAGTATCTTGGTTCGACTCTGCGGCGTATGGATTGCCATGTTCATCATAAACGACATCGTGGCCATCTCCCTCTTGATTTATTGCATACGCATTGCCGTGTTCATCAGAAACAAGTCCTCTGTTTGATGGATCAGAATTTTCAATACCACCATGTTCATCATTTGCTATTAATTGATCGTCTTGATCATGGTCTACTAAGTAAGCGTTGCCATGCTCATCATGAGCGACCATCTGTGGCTGCTGATCATGTTCATCATCAGCAATTTCCTCATTTGTCCTGTTGTCATTGGCATCATCGGGCTCATCATGGATTATTTCTTGCTGCTCATCATCACGAATACGATCTTGTTCAGAGATGACAACATTACTTTCTGCTTCGTTATCGATCTGATCGTCATTATTTATGTCTTGCTCTTGATCTGCATGTTGGCTACCCTCAGTTTCTTGTCTGTTCTCGTCATCATCGTGAATGTTGGTAGGCTCATCCTCTGTCTTTTGATCCTCTTCATGTTCAGATTCACGACCTGAAAGTTGCCCTTCTTCGATCACTTTCTCTCCGTTGATGCCATGGTCTTCTTCAGTATTTATTTTCTCTTGCTCTTCATCCAAGTGTTTGCTATCATCGATTTCTTGTTCACCTTTGTCATCTTTATCATTTTCAGGTTCATCTCCTGTCTTTTGATCGATTTCACCTTCGGATTCATGACCTGAAACTTGACCTTCTTCCGTTGCTTTTTCGCCATCGACATTTTGATCATCTTTAATTTCTTCTTCCTCTTCATTAGATTCATCTTCTGCCTTTCGGTCAGCCTCGCCTTCCGATGCATAATCTATGGGTTGCCCTTCTTCGATCGTTGCCTTACCATTGTCATCATGGTTAATTTCTTCTTGATCTTGATGAGATTCATCTCCTATCTTTTGATTGGCTTCGCTTTCAGATTCATGACCTGAACGTTGGCCTTCTTCAGTTGCTTTCTCACCATCAATGTTGTGATCATCATTATTTGTTTCTTCTTGCTCTTGATTGGATTCATCTTCTGCCTTTTGATCAGCCTCGCCTTCAGATTCATGATCTATGGGTTGCCCTTCTTCCGTAGCTGTATTACCATCGTCATCAGGATTAATTTCTTCTTGATGTTGATGAGATTCATCTTCTGTCTTTTGATCAGCTTCGCCTTCAGATTCATGACCTGGTAGTTGGCCTTCCTCGGTTGCTTTCGCACCATCAACGTTGTGCTCGTCATTATTTGTTTCTTCTTGCTCTTGACTAGGTTCATCTTCAGTTTTTCTATTGACTTCACCTTCAGACTCATGATCTGCAAGTTGTCCTTCTTCATCATGATTAATTTCTTCTTGATATTGATGAGATTCATCTTCTGTCTTTTGATCAGCTTCGCCTTCAGATTCATGACCTGAAAGTTGGCCTTCCTCGGTTACTTTCTCACTATCAACGTTGTGATCATCATTATTTGTTTCTTCTTGCTCTTGACTAGGTTCATCTTCAGCTTTTCCGTTGGCTTCGTCTTCAGACTCATGATCTGCAAGTTGTCCTTCTTCAACTGCTGTCTTATCATCGTCATTATTCATTTCTTCTTGATGTTGATGAGATTCATCTTCTGTCTTTTGATCAGCTTCGCCTTCAGATTCATGACCTGAAAGTTGGCCTTCCTCGGTTACTTTCTCACTATCAACGTTGTGCTCGTCATTATTTGCTTCCTCCTGCTCTTGACTAGTTTCAGCTTTTCTATTGGCTTCGCCTTCAGATTCATGATCTGCAAGTTGTCCTTCTTCAACCGCTGTCTTACCATCTTCATCATTATTCATTTCTTCTTCATGTTGATGAGATTCATCTTCTGTCTTTTGATCAGCTTCGCCTTCAAATTCATGACCTGGAAGTTGGCCTTCCTCGGTTACTTTCTCACTATCAACGCCGTGATCATTATTTGTTTCTTCTTGGTCTTGACTAGGTTCATCTTCAGTTTTTCTATTGGCTTCGCCTTCAGATTCATGATCTGCAAGTTGTCCTTCTTCAACTGCTGTCTTACCATCTTCATCATGATTCATTTCTTCTTGATGTTGATGAGATTCATCTTCTGTCTTTTGATCGGCCTCGACTTCAGATTCATGACCTGAAAGTTGGCCTTCCTCGGTTACTTTCTCACTATCAACGTTGTGATCATCATTATTTGTTTCTTCTTGCTCTTGACTAGGTTCATCTTCAGTTTTTCCGTATTGACTTCACCTTCAGACTCATGATCTGCAAGTTGTCCTTCTTCACCATGATTAATTTCTTCTTGATGTTGATGAGATTCATCTTCTGTCTTTTGATCAGCCTCCACCTCTGATTCATGACCTGAAAGTTGGCCTTCCTCGGTTACTTTCGTACCATCAACGTTGTGCTCATCATTATTTGTTTTTTCTTGCTCTTGACTAGGTTCATCTTCAGCTTTTCCGTTGGCTTCGTCTTCAGACTCATGATCTGCAAGTTGTCCTTATTCAACTGCTGTCTTATCATCGTCATTATTCATTTCTTCTTGATGTTGATGAGATTCATCTTCTGTCTTTTGATCAGCTTCGCCTTCAGATTCATGTCCTGAAAGTTGGCCTTCCTCGGTTACTTTCTCACTATCAACGTTGTGCTCGTCATTATTTGTTTTTTCTTGCTCTGGAC